>NW_012114422.1:912509-966672 GCF_000951035.1 Colobus angolensis palliatus
TTGAACTCCTACGCTCATATGATCCTCTGGCCTTAGCCTCCCAAGTAGCTGGGTCCACAGGTGCTCGCCACCACACTTAGCTAATTTTAAAATTTCTTGTAGAGATGAGATCACACCATTTTGCCCAGGATGGTCTCGAACTCCCGACCTCAGGTGATCCACCCGCCTCAGCCTCCCAAAGTGCTGGGATTACAGGCGTGAACCACTGTGCCCGGCCAACTTAGTCCCTTTTAATCTTCATTGTGGGGAAAACTTTCCTTTAAGAAAGTTATGCAAGTATTATATGAAAATAATTTTTAAAAATCAAATAAAGGAATTTCAATAAAAAGTTGATTCTTTCTTTTTAAGGCTGAATAACATTCTGTTGTATGCGTATACCACATTTCTTTTGACCATTCTGTCAATGAACATTTGGGTTGTTTCCACACATTGGCTATTATGAATAGTGCTGCAGTGAACACTGGAGTGCTAATATCTCTTCAAGATCCTGATTTCAAATTTTTTGGACAATTCCAGAAGTGAGATTGCTGGTTCGTATGGTAGTTCTATCTGTACGTTTTTGAGGAACCTCCATACTGTTATCCACAGCAGCTGCACCATTTTGCATTTCACAGTGTACAAGGTTTCCAGTTTCTCCACATTTTCACCGAAACTTTTTGTCTTTTGTTTTTTTGATAATATTCATTCTAATAAGTGTGAGATGATAGCTCTTGCTGGTTTTGATTTGCATGTGCCTTATAGTGATGTTGAGCAGCTTTTCATATATCTATTGGCCATTTGTATGTCTTCTTTGGAGAAATGTCTATTCAAGTCCTTAGCCCATTTTAAACTCAGATTATTAATCTTATTGCTATTAAATTGTAGGAATTCATATTTTTGATACTAACCTCTTATCTGATATATGGTTTGCATACTTTTTCCTATTCTGTAGGGTGCCTTTTTACTCTGTTAATTGTTTCCTTTGCTGTGCAAAAGCTCTTTCAGTTTGATGTAGTCCCACTTGCCTGTTTTTGCTTTTTTTGCTTGTGCTTTTGGTATGATATCTGCGAAACCATGGCCCAGACCAACACCATGAAGATTTTCCCTGTGTTTTCTCCTAGGAGTTTTACAGTTGCAACGTGTGGTTTACTTTTGATATGTTCCCTCTGCCAATCTTTAGGCGGCAGTTTTTTCACTCTGTTAAATCATTTAAATGATAAAGATGTATTTATTCCCCTATAATTAGCATTTTTAATCCAAATATTTCAAACAGGAGGCAAATTGGGAAGGGAAGAATGAATACCACAGCCGAGTGACTGCAGATATAAAAAGTCCCTTCATTAGTTTGGTTGTTTTCAATTAATAATTGAACTTAAGGCCGGGCATAGTGGCTCACACCTGTAATCCCAGCACTTTGGGAGGCCAAGGCGGGCGGATCATGAGGTCAGGAGATCAAGACCATCCTGGCTAACATGGTGAACCCCCGTCTCTACTAAAAATACAACAAAATTAGCTGGGCATGGTGGCGGGCACCTGTAGTCCCAGCTACTTGGGAGGTTGAGGCAGGAGAATGGCGTGAACCTGGGAAGTGGAGCTTGCAGTGAGCCAAGATCGTGCCACTGGACTCCAGCCTGGGCAACAGAGCGAGACTCCATCTCAAAAAATAATAATAATGATAATAATAATAATAATTGAACTTAAATAAAGAGGACCCAGAGGCAGCTATTTCTAATATTGAATCACCACTGCACATGAAAGATGCATTTATTTATTTCTATGCTATGCCCTTTTTTGATGTGGATAATTGATAATTTCTTTTTTTCTTTTCTTGTTTTTTTTTTTTTTTTTTTTTTTGAGATTGGATCTTGCTGTGTCACCCAGGCTGGAGTGCAGTGGTATGAACACAGCTCACTGTAGCCTTGAACTCCTACGCTCATATGATCCTCTGGCCTTAGCCTCCCAAGTAGCTGGGTCCACAGGTGCTCGCCACCACACTTAGCTAATTTTAAAATTTCTTGTAGAGATGAGATCACACCATTTTGCCCAGGATGGTCCCAAATTCCTGGACTCAAGTGATCCTTGTGCTTTGACCTTCCAAAGTCAAGGTGGCTCATGCTGGAATTACAGGCGTGAGCCACTATGACCAGTACGTAATTTCTTAATCTTGCAAATGTACCATGCAAATGCAACTTTGAGCTCTACCTTCTAACCTGTCCATTACAACTCCTGAGCCCCTCATATACAAAATTCCTAAATGTATATTAAACATCACCCTTATGACAGAGTACTCTTGGGGCCACAGTTAAAAGCAGAACTAAGCAAAGGTCTCTTCTGGTTACATATCAAAGTATATTGCCATATTTCCTTGTCATTAATATTTTCTTTCATTTATTCATATATTCATGCATGTATGCAACATATGTGTTGAGCTCCTACATATACCAGTCACTTTGCTAAAAGACAGAGATGCAGGCATGAAGAAAACACCGCCCCTACCTACAACCTTCATATTATATTATATCAGTGTGGTTTTCATTAGGGCTGTTGGCAAATCTTTGTTTATTTCTATCTCCTTTCAGACACATAGTGGGATTACATTTCACTGTCTCATTGGTTTAGGCATGGCTATATGACTGGCATTAGCTAGCAAAACGTAAACAGAAATGATGTGTCAAATTCCAGGGAGATGCTTTGAGAGCCAATTATGCCTTTTTGTCACACCTCTTTTTCCTTCTGCTAAAGTGACTTACCAGTGTTCCATATACTGACTACCAATGCATACGTGAATGTGTGATGATTATTGTAACTCGCACATAGTTCTTAGTTTCATGAATAAGAAGTAAGCCTTTATTATTTTAAGGCACTAAGATTTGAGAGTTACAAATAAACCTAGAAAAGGGTTACCAAATAACCCTGCCTACCCTGATTGATATAATCCATGTGAGTATAGCAGTCAATTACTATACTTGGTCAGGCATGGTGACTCATGCTTGTAATCCTAGCACTTTGGGAGGCTGAGGCAGGAGGATTAGGAGGACCAATTGAGCCCAGGAGTTTGAGACCAGCCCCGGCAACATAGCAAGACCCCGTCTCCACAAAAAAATTTTAAAAAATTAGCCAGGCATGGTGGTGTGCATCTATAGTTTCAGCTGCTTGGGAGGCTGAGGAAGGAGGATCGCTTGAGCTCAGGAGGAGGAGGTTGCAGTGGAGCTGTAATCATGCCACTGCACTCCAGCCTCACAGAGTGAGACTCTGTCAAACAAACAAACAAACAAACAAAAAACCCAAAAAACCACTAAGGCTCTAATTTAAGAGAGACAAAGGTTTAAATCCTAGCTCTTCTCTCTACTAAATCTACTAGCTCCATGACTTTGGGTAGGCTTCCAAACCTCTCTGAACTTCAGTTCTTTCTCTGGAAAATAAGGATAATAGTAGGATTGTTGTAAGGATCAAATGACTAAATGCATGTAAAATAGTACATGTCCTGCACATTGTAAATGCTTAATAAATTGTAACTATTTTTATTGCTTTCAATCATTAACAACATTTGTAGCCTATTAAACATAGGTACTCATGCTATCTAAAGACAGGAGGAATGTGTGTAAGGCAGCTGAGTTATTGTACTAGATGGAATACTGTGTTTTAGGAGATGTGGAAAAGAGTAAGTTCTTCAAGATTTGGGTGAAAATAAGTGCATACATGACTATTTTGTGATAGTAGTGGGAAAGAGGTCTTTCTATTTGGTCTTTGAAAATAGTATCTGTGCTTATTCACGCTCCATTCAGAGTACTAGTCCCTCTTTACTAAACCTTGATGAATTCTGTGCTAAAAATACTTCTTTCCCATTTGGTGCAGTGAAATGTCATATCCATTAAACACCAACATACCAAATGCTGCTTCCACATACTCAACCCAGCAAACCCAAGTCAACAGGAAATTGGATCTTCCTCAGTTTGTTCATACTGCACATCTCAACAGATTATTCTGAAGGATTATCTAAATGCTAATTGTTATCTTAGAGCTGTCTTAGAATTAGGAAATAAAGAACTCATCTACTATAAAGAAGGTGGCATTGGGTCAAGGTCGCCAAACCCTCAAGCTGTTTTTTTTTCCTCCTTTATAGCAGATAGTTATAGAATTTTCAGAACTGGAAAGGACCTTTGGGATGACCTTGTCCAGTTCCAATATCTTCTAGAAAATTGAGGCACCAAGAAACTTAAATGTCTTGCCTAGGGTAATGCTTAAAACTAGTACATTCTAGAGCTTTTGGATAACTTTTTCTAACCACAGGCTTGGAGCTACTAACATGATACTGGTTAGTCCAATGTGGTTATTTATATCAGAGTCTCCCGAATCCCAGTTAGTGGGCTGGTCATGGACTATCAACATCAGAATCACTCAAGGAACATTTAAAAAAAAATTCCTGGGTCTCATTCTTTGAAAATTCGGGTTTGATAGGTCTAAGGTAGAACTCCAGGAATCTGTATATTTAGTTAACTTTCTAGGTGATTTTGGTGTGGGCCACCCAGACTGGGGGACCATTTTGAACAGAAGTCAGCATTTTATGTTCTATTCTCTGCTGAGATTGGCCTATGATAATTTTAGCCACTGACTAGACATTTGCAGGAAAGCTAAATTAGGAAAAGTCTTGGACCACTAAGGAGTGTCTAAGATTTTAATCTGCAAGGCCAACCTCAAGGTGATTAAAGTATAGAGAGAGGGGAGCTAGTGTTGCCCTTGCCAGATACAGATTGATTTGAAATGGAAGCACATTCAAGTACAGAATGGAAAGTGATCTAAGAACACTTGGTCTCTCCTCTCCCAGAGATGGGTGGCCACTAAATTAGAACTGGCAGCTTGACTTCACTTAGGAAAATGTCATTCTGAAACAAAGGATACCAGTTTAAATATTTTAAAACAGAACGTTTGAGGGAACACACTTTAAAACTGCATATAGAAAAGGTAACAGTAAATCATTATAAATAATAGACCAAGATGGGAGGTTATATTTTGCCAGCTTTTGAAAAATAAGAGCTGGAAGGGATCTTTGAAACCTTTTAGTGAAGGGATTCTAGACACGTCTGAGGGTGTGGCCCTCCTTTAGGAACTCTGGCTCTCTAAGCAGAGGTTCTCAAAAGAGACCACACCTCCTACTGTTAGTATTTGTTGTTTTGCCTGTCTGGTATTCTTTCCTTCCTTTTAATAGCACTCCGATTTCACTTTAGGGAATCACTCTTACCTCACTCTCACTCTAGTGGTTCTCATCCGTGGGTTCCAGGGGTGGGAACATGGCCCAACCTGGGCCAATAAGCATTCTACCCTTAGCCACAACAATTGCATCAAGATGGGCACTGGGCTGATGAGCACCAGCCCTGAGCTTTTATTAGAACTACTGGAGAAGAGGAGTTCCCAGCCTTTCTGCTGGGCAAGGCTATACCAGCAAGACTAATGCTGGAGCTGTTGGTAGGTGTTTTTCCACCATGAAAGGAGGGAGGGAGTGACTTAGGAAAAAGTCAACATAGAGGAAAATAGGGCCAAGAATCAGGGAATAACAGATTTAAGAAAATATATTCTGAGCATCTGGTCCAGATATTTCTGAAGCTGGATGTTTCAGATAGTTTGGTTAGGCTTCAGTAACTTACAACCAAAAAAAAAAAAAAATTGTGGCTGCCGTGACTCCTCAGGGATCAGAATCTGCCTGTGCATTTAGAAAAATCCTGATAATTCTGATACATTCATTGAGAGTGGACAGGATTTGAAAACAGGAAATGGGAGTATGCGTTTACTCAGCGGAGCACTTCTAGTTGAGAATAACTTAAGCTAGTTGAGGAAATTTGGCCAAAGTCACATGGCTAGAATACAGTAAACCTCTTGTGAGCTTGATTCTATCTTCTTTTTGGAAAAAAAAAAAAACAGTATACTTTTGAAAAGTAAAGGCACACATCACTTAATATAAATTTGCTGACAGGGATGATGTGGTAGAATTGCTTCATTTTATCATTCAGGGATATCTGACTTTTACTGATGCAAAAGCTAGGCAGAAATTTGAAGAGCTTTTTTTCACACAGTGTTCCCTCCACTGCTATAAACATTGACCACATTTTAACAACAGCAAGTTTTATTGGAACATAGGTAATTTTCTAGAGGTCAAAGTCCCTCGATGTTCCTCAATAAGAATGCATGTACATCACAAACTGTGGCTCCTGTCGTCTTCTATGTTGGAGCACACCAATGCTGCTGGGGTGGTCTGCTCACTTCACTGCCGTCTTCTACCTATACCCTCTTGGTGGGTCCCACTGCCTCACCTGGGTTTCTATTCCACCTCTTCTTCTAGAAGTCCACAGACATCCTCAGGTCTCACTGAGAAAGATGTGATGGGGCATAAGCATCTTCCACGTACCCTGATCAGTGATTACAGCTCCTATACGATAATGTACCACTTCTGCAACTCATACCAGCTTAGCAGAATGGAGTGGTCAGATGCAGGCTCCTAGGTCAGACTTGCTGGCTGTATGTTCATGGACAAGTTACTAATTTCATTAGTAAAATGGAGGTATTAAGAGTAACCACCTCCTGAGATACTTGTGAGGCTTATACAGTATTTAATCTGCAAACCCACTCTATGACTATCCTTATTCACATTTTGCAGATGAGTTTGATTAGCTTGTCCCAGGTCCTAGAGCTAGAGAAGGCCATATTGGGATGCAAACCAAGGTCTGCCTGACTTTTAAAGACATGCTGTTACCACTATGCCCGCTGCCGCAGAGACAGAAGTATTGTGGACACCAACAGGATTGACCTACAGGCCAAAAAAAAAAAAAAAACCAGAAAACGTGTCATGATTCATTTCTTCTTTAGACCCTTATAGAAGTTACTTTTGCCTCTTTCAAGTCAAATTGTTTGCATGCTGGCTTTTAGAAATAAGTTCCACTGGTTTGTAAATTATTTAGGGGTAAGGACAATTTTTTGCTCATTTTAATTTTCTTTGTATCATCTACCATAGTGCTTTGCACACAGTAGGTGTTCAATAAACATCTTCAGTGAACTTGAGCTTGTCTTGTGTCCATACGTATAAATACTTACCAAAAGCTCTATGATATTGGGGACACATCCAATTTCTGAGTGGAGTCATCTGTCTATCTGGCAGTTTACAGAGTTCTGAATTTTTAATATATATTTTGTCTTTAGGCACTTCGTAGCATGGTGCCACTGATAGACGTGATACAAATGAATCTTTCTTTGCTTCTTAACTGATTATATAGCTGTGGGAAAGTTACTTTGCTGTTCTAAGACTCTGCTTTCTCATCTGTAAAATAATACTATTATCATAGGATTAGAGATGATGGACGATAGTATGGATAAAGCCCTTAGGATAGAGGCTGACTCATAGTAAGTGCTCAGTAAATGACACCTATTACTGTGATTAAATTAAAATATTAAAGAATATGTCCTATATTAAAGAAATTTTATTTTAGAATTATTAAATATGTGTGTATAGACAAGGCCAAGGGAATGAAGTACGAACAACAATTATCCTGAGATCTGGCATTATTAAGAGGACCGATTTCTGGGATACAGATTTGCTAGGAATTACTGTTAAAAGCTCCAGCTAGGGAGGATGCTCCCTCTGGGGCATCCCTGAGTAGTACTGACCACAGTACAGGTGTGGATTCCTCTCTGGGGATAAAAATTTCAAAGGGCATAGACTTTCTGAAAGTGCTAGTGTCAAGCTTCTTGCCTTTTTACTCCCCATGGCTTAATTAAGTCAGTTCCCATCCCTCAGTTTTGTGAACCATAGGTAGATCTGCAGTGTGTGTGTTTAATAAGGATTTACTCAGGAAATAAATTGTGTCTCTTTCACCTTCAAGCCTACCCTGGTTACTGGTGGGGAGCTGGCAGACTGTCAAATCCTATTCTTTTGGGGGCAATCCATGGCCAGGATTTTTTGTGGAGCTGGGAACTCACCACAGGGGATGTGGCTGCTTGTCAGAGATGCAAACAGAAGCACTGGAGCTTCTGGGCTTAAGTGAGTTGATTTCCACAAAGTTTTTGGACCCTCTTCAAAAAGTAGGACTGTTCTAGGAACTTAGGGGTGGGATGGATGGAAGAATCACAGGTTTCTAAGGCACAGTCCTGACCCTCAGAGATGTGTAACCTGGTGGGAGAGATGGATATATTGACAGCTAACCATAATGCAAGGTCGAGTGAAACATGAGCCTTGCTTATGGTACAAAGCAATGGGCCGAGAAACCCAGAGGAAGGAGAAATCACACCTAACTGGTTAGATGAGAAGGACTAAGATTTCAAAAGGTAGAAAAGTGGAGAAAGGTCACTGTGGGTGGTTGGAGCTGCTGAAGCATGTCAGTGCTTAGATTAATAGAGTTTGGCAAATTGTGTGGGTAACTGGAGTGTGGGCAAGGTAGAGGATACAGGAGTGGGAGAAACAGCAGGCCAGATCTTGAACTCCACCTTCAGGACTTTCTAGGGTCATTTTAGGTCTTCTTGAAATGTGGTGTCCCTGGAGGCCCTGATGCTGTTGATAGAAATCATATTAAAATGCCTATATCCCACATTCTGATTGATATGTAATGATAAGAGCTGAGTTGAGTGAGTTGAGCTATAGTTGTTTCAGTTACCTATAGATGTGGTCCTGGGACAAATGCCAGTCCAGGGAGAGTTTGGAATCAGTTTGGCATAAGTACAGAACTTGAGACATTGCCACAGCAACCAAATGTGTGATTGTTTTTCTAGTAACTCCTTTTTAACTTCCAAAAATACATTGGTCCAAAATACACTGGAAATTTTAAAATTTTGATGGTTCAAAACTTTTCATACATTGGAATTTTTACATAAAAGTTTAGAAGCATTAATCTGATTGAAATAATATTACATTTTGAAGACATTTGAGATTGAAAATGAACTTGAAGATAGAGCAATAGAAATTAGACAGTCTGAACTGTGGAAAGAAAAAGGATGGAAATATCTAGTACTTACCATCATATCTACATTACAGTAAATTATGCCTAAACATTTTGAATTCATTGGAGATAATATTGGGACAAGCACAGAAATTCATTCAAACTAAGCTGAAACAAAACAAAATGTATATGTGCATGGGTTGTTGTTAGAAGGTTATAGAAGTCCCTTGTATTAGTCCACTTTTATGCTAATAAAGACATACCTGAGACTGGGTAATTTATAAAGAAACAGAGGTTTAACGGACTCACAGTTTCAGATGGCTGGGGAGGCCTCAGAATTATGGCATTAGAGCAAGGGGCAAGAGAGAGCTCGTGCAGGGGAACTCCCCTTTATAAAAACCATCAGATCTCATGAGGTCAATTCACTATCATGAGAACAGCATGGGAAAGACCCGCCGCTATGATTCGATTACCTCCCACATGGTCCCTCCCACAACACACGGGAATTGTGGGAGCTACAATTCAAGATGAGATCTGGGTGGGGACACAGCCGAACCATATCATCCCTTGAGGAATTCAAGGGCAGGGAGCTGCATCCAATGGCTAACCAGCATGGGGACTGCATACATATAAAGACCTGGTCCCCTCGCTCTAACTTGAGACAACTGAGAAGGGACATCCCAGCTCAGCTGTCTCAGGTTAGAGCAGCTACCAGGTTGCCTGAGGCTTTTATTAGAATTTTGTCACAGTTCAGTGCCTCCCTCCACCCAATCCTATTTCCATTTTCTCCTTCCCAGGTGATGACCTCAAGAGGAATCCTTAATTAATGTCTGTACAGTAACTTCTCAGAGTTTGGTTACCAGATAACCCAACCAGGAACACTGTACCTCCCCATCTTCCTCTCACGATCCCTCCCTCCCCACTTCCTCTTCCTTTTTGCTCTCCCTTGTTCCCTCTTTTCCTCCCTCTTTTTCTCATCCTTTTTCTATCTTCTTTCCTCTCTCTATTCTCTCTCTTGCTCTCCCTCATACTGTGGAGTTTCTCACCTTGGCTCCTTTCCGAGCTCTGGTCTTTCTCTTCTCACTTCCTGATCAATTTCCTCAGCTCTTCTGGCACATGGACCATCATGGCTGCCCCCAAATGGTGTCTTCAGCTCCCCAGTCACCATCACTGTGGTATATGCTGTCAGTATCTCACCCCAATGCCTTTACTGGGCTGATGTCCTCATCTTGCAGCTGCTATGGGTGTCCGTTAATAACAGCTCATATGTGTACCCTTCTCTGGAGGACTATCCTTTACCAACTGGAAGCTTCTCTCCTGGAGATGCCCAAAAGGTTTTGCCCCACACTCCTTGGCCAATGACTGTCAGATGGGTGGGGGTGTGCAAAAGTCCATCCTCCTTGCCTCAAGGCAGGACACACTCTGTGGTACAATTCACACTCTGGACAGCCCCCTAGGATCAGGTGTAGCTTGTCTTTTCCTGTCTTTGCATAGCATCTTCCCCTGTCCCATGCGGCTCCTCTCACTCCCTTCAGGTGTAGCCTGAGAGCACTCCCTCAATCAATCCCTTTGCCTCTAAGGAGCCTGATTTAGGCTCATCTCCTTACAGATCCTGTGCTTGTGGCAAATTGGCTCAGCCTTTGCTGTCCTAATTCCAAATGTCCAGGAGACAGAACTCTCTTAGAGTTCTTTCTCTTTGAACTCCCATTCAAAGACCAGTGCTCCCTGTGTGCAGCTTGGCTCAGGCTGAGCTCAGCCCAGCATCTAGGACGAACACCTGGAGTTCATTTCAGGTGAACATTGGGAACGCATTACAGGTGCAACCTTCTGTGGCTGCAGAGGGGACAGAGTTAAATAGTATAGGGTAGATGAAGGGTACAGGGAGAGGGGACAGCTCTCAGAAAAGGCTAGTCATTTCCTGCAAAGGTGAACCCTACCCGTGTCCTCCTCCTCAGTTTTTCTTGAATTAATTTTCTTGGTCTTCTCTTTACTCCTCATCAATCTTCCCATCTACGTGCCAAATTCTAATCAGATAGTGAATATTTGAAAAGTGGCACCACGTGATAGAGAAAGAACTGGGCTGAGTGTCAGGTTGGAAGATGGTCCTAATTCAGCTAGCTTAATTAGGTATTTAAGGTAAATTAGAGAGTCTTTAAGGTAAATTAGAGAGTCAGTTTGCTAGCTTCAACAGTCAGTGCTTTTCTGAAAACAAGAAGGGCTGGCTGAGTGCACTGGCTCACACCTATAATCCCAGCACTTTGGGAGGCTAAGGTGGGAGAATTTCTTGAGGCTAGGAGTTGAGATTAACCTGGGCAACATAGCAAGACCCTGTCTCTACAAAAATTTTAAAAATTAGCTGAGTGTGGTGGTACCTGCCTGCAATCTCAGTTATGCAGGAGGACCACTTAGCCCAGGAGTTTAAGGCTGTAGTGAGCTATGATTGCACCACAACATTACCGCCTGGGCAACACAGCAGGACCCTAAAATTAAAAAGTAAAAACAAATAGGGCAGAATCTGGGTCTTTAAATCTCTGCATTCCTGAATTCAGCACAATGCCTGGCACAAAGGATACTGATAATGTATTTTTTAAAAGGAGCTATTCTCAGCTGGATGTGGTGGCTTATGTCTGTAATCCCAGCACTTTGGGGGGCCAGCAGTGGATCACCTGAGGTCAGGAGTTCAAGACCAGCCAGACCAACATGGCAAAACCCCATCTCTACTAAAAATACAAAAAAAAAAAAAAAGCTGGGTGTGGCGGCAGGCGCCTGTAATACCAGCTACTTGGGAGGCTGAAGCAGGATAATCGCTTGAACCTGGGAGGCAGAGGTTGCAGTGAGTCGAGATGGCGCCACTTCACTCCAGCCTGGGTGACTGAGCAAGACTCCATCTCAAAATTAAAAAAAAAAAAAGGAGTTATTCTCTAAAAAATGAAATGATGGAGAATTACATTAAGATAATAAGGTAGAGCATGATCCCAAAGTATGCAATATTCTGGGTGTGGGGTGCCTGTTAGCAATAACTATCACTCGGTAAGTGCTTAGTTGTGCCAGTTCCATGTTTTCTATTGCTGTTGTATAACAAATCACCCAAAAACTTAGCCATTTAAAACAATTTAAGCCATTTTATTATGCTCATAGAGTCCGTGGGTCAGGCATTTGGACAGGACACAGTGGGGATGGCTTGTCTCTGCTCTGCAATGTCTGGAGCCTCTGAAGTATGGTAGTGACTTGTCAGCTGGGGCTGGGATCACCCAGAGACATCTTCACTCACAGAACCGGTGGCTGAGGATGGCCTTGGCTGGGTCTGTTGACCAAGGCACCTACGTATGGTTTCTCCATGGGGGCTGGGCTTCATAACAGAACGGTAGCCTCAGGCTAGTAGGACTTTTGAAGGTGGCTGCTCACAGCTCCAAAATCAAGTGTCCCAGTTTACAACGTAGGAGAAGAGCTTCATCATTTTTATGACCTAGCCTCAGAAATCAACTATATTATTCCCACCACATTCTATTACGAGCAAGTCATAAATTCATTCACGTTTAAGAGTAGGTGAACTAGGTACTGCCTCTTGAGGGGATGAGGGAAAGGCTGTTACAGGGCACATGGGATGGCAGCTATTGTTGTGGTCATATCTGGGAAATAAAACCCGCTGTGCATGTACTGTCTCATTTAATGCTTCCATTATCTTTGGAAGTAGGTATTATTGTCCCTCTTTACAGGGAAAGAAACTGAGGCTCAGAGGGGCTAAGCAACTGGCCTGTAGACAAGGCCAGTTCATGGCAGAGCTGCAGTTCAACCTAGTCTGTACAGAGCAGGTGTTCTCCAATAGCATATGATGCTGCTTACAGGAAAAGGGAACTGAAAAAAATAAGACATTCAAAGTCCTGTTTGGGAGTGAGGTATTCTTCTCTCCCATAATCCTGATGTCAGAGTTATTATCTTTCCCATATGGGAATCTGGTTCCTGTGCATAACTCTGCAGGGAATTGCTTCACAGAAACTATGTAAGTAGGTGTGTACCTTTGATGCCTCAAGTCTTCCAGATATGCACTGTGTGCCAGGGGCTGCTGTCTGCCCTTCCCGACCACACTTACATGGCAAAAGAGTCCAGCAAACAATGAGCAGGAGCAAGCTCTGACCGCCTCCCTGAAGGCAGCACACAGAACCAGTTCGTACCAGGAATATCTTCTCTGCCATGATCCCCCTTTGAAATTACATCTTCTCTTTAAGTTCAAACAAGAATCTAGACTTCCGGAAAGTCATCTTGATACTCCCAGGATACTTATAATCTGGAATGTTTAGAAGATACTTGGCACTCACTGCTTGCTCTGTAGGTTTTTTGTGTTCTAACACCCCAGTTAGTCTTCTAAGGCCTCAGAGGGCAAGGTCCATGCCCTATTCTGCCTCAATCCCCCACCCCTGCTGAACAATACCCCATTCTTAGGAGGTAGGCAATAATTAGGTCAAAAGGCCTCAGAAAGTTTATTATTGTATTATAACAGGAGGACATATGCTTCTTTAAAAGCATTTTTTGGGAGCCTACTGTATCACAGGCATTGTGCTAATGACCCATGTGATCCAGAAGCAGAAATTTAGAAAATCAGATACGAGCCTTTTGGACACTCTGCAGCAGGTAAATAACAAATCAAAATTGTATCTAGAAGTGAAGCATCCTTGGTCAGATTAAGAGGCCTTCATGACAGGTACATTTGCGGCAAACGCTGTAAGGTTACAATCTCTATCAGCTGTCAGACGTTTAGAAAGACCCTAAATAGGGTATTGAGATCCTAATTCTTGATTTTACTTTCTCCTAGAAGTTGTCTGAGTGATGATTTTAGCTGAGGCTATCAGTCAGGAAAGGATGGGTCTTGCTGTCACTAATTTCAAATCAGTCCTCTTGTAGTAGGCAAATTTCTCTACCTTTCTTTTAATTTGTCACCATTTCACCTCAAATTATCCCGAAAGGCCATGACCTTTGGAAATACCTTTGAATGTTCAAAATCATCTGATCCAGCCACATATAAACCTGGTCATAAATTATGGGTAATCAATATCAGATTACCCATAATTTTATCTTCACTCATTCTTCACACTGTAAATCCTTGATCCAAATACAAAGCTATTATATAAAACTATTTCTTCAACATAACAACAACAAGAATAAAACAGCTCCTGTAAATAATTACCTTTGGGATATGAAAGAAAATGTAAACATTTTATTTGGCAGTTGTTTCTGAACACATGAATAAATAAATGGAAAAGTACATATTAATATTTCTTTTTGGAGTAACAGATACCATTAAACGCTTATTTACCCATCTTCACTGCAAAGAACAGTTACACAATTAAATTTTGTCTTATAAAAGGTAACTTCCCACATCACTGGACTGGACAGTTAAGGATGGAGATACTGGTAGTGCTTGGTTCTAGCAGTCTCAATGTTTGAAAGGCATTCATTTGCAAGTGTGATAAGAAGAGTCATCATGCATTGAGTTCATCCGGGTCATGTACTGTAGAAAATTTCTGATGGCAGCCACAGAATTTGGTGTCTCATGCGCTTAAGTCAACTATGACATGTTTGTAAATCTGTGTATTTCCCTTAAAACTGGAAGCAAAAAGAAAATTACGTTTATTAATGGACACATGTGTGAATGATCTTGGTGCCTGAACATTTAATTCCTGAAATTTCACAAATTTGGCTTTTTCTGCATCCCAGTTATACACTTGAGTAAAGGAGTAATCACTTCCAAGAATTGCATATTGGTAATTATTTATCTGAAGAGGCTGGAACACCATGGATCCTCGCGACGGCATCCTCTGAATATCCTGGAACGAGGAGCCTCCCCATTTCATGACTTTGGAATCACCAATGAATCTTGTCAAGCAAATGTACACGTCCCCTTTCACTGAGAAGTGCTTCACTGCGTACACATCCTCCATGTTAGGAATGTCAGTTTGGTTAGTGAATAATTGTGTTGCTTTGTTCCACTGATAAATTACAGGACGCTGGGAACTACTGGACAGAATTAAATGAGGCGTTCTGAGTGTCTGAGGTGTTCTGACTATTTCTAGATATTCCACATCAGTGTCCCTGTACCACGCGTGTAAGGATTGATGGGAGTAGAATCCGTTTCCGTTCCATTTGTAAATGGTAGTAAAACCAGCTTTTGAACTGTCAGCAACAACAAAGTACCAGTTGTTTTCAATCTTGAATGTTTCAATGTCATTGGGTTTTCGGATTTTGAGAATTTCAATATCCTGGATTTTTATGAATTTATTTGCAAAACTGTCTCGTTTATAGATGTGAGAGCCACCAAACAGCTGGGCCACAATAACATAGAGCTGAGTTTCAATGACTATAGGCTTGCATACTACAGTGGATGTGCCTGGGAAAAGACAAAGGAGAGGTTAGTTGTGTGGCCATCCTCTTTTGGAGCATGTAAACATGCAGGCTGAGGCCATACAACTTCCACCCAAATCAGCCTGAAACAAGAGATCTCCTTGGTTGATTAGGCAAGGCTGGTCTCCAAAGCCCAATGGCAGCAGTGTCCTGAAGTTCTGTGCCTTTGTGCCTCATGGGGCCTTGTTACCAACAATTGAGTTGTTAACGTCATATCCAGCCTGCTCTAGACGTTCAGGACACACAGCTATGGCCCGAGTGTTCTCTTATTTCTTGCAGAAAGAAAGCATTACTTTCCCTGACACATCATGAGTTAATCATAATTCTAATGAAAACTACTGTTTACTGAGCATCTATTATGTGCTTTCTCAATTTATCTCATTAATTTTCCCAACAATCTTAAGAGATAAATATTATCTCTTTTTCCACATGAGTAAACTGAAGCTCAGAGAGGCTGTTTTGGTAGCAGAAGGCAGAGTTGGGGATTCAAAGCCAGGCCTACTGGCATGTCTACGCTTTTAACTCACGCTGGGGACAAGTTAGCTATTCCAGGACTTCAAATTTGGGTTATCTAAGATCTTAGATAACCAAAGGCTAGCATTGTGGTCTGGGTAGCCCATGGCTCTACTGTAATTGTTTTGCTCTAAGTCTGAACTGCTTCCTGCTCTAGAATAACTCGCCTTTCTCCTGCAAAGAAAGGAGATGCCACTTTTCACTTTTCTGGAGCTTTAGGTCACTGGTGGCAGGAGTGAAGAGAAGGAAGACGAATGTTTGAGAAAATCGAAAGACAGGGGCAGCCATGGGCAATGCTCCTGAAAGTTATTTTGGGAAATCACAGAAAATGATGTGGGATCTGTCAGTGGCCTAGCTTGATGTCCTTTGGGGAAGACTGACATTTATCTGACCTGTGAGATTCTGATCTCACAGAAGGAGTTTGGCTCTAGAAAATCCAGAGAGAGCTGGGCAAATCTGGGCTTTAGGCCTCTGCTGACTACAGCTCTAGTGCAGGGCAGAAAGTTCTACATTAACTCTTTCTACTAATTGGCTTCATCCATAGGCAAGGTAGTTTTCTTTGTGACTCTTTTCAGGGCTAAACTGATTGTATGATCTTAAGAAAATCATTTAACTTCTCTGAGGCTCAGTTTTCTTTTCTGTACAATGAGACTTTAGACTAGATTAAGGATGGCCACCAGATTCCAACACGTGCCAATACTGATTGGCTCACTGAGCGTGATTGCCTAGGGAACTGTGTTGAGAAGGATTCTGTGGCCGTGTCTGCACTCGACATGAACGATTACCATGATAGATTAGTGGTGCCTGTCTAGAGTGAAGGAAGGGATAATGACTGAGTATGGGACACATATTTGTCATCTGCTATGGTTGGAATGTTTGTGTCCCTCCAAAATTTATGTTGTAGTTTAATCCCCAGTGTAATAGTATTAAGAAGTGGGGTGTCTAGGAGGTGATTAGATCATGAGGACTCCACACTCATGAATGGAATTAGTGCCCTTGGAAAAGGGCTTGAACGAGTCTGTTAGATATTTTTTTGCCCTTCTGCCATGTTAGGACATAGAGAAGGCACTGTCTTTGAAGCAGAGAGTGAGCCCTTACCAGACCCTAAATCTCCTGGTGCCTTGATCATGGAGTTCCCAGCCTCCAGAACTATGAGAAATAAATTTCTGTTCTTATAAATTACCCAGTCAAGGTATTTTTTTGTTACAGCAGCAGGAAGGGACTAAGACATCATCCTAGACAAGATGAACTGTGAGGTGCCCTCTGAAAGTTTACAGATGTATGATTTATTTCTCTTGTAAGTGCTCATCTAAACAGCCATTCAAAGAAATTGATGAACCAACCATACACAAGTAAGAAGAGCCTGGTTTTGACTGCACAAAACCCTGCTATAGTCCACTGGAAAACTTATGGGGGCCTAGGGAAGCATGACTTTTTTTTTTTTTTTTTTTTTTTTTGAGACGGAGTCTCCCGCTCTGTCTCCCGGGCTGGAGTGCAGTGGCCGGATCTCAGCTCACTGCAGGCTCCGCCTCCCGGGTTTACGCCATTCTCCTGCCTCAGCCTCCGGAGTAGCTGGGACTACAGGCGCCCGCCACCTTGCCCGGCTAGTTTTTTGTATTTTTTAGTAGAGACGGGGAAGGCATGACCTTCTTCCTTCAGAAAGGAGGCTTCTAAAAGAAAGGAGTTTCTTTTAGATCCTAAAATGGTCTCAGTTTGGAAGGGATCCCTTTATTTAAGCAACCCCAGCCTTGAGCAAGCCCCAGACCTGTCTTGGTCCTTTGAGCAATGAGGATGATGGCTACCGGCAAAATCGATCATGACCCTCCATGCCTTATCTAAAGGGTTACCTTTTATGGGGAGGTGTGAGTGCTCTTGAGAGCGGATTTAATGGTATTAGAAGCTAAAGCTGATATTAAAAACTGTAGAGGGAGCCCTATGTTCTAACTAATGACTTATAATTTTAAAAATTATTAAAATGGGAAAGAAACTTAAGAGATCAGCTAAGTAAGGCCAGGCAAGGTGGTTCACTCCTGTAATCCCAGACCTTTGGGAGGCCGAGGCGGGTGGATCACTTGAGGCCGGGAGTTTGAAACCAGCCTGACCAACTTGGCAAAACTCCATCTTTACTAAAACTACAAAAATCATCGGGGCATGGTGGCGCACGCCTGTAGTCCCAGCTACTTGGGAGGCTGAAGGACAAGAATTGCTTGAACCCAGGAGGCTGAGGTTTCAGTGACCCCAGATCATGTCACTGTACTCCAGCCTGGGCAACACAGTGAGAATCCGTCTCAAAAAAAAAAAAAAGAAAGAATTAGATTCCATGGCCAAATTAAGGGTGAAAAATACGGGAAAAATTTCCTCACTGCGGGACTTCTCAGATTCACAGATGTATGTATTACGAATCTGCAAGACCAAGATACGGTTCACGAATTTATTGAACCACAAAATCCTTTTTGTTACAAGGCATACATTGACATTTTGTAGAAGAAATGTTTGTGTAACAAAGTTTGAGACTTATTGATCTAAAATAACCTTCTTATCTTATAGTTAAGAAAAAGGGGTTGGGGGGTATCCGTGAGTATGAGCGGCTCGCCCAAAGAGACTGTGGCAGAACCTGGACTAGAACTTCTGATTCACCATCCAATACTTTTCTTTGAAGAAAAATAATCAACTATTTACTGTTTATGTATTATACTAGACCCTATGCTAAGTTTCTTGAATATGTGTTCACATGATCTTATTAACAACCCTGTGAGTTAAGTATTAATATTATTCCCATTTTACAAGTGGGGAAATTATGGCTTAGAGAACAATTCCAGGTCATTTAGCAAATGGTAGTGTTGGAATTCAAATGACTTTAGGTCTGCTAAAGCATTCCCCTATACCACTCATCTTTCCTTGTTGCCCTTGGCTGAAGCAATTTAACTTCCCACTCAAAATATTATTGGGCTTTTCATACCTGTAATGTTGTCATAATTCCGGAAGGTCTTTTCCACATGGTCCCATTCAAGGAAAATGCATTTTCCAGTAAAAGGCTGAGCAATGACTACATACTCATCATTCAAATAAGAAAAAGTGTCTATGGACAATGATTGATAAGGCAGGTCTTGAGACTTTGCAAATTCTGCAAAAAGAGGAAAAGATGAATAACTGTGAGCTAATACCTCTTTCCTTGGCTGGATCTCAAATATTCATAAGAAATACATGTATTTCAGAGAATAGTAAAATGGCCATTTTACTTTTCTTTTAAACGCATGAAGCATTGTCAATGGTTCATAATTTTTTAAAAATTAAATTGCTCAGCTGGTTTTTAAGATATAAAAAATATCAGTTTCTGCATATGAAAAAAAAAAGGTAGCTCTTATTTTAATATTATGAGGTGGAATGATGAATACATTACCTGTAATGATGCAATCGAAATCCTTGGAGGAGAGGCTATTGATTTTGCGCTTCTTGTATTCTGGGGGGCCTTCACAGTAGATGTCTTCAACAGTTGCATTGGTGTGGCCAAGCCATTCCACTAGCCATTTCAGTTTACAGTCACAATTAAATGAATTACCCCTCAGGTCCCTGAAAGACAAATTTCAGCTGCTTTTGCTGTACAAGGGCTCTACCCACACAGGAGAGAGTTCTACATGAACAATTAACATGTGCAGAATGACCTTACCCGGCTTTACATCCTGCCCTATAACCCGCCTGGAACCTGACTGACCACTCACTTTGGGCTCAGAGAGTTAGCACCATGCACACTTGAAGACTACCCAGTCAATGGAACCTCATCACTTACTCCCTCTTGGATCCCCAAGTGGCTTAGTCTAGGGCTGTGCTGTCAATAAAAACAGTATATGAACCATAAATGTAATTTAAAATTTTCTATAGCCACATTAAAAAAGTAAAAAGAAGCAGGTATAATTCATTTTAATAATATGTTTTATTTAACCCAATACATACAAAAGATAATCATTTTGACACATCATCAATATAAACATTATTGAGATATTTTACATTCCTTTTTTATACTAAGTTTTTGAAGTCCAGTGTGTATTTTATATATCTTAATTCAGATGCTAAATTTTACCAGAAATAGGTGATCTATATTTAGATGTCATAAAATTCATGATTAAAAAAATAGATGTATATACCCAAATTGTTTCAAACATACTTAACATTTTCCAATAATTGATCTGAGAATTAGCTTTTAAATTTAAATTTAACTGTTAAAAAATTAAGTAAAATTTAAAATTCAGTCTCTCAGTTGTACTAGGAGCACATTTTAGGTGCTCAGTGACCATAGGTGTCTGGTGGCTACCCTATTGGACAGCACAGGTCTAAAGGACAGAATGTAGTGATTACTGTAATGTATTTAATTAAATCAAGTGAGCTGTTTGCTTTTCTTCTTCCTCACAGACATAATTAATCCTGATCCTCTTCTGTGGTCTACAAATTCAGTTTAAATAGGAAATGACTTTGACACAGCAGAGTTACCACAGACATACAATCGCTCATGCCTGTAATAAGTTATACAGCATAGACCATTTACATTTCCACATATGACCCCAACTCACCAAGTTCTCTGTGTATTTGCATTGCTTCTGTTCAGGAATTCCACCTCCTTTCCTGGTCACACAGAATTCTTAAGATAGGTGCTGCCTACTCTTCACACCGCACATAAATAATTTTTAAACGCCCAAACATTTAAAAATGTTTTTTAGAGGATACTTTCAAGAAAGCCAAGAAATCCACTAAAAGGCAAGTTGGCATGGATCCTTGTACTTCTAAGATAATTCTTGATTTGGGCATATTAGAGTAGGTCCAAAAGGCTAAACCCATCTTGGGATTCCCTGGAGACTGAGCCAATTTCAATATTTTTTTGTTTTGTTTTTCACTAGTGTAGGGTATAGACTGACACAAAAATGGGGTAAAGGATCCCCAACAAGCTACATCCCACGTCACCCATGGAGTGTGTTCTAACTTCCAAGACACTCCCAGAACTGACCTAGTCTCCCAGGAGAACCCTGACCCACACTAATGAGTGGCAACCTTTCAGGCTACTGTAAACCAGAGAAGATAACTATGGTCTGTCCAGGACTCTCTTGGACAAATCCTGATTTGGGCATTCTCCTGGAATTAAACCATCATTCAGGAATTGGGGTAATAGACATGGAGGAGGGGCTGGGGAAATACTGCAAGGAACAAAGAAAGTTTTTCATTAGGCTACTGATTTGAAGTTAAATACTGGGCTTGGAAAAAAGTACTTGACTCAGATTTTCTTTTTGTTTGTTATTGGAGAAAAGTTGTTTTGAATATATAGTCTACAGCAAAGTACCTGAATACTTTTTTTAAAAAGCTTTTGTTTTCATATATCCTTTCATTTGTTCCTGTATTCCACCTTATGACATTTAAATACCTTTCTAATGTTCTGGAAGGCAAATAATGAAGCTGAATTGCTTTTGAGAGGTTTAGGCATATATTACTTGCTTTGCTTACAGCAAAATATACAAATTCCTTGCAAAGATCTTTCACTCGGAGGCTTAAAAGTCAAAGTTTGAAAGCTCTTTTGTTTGAAAAAGGGTCAAAAATAATTAAATTCATTCCCTTCCTGGGGCTTACGCCAAATTCCTGGGGATTAAGCTTAGAGTTGTTGTTCAGTCTAATGAGAAAAAAGGCAAACTTTTCTCCCTTCCCCCACTTCCTGCTCCATTTCTCTGTTGACTGACCAACCCAAGGGTGTAACCTTTCATCTTTATTCTGTCAGTTTCCCAGACTCCTTATGTTTTCCCTTTGTAGCCCTATTTCCTGAACCTCATGAGAAAAAAGGGATCTTGAAATTTCTAGCCGGGTCTCTTCCCACCCTGTCAAAGTCCCTTACCGTCGCTCCCTGCCATATAGACACACACTTTGTCAAAGGAATGCCTGGGTGCCATATATTCAGAATTTCCAATGATAAATACCACAGAAGATTCAAATGTTAGTCTATGTAAATTTAAATTTTTGGCCAGTTAAAATTCAGATTTACAAATCCTAATTTTAATTTAAAAGCCAATTAAAAATTCTAATAATCAATACCAGGCTTCCTTGTTAATGACTGCAAATTAATTAATTGTTCAGTGATTTCTTAGGTCCTCTTACACATTTGTTAAAGAATCCAGGCCTTTGAAAATATCTTTTGGGAGTGTCTGAAGATTGTTGTTTGCAAGGCTCCTGGAAAAAAACAAAAAAAAAGTGATGTAAACTGTAGTGATAAATTAAACAAAAGAATTTACTGATAAAGTTTAGTTATGAGTCTCTTTTGTCATTTCCAGCCTACTAAATGACTTGTGGTCCTTTTTTAACTTCTGAAATACTACTCAGATTCCTGCTGTTGTCCTTTCAGTTCCTAACCTGTTCACTTCAACACCCACTCCGTATTTATTTATTTTTATTTTTATTTTTATTTCTTGAGACAAGAGTCTCGCTCTGTCACCCAGGCTGGAGTGAAGTGGTGTGACCTCAGCTCACTGAAACCTCTGCCTCCCGGATTCAAGTGATTTTCCTGCCTTAGCCCCCCAGAGCTGGGATTACAGGTGCTCACCACCACACCCGGCTAATTGTTGTATTTTTAGTAGAGACAGGGTTTCATCACATTGGCCAGGCTGGTCTTGAACTCCTGAGCTTCATGAACTCCTGAGCTTCAGTGATCCACCCGCCTGGGCCTCCCAAAGTGCTGGGATTACAGGCGCACTCAATATTTAAACAACACTTTATGTTGGTTAAAAACAACAACGATTCCTGGGCATTGATCTTTCCATTTAGAACAGAACACGGGAGAGTCACACTCTTGGACACTCAGTCTAGGGGATATCTCCCAAATGATGACTAACCAAACTGGTGAGTGTCCATCTCCAAAATGCCCCCTCTCCTCCCGCCTGGGCTGCCCCTTCCTCCTTGCTTGCTCCGGAGAGCAGCCAAACCTCCAACCCACAGTGCCAATAGCTCTATCCCTTCCCCAGCACATCCTTTCTCCTTTCTGAAGCCCACGTGGCCTTTTCCTTTCTAGCTCCATTCATTCCACCTCAGAAAAAAATTTTCTTATAAATACCTATCCAACCATTCTCTTTAATCATCTCCCTCTTTCTCCTTCTTCTGGTTCTTTTCCTGTGATCACAGGAATGATTTTCCCTTTCCCTTTCTATTTGTTCTTCCACAAATCACTAAAATGATTCTAATCAAGGTTAATGAGTAAAAAATTGTCCTGATAATGCCAAGGAAAGGGAAATGTGTCCCTAGTACACAAATATAGCACAGTGCTAATGCTGTATGACCAGGGAAGGTCACCAGGTAGTGTAATTTTCTATTTTTAACCAGCACCATATATATATATACACATGTTATAAACTTTTCTTAGAGGTTTTTTTTTTCACAATAAAAATAAAAAACTAAACTAAAAGTAAAGAGCCCATACCATTAGCCTCTAAATCCTTGAAAATTCTCTCGACTTCCCTTTAAAACATTCTCAAAAGTCTATGTCTTCTACCTCCACTAATTAAATATGAGATTTCTCAAGTGCAAACATTCAAGATTTTTAGAACTTATTTTTGAGTTAGTTACGTTGTTTTTCTGGGTTTTAGAAATTACTACTAGTTTAAATGGTTCTCAATGAACCTTGGAATGTAAGAATAGGAACTGAGTCAGAACGTTCCATTCTCAATGGTGGTCCAATTGTGACAAAGAGCATGGCTTTTGGAGTGATTCTGAGCTACGTTTGAATCCTGACTCCAGCATTTACTGGTTGTGTGACTTTGGTGATGTATCTTCTTGGAAATTCAGTTGTTTCATTTTTAAGTGAAGATAATAATACCTTATCTCATAAGATTATTGGAAAGAGAAAATGAGATAATCAAGGATGGTGCAGGCATCTGTACTACTCTCAGTAGAGTGGCTGGCGTCAGAAGAGGAGAATGGCTTCTGTATGTACACTGTCCAAGAAACAACGTTTAGAAACAGACCATACGAATGAGCTGCTATGGCTGTCCACATACAGCAAAATTAACAAAATGCCACTAAGGAGGACTATTCAAGAGAATGTCTCCATAATTCATCTTACTGACTGGTGTTTGAATGAAGAGATTTTCTGATGTATTGGACCAGTCCAGAGTTATGTTATGTGTCTCAGTTTATTTTCTGGCACAATGTGGCTTAAAGTTATCTTACTAACTTCTAGGTGGATGTCCCTTCCTCTGAAGCTGGCAAAAACTGCAACTGGCTGCAGGGCATAAATTTAGAGGAGGTTGAGTCACAGGACAGTGGGTATGCAATGATTAAGCAGTCAAATCCTGAATTACTACTACCAATAGGGCTACACAGGAAAAGGCACTGTGCTTGTCTTACTGTCCAAGGGGAATTCTTTTTTTTTTTTTTTTGAGACAGGGTCTCACTTTGTTGCCCAGGCTGGAATATAGTGGCGTGATCACAGTTCACTGCAGCCTCAACCTCCCTGGCTCAGGTGATCCTCTGGGCTCAGCTTCTCCAGTAGCTGGGACAACAGGTGTGTGCCACCACGCCCAACTAAGTTTTTTTTACTTGTAGAGACAGGGTCTTGCTATGTTGCTCAGGCTTGTCTTGAACTCTTGGGCTGAAGCTATCCTCATGCCTCTTCCTCCCAACGTGCTGGGATTACAGGTTTAAGCCACCTACCCTGTGGGATTCTTTTAAACAATGGGTGAATCTGGAAGTTCTACTTCCTGCCCAAAGGAGCAGAGCTTTAGGCCTCACACGATCCACGTGCAAGATAACCACAGAACAGATGGCAAAACAGAGCTGCAGACTCGGAGCTACGGGGCTTCTGGAATGGAGAGGCAGTATTTTTGCATGACAAGATGGAGGGCTTCTAATTCACCAGAACTGCGAGATGGGGCTGAGAAAGACAGGCTGGCCTGATGGGCTGTGGGATGAGGCATTACATTTCCTGACAACTTCTTGTGACAGAGGCTCTTGCCTTGGGATCCAAAGGGTTGGGGAGGCAGGGGAGTCAGAGGGAGAAATGGTGGGTGGATTCGCTGAATCCAGTGTCAACCCTTTGCTGCTTCGCTAAAAATTCAATGAAATCCTTGCCCACAATGGACTGCTCTTAGAGGAGAAAGGATGAAGCTTCATGTCTAGGTTTGGTGAGTGATGGGCATGAGAAGTCTGCCTGGATTCACTAAGAAAAGCAGAATCAAGAGGAAGTAAGATTCAGACATGAGAGCAGGGCTTCCAGACACCCAAGGCCTGGGAGCTGGAGTTCAGATAGCTTCCCTAAGTCTCTGGGAGGTCCCAGTGACATCAGGGTACATTTGGATAAAAGTAAAGCAGGCAGTGGGATTTGGGCAGAGAACGACTTAGGAAAGCAATGTTGACAGAGCCTGAGAATTATTCTGCAAAAAATGTAACAGGTTGCCAGGGTGCGGTGGCTCATGCCTGTAATCCCAGCACTTTGGGAGGCAGCAGTGGGTGGATCACCTGAGGTCAGGAGTTTGAGGCCAGCCTGGGCAACATGGCAAAATCCTGTGTCTGCAAAAAATACAAAAATTAGCTGGGAGTGGTGTGTGCCTGTGGTCCTAGCTACTCTGGGAGGCTGAGGTGGGAGGATGGCTTGAGCTCAGAACTTGAGGCTGCAATGAGTCATGATTGCACCACTGCACTCCAGCCTGGGTGACACAGTGAGATTCTGTTTCAAAAAAAAAAAAGATATATATAAAGGATTGTGTAAATAAACGATGGTCCATATGTAACATGGAATATTTTGTAGGAGATTTTAAAAATGAGGTAGGTCTCTATGATTTAATATGAAGTGATACCTAAGTATAGAGTGTCATCTCTCTGGAGGAAGAAGGACAGATAGATGCCTGTGGATACACAAAGAAAACTCTATCAGAAGATACAAAAACTGTTGATTGAGGTCGTATCTTGGCGTATGGTTATCAGAATCTTTCACTTTTCTATGTAAATACATATTTATGTTGTGAGTTTTTATCATCAAGCATATATTATTATTTTATAATCAGAAGAAACAAAGAATAGAGTTGACATTTTGAAAGGATCCTGTTACTTAGTACTTGTACATAAGTATGGTTCTGTCCAGTGAGGGTTCAGTCATTCAAAATCAATCATTTGGCTGCATTCATCAACTTCCAAAGCTACCTACAGGGTTAGATTAGGAATTACTGTCACGGCCCGAACTCGGGGGCCTGAGTGGTCAGATCATGCAAATGTCTTTCACAAGACCTCCTGCAGGAGGGAGCTGCCTGTTTTCTAAAAAATGCCCATGCAGTTTCAGGCCCTCACCCTCTATGGAGATTGGGGCTACAAGGTTGTCCAGGCTTGAAGCCACTGCTATGGTTCTTTGCCCCAGCTTAAAGTCAGCTGTGATGAGGGCCTGTTGCCTCCACAAATCATCATGGGCATCTGAGGGCTTCAGGGAGATTCACTGCAGGAGAGAGCTGCTGAGGGCACTGGGACCAGGGGCACCAGGAAAAAAAAGGGCAAGTCACGCGACGCTCCCTGAAACCTCCTCAGCATTTAATCATAAAAACAGGGTAAATAGAATGAGATCTGGTGTTTATCAGGGAATTTAAACAGCTAGAGAGACTGAGATAGCACTTTGTGGGTTAGAGTTAAGGTTATTTTAGAGTTGATATTAGGATTATTTGATTCTTCAGATTCCACCTCTGCATTGAGTTTTGCTACCAGAAAGCAAAATACCTGGATAAAATTTTCGCAGTTCTGCCTTCATCCCACTCCCAGCTTCACAGAGTAGTGACTTAATATTATTATTAACTTTTCCTCAACAGAAGCTCTCGTTGCTATATGTGCTATGTGTTTGTAAAACTGGTTGTAGCTATTCTTTCCTGCATCACTTAGTGTAGTGTAGTGGTTTAAGTGCCAACTTCACCCAAATCCACCAGGGATTAAATTTGAACGTCATCACTCTTTGGAATGTGTCCTTAGCCAACTTAATTTAACCTCTCTGGGTTTCTGTTTTGACATCTGCAAAGCTGAGTAAAGGGTATGAATTTCACTTATTGTGAGAATTAACACATGTAGTTACTAATATTTTTATATACATATCTTTGTAATGGATTCCAGGAAAAACTGTATCTGCAGGTGAATTTTTAAACCTTATGTGTTAAGACCACAAAATTAATCTTTTTCTTTGTTGTTATAGTCATTAAACAGTGATATTAAATATCTAAACACTTTAAAATATTCACTTTAGGAAGCTGAGATCATCTATTCTTTCTGCCTCTCTTAGTAAGGAAAATCCTATGCCTTGGTATTCTTAAAAGTTCTATCTTTTACTTTTACTGATACACATATACACATACACACATATATACACATACTACATATGCACATATATATGTAATAATAATTATTTCTTCGCTTCAAGAAAAACTGGAAAGTGCAAAAATTATTTTTTAAAAAAGGAGAGAAATAATAATTATCATAGGAGAAGTAACCACTGTTAAGATTTAGTCATGTTTTCTTCCGGCCATTAATGCAGAGCCCATCAAAAGCAAGGGATTCTGGAAAGCCATGTTGCTAGTCCTGCCCCCCAGGGTGTCTACTCCTTCTCTTACCTCTACAGTGTCATGACCTGAGAGAGTGTCACCCTGAATTGTGGTAGGGGACCCTCCTTCCTCTGCAAAGATCTGTTAGCCAAGGGTGAGGGTTAAACAGAGCTGAATTTTAATACTAGATGTAAGAATTCTTGATTCTTAGGAATAGGAGGAAGAAAAATTATGAAGGACAGAGAGGCAAGGAGTCCCAGGTAGCCACCAGAGTTGTCAGGAAAAAGACTTTCTATATGGTATGGTTTAAGGAGTACCAGGCTCCTGCGTTGGCCGAAGCTGACCCCTTGCCAGTCAGACTCACTTTAGGGCCCAGAACTCAGCCACAGAGTACAGGGGTGACGTGAACAGGGAAGTGGATATCTGAGTTTGAGCTCTGGCTGTTCCCTTTTCTATAAAGTGAATGATCACTGGATCAGAACGATCTCCAAGTTCTATTCTTGCTCTTAAATCACATCTTTGTCATTTTCACTGAGAGGCTTATGGCTTCATCTTTAAAATTAATAGATGACACTAGGATAGGTGATACTTTAGGCCACATACTTAGGGGTCAGTGTGTTTGACAACAGGCTTTTCCAGTAGATAGAGGTTGCACTGGGTCGCACCAGAATATCCGACTGGGGTGGGGTGGAGCTGATTGGGACGGGGTGAAGACACAGTCAGTGAGAGACTTGAGGAAACATTTAATCAATGTTCCTTTATTTCTAGGATAATTCTGCAATGAGCACTGGAAGGATGGTTCTCTTTCCATTATCTGTAGGTCTAGTATAGTGCCTGGCACAAAGTAAGCCCTCAATAGATACTTTTATTTATTTATGTATTTATTTATTTTGAGATGGAGTCTCACTCTGTCACCTAGGCTGGAATGCAGTGGCGCTATCTTGGCCCACTGCAACTTCTGCCTCCCCAGTTCAAGCAATTCTCCTGCCTCAGCCTCTTAAGTAGCTGGGATTACATGCATGCGCCACCATACCCGGCTACTTTAAGTGTTTTTAGTAGAGATGGGGTTTCACCATGTTGGCCAGTCCGGTCTCGAACTCCTGACCTCAAGTGATCTGCCCGCCTTGGCCTCCCAAAGTGCTGGGATTACAGGCATGATAGACACTTTTAAATGAATGAATGAATGAATGAGGCAGGCTGGAGTAGATGAGAGGAAGCGTACATATCTAGGCAAAGAAAAGAGCAGAGGATGCTCCTTTGAGGCCCCCTGTGCCAAGGCACTGAGGGAGAAAGCTCAAAGCCCCGTGAGTGACTAGTGCAGTCCCCACCAGCTGGTGTGGACTCCTCCAGGAAAGACCCTCCCTCCCCACAGCCCCACTGTGGTAGAAATCCCAAGGCAATGTGGAGGCTCTTTAAAGTGTGCCTTCAACTAAGTACCATTCTCTAGGTCCTGATTCACAGTTTACCTAAGAAACATTCTTTAAAACAACTGAGATATTGCACAGCTCAACGTCTAGTTACCTTGAAACTGGCTGAGTAAGGTCAAGTGTTCTCAAAGGCAGATGGCCATTCCTTCTTGACAGAAATGATGACCATTTCCTGCCCTTTGGTGTTTTCATCGTTTACCCAAGAAAACCTCCAATTATGACTGTGGAAGCCACTGGAAAGTCTTCTCTCTGAGGCAACCAGACTGGCTCAAACACCACATTTGTTTCAGTGCCACTGGGCTCTTCTGCTAAGAGAGCATCGCCCACAGCCATCTGGGGTGCACCCAGCCCCTCTGCAATGCAGATTCGCAGCTTGGGTTTGTGTCTCTCTGAGCCTGCAGCGGTGCAAGTGCAGTGACTTTAATTTCATAGACAGTGTTTAAAGGGGATCTACGCTCTACCAGTTAGAATCCTGCTTCAGGACTAATGGAGGTTATGCAGCGAATTTTAGTTTATTCCTACACAGTGGTGCTTACTACATACCAGGCCCTATTCTAAGCTCTTTGCATATATTAACTCACTTAATCTCAAGACCTTAGGCACTAATACTCTTAATTGCCTTGTTATTCCTCATCCCATTTTAAAAGATTATTATTATAACCCCATTTTACATGCCCAAGCTGTAGCATAGTGAAGCTAAATGGCCTGCCCCAAATTCCACAGCTGTTAAGGTGCAAAGCCGAGGAATTGATCTGAGGTGGAGAAAAGTGCACTTTGAAGCCTAAAGCCTTAAAAAGGAAACCAATGGTTCAGATAAATGCCAGCTTTATTAATAAGCAGTAAATAATGGAAAATAAACTTGACCTATTGAGCTGGCAGAGAGACAGATGAACCTGGGCAGTCTGGTGGCAGAGATCACCCTCTTAGCTGCTACATTGCACTACCTCTTTAAATACATGGCAACGTGAAGGCTAAAACAAAGTATCCTGTGCAACTGATTGGGAACACACAAGCATCCCGAGTTTGGGGACTGTTACATAGTTCTTTGTACGCCCTCAGTGCTGAGCAACCATTGGATACTCTACAATACATGTAGATTGATAATAATTTTCTCCAAATATTTATATATATGCATGCAAACAGTGCTGGTTCCACTGGGCCTTATCCACAGTGACACTTACATGGCACACAAAGCAATCATTATTAAAGACTCGTGGGTATTACTAGAAGCCAATACATAATGTTTGAAGATTTTGTCATCATTGGCCATAAACTAATTTTTATTCATGTTTTCCTGATTACCAAAATAACATATATTCATCAGAAAAATTTAAATATACAAACGATTGCTAAAATATACAAACCATTCAAACATTAAAGTGAAACATGCATAACATTAGGACAATGATTCAAAATAAAGTAATTGAGAATCTCAGGATTTGACAGGCTTTGAAAGGACTTAACTTTAAGAAGTCTCTCTCTGTTTTTAAGGGTTAATTTGTAGGGTTTTAAGGGTTAATTTGCGGGGGGGGGATCTCGCCTGATAGCCGGGTATATATAATAACTTTTTTATTTTTATTTATTTGTTTATTTTTATTTTTATTTTTTCTTTGAGATGGAGTCTCACTCTTTTGACCAGGCTGGAGTGCAATGGCGCTATCTCAGCTCACTGCAAGCTCCACCTCCCGGGTTCATGTCATTCTCCCGCCTCAGCCTCCCGAGTAACTGGGACTACAGGCGCCCACCACCACGCCTGGCTAATTTTTTGTATTTTTTTAGTAGAGATGGGTTTTCACCATGTTAACCAGGATGGTCTCAATCTCCTGACCTCATGATCCACCCATCTCGGCCTCCCAAAGTGCTGGGATTACAGGCGTGAGCCACTGCGCCTGGCCTGTAATAACTTTTAAGTTGTCTGTAAATGTCTCTTAGAAGAGAAATCTACTGACATCTCTGTATAAGAAGGTGAGAAAGTGCGTTGTTCCTTTAGGCATGAACTAAATTTATATAAATGCACAGGTAAGGGAGTGGCTTTAATGTTAGGCCAGAGTGGGAACCAGCTGGACCTGAAAGTATACGTCTAATCCCAACTATCTGCATTTTGAGATGAAGTATGTGGGTAGGGCTCCTGTTTTCAGGATCTTTTCTTTCTTCTCTAGTCATATTTCCTCCTCAAATCATGTCCCATGGAAGGATCCAGCCAGCTCAATAAAAGCTATCTGGTCCTGCTCTAACTGACACAGTGGAGATAGCACCGGACGTCTCATCAAAGACTGTGGGAGATATCTGGCTTTACCACTTAGTAACTGGGGAGCAGCTTAAACTCATGGTGTACCTCCACTTGCTCATTTGTCTATGAACGTAGTGCCACTGCCCTGTCTCTTTCATGGGGTCATCAGGAGACTATGATGAAGCCAAGAATATGAGAAAGCTTTGTAACCTCTTCCTGCAGCGCATACAGATTAGAGGGTGAGGTGCTAATTCCTCACAGTTCAAATGTTTGCCTTGATTGGGAAGGATTGATCTGAGGTGGAGAAAAGTGCACTTTGAAGCCTAATGTCTTAAAAAGGAAACTAATGGCTCAGACAAATGCCAGATTTATTAATAAGCCATAAATAATGGAAAATGAATCTGACTTATTGAGTCGGCAGAGGGAAATTTGGGTTTCAGATCCTCCCTACTCCATCTCTCCTTGAAAGACAGAAAGGAAAGAAGGAAGGAATAAAAGAAGGAAGGAAGGAAGGAAAGAAAGAAGGAAGAATGGAAGGAAGGAAAGAAAGAAGGAAGAATGGAAGGAAGGAATTGTAAAATGAAGAATAGCATAATTCAAAAGGGGAACATAACTTGGGGACAAAGGCCCTCAGTGAGAAAATATTTGTCCAATTTCTCTTGCTAGCCTGAGCTTCTCTAAGGTGGGACTAGATCTTACTCATCTTTGTAGGCCCTACTCCTTGTAAAGCATGTGTCACATCCTAGAAACTGTTTAAGATGAACCATATGGCATTGCCATTTTTGTAGACAAAAAATAGCCTAACATTGGCAATGCCATATGAGTCAACCTAATAAGTGTTAGCTAAAGATGCAAGAGACCTAAGGGTCATATTCATTTAGCCAGGCTTAACCCCCGTTCCCTCATAACACCTTCCCACCTCCAGCACCAGCTCAGAGAGGTGGGACTTCTCTCTCACTGCCTGTAAGAGTCATGCCTCTCTTTGAGGGTTGCCCTTGGTGTTCCTTGAACCTGAAATTTTCTGGATATTAAGTGTATTCTGTACCAGTCTCTCTCTCTTATGGGCTCCATACTGCTAAAGAAAGGGCATCATTAAGACCCACATTTAAATTTCTTTTTCATTTGATAAACATAATAGGCTCCACTAAACAAAATGGGTGTCCTACACTAGGATGTCAAACAGACTTTTTTATTTGCCTTTTTCCTCTTCCCCTTCCCTTCTTCCTCTCCCTTCCCTTCCTCTCTCCTCTCATCTTCCTTCTTCTTTTTCTTTCTCCCTCCCTCCTTTCCTCTCTCCTCCCTTCCTTCCCTCCCCTCCCCTTCTCCCTCCCTTCCTTCCTTCCTTCCCTCCTTCCTTCCTTCCAAGACAGGGAAACATTTTTTCTTGTTCTGTGCATGCAGCCTGAGGCAAACCACAGGCTTTTAGGCTGGAGAGGAGACACAGCTGAATTGAATTGGGCAGGTGACGCTTGTAGCTGGGTTCCTCAAAAGGACACCTGAGTCCTACATCCTCCCTACAGCTCTCATGATGCTAAGCATTGGACAGAGGCCATGTGGGTTGGGATGTATGTAAATCTAGTGGATTTCAAGTTGAGGTCATGAACTTCTACTTCTCCTTCCATATATTTGCTTCTTTTATTTAATTTTGTCTGAAAAATGAGGTTTGGCAGTGTTAGGCTCTGTGACAAAACTGCATAGCATTTATTCTGTAAACAGCCATCTTAGAATCATATCATGTCATTGACATGAAGAGTAGTATTGCAAACACTGTTTTTTTTTTATAATAACTCTACACAGAAGCCTTGAAAGGTATGATTTTGTAAAACATATCTGGTCATTAGCTTCTCTTTGCTACAAAACAAGCAACAGGAGAGAAAGGGGCCTGGTGGAGGCAGAGAGACAACCGCATGGACACGCTGGAAATCAGGCTCAGTCAAAGGACAGGAATTTTTGTCTCCTTTGTTCCCTGCTGCGTCCTAGGGCCTAGAGCAGAGCTAGGAATGAAGCATGATGAGAGAACAGGTTAAACTTGACAGAATGACTATGATACTTGGATCTCTTGCATCTGTATCTAGAACTGATAAGATACCTATTAGGTAGGTTGAGAAACAGCTGTTGAAAGGATGAAGCGTCACTGCAATTCAACTATTAAGTAGATGTTCTCATAATTCCATAACTGATCAGCTCATGAGGCATCTATCCTCTCCAAGATTGTTTCCTCATTTCTGAAATGGGGATTATTGTGCCTGTTTGGCAGGATTATTGAGAGGATTAAATGAAAAGTGATGTAAATGTTAGTGCCTTTTCTTTCTATGTGTTTCTAGTTTCCTTAAAATAATCTGTGCATATGTAAGAGTGTGTGTGTGTGTGTGCATGTGCGTGTGCATGCACGTGTGTGCCTGCGTGTGTGTGTGTGCGAATGTGTCTGTCTGTAGAGGGTGAGGGAGGCTAGAAGAAACAAGTTGTTTGGGTCATGTTGTTCAGGGTTTCTCAACCTGCCCACGATGCCACTTTAGGCTGGATAATTCTTTATTGTGAGGGGCTGTCCTATGCAGTAGATGTTTAGAAGAATCCCTGCCTTTTACCCACTAGATGCCAGTTACATCCCCCAGTTGTGACAAACAAACATGTCTCTAGATATTGCCAAATGTTCCCTGGGAGACAAAATTGTTCCCTGTTAAGAACAACTGCTGTTAGCTATAATCACCCATTGAATAATTAAATATTTCACTGATAAACAAGTTGATCGGGTACTAATGAAGACATTGTCTGTGGCTCTATTATGTTTAAATGTATATAAAGTGAGGGCTTATAGAGGAAAAAGAAAAGCTGATATCAAATTACATAGTCAACCCATAATGATCCATGAAGCAAGTAATGATGTAGATAATAAATAAAGTTATTTCAGGCACACAATTTCCCTGCATTAGATTGCTTTTCTAATTATGGTTGGTTTAGGATACAAATATTAATACTAATCAATTTCTTGAACACCCTCTGACAGATGACAGGGAAAGGTGGCAAGTGTGCATGGAGAGAAATCATTGGGTTTCTTAAATTTTTATGGACACTCATAAAGTAGGTGCATTAACCACAGGTGATCAAACTGCATTGTCCATTAGCAAGCTTAAAACGTAATAGCAAGATTCATACTTACAAGTGAATTAATGACTTTAGTCCCCGGAAAGTATGTCTTGAAATTGACTTGATGTTGTTGTTTTCTATGAATCTGCAATAAGTTATAATATTTTTTGTCAAACAGTTATAGGAACTTGAGAGTACTTGTCCTGAATCATCGTGTTTAAAAAAAGCTTTTTTACTTACAAATACTCTAGATGTGGAAGACCAATAAAAGCATCATCACTGATCACATCAAAGGAGTTCGATGTGAATAACCTGCCCAGAAAAAGTACACAATGAAAATGGTGAAACTGACAGATTGTCAATCTTGGCTGCTTTTATCTCTCAGAAAAATGAGTGGGAGTTGTATACAGAAAAATGCCTGCATGGCTGTCTGCTACAGTGTTAGTTATGCAGATAATCTATGCAGCATTTTTTTACTCCTAATCATCTCCTCATCAAAGGCTCATCAAGGAGTGCCTGGTGCCCCACTCCTCACAATGACTGCCACCTGCCCTGGGTGACATTTTGAGATACAATCAGAGCAGCCAAAGCAGCCAAAGCAAGATTTTACATATTTTCATGACAAAGGCACTAACAATCTTTTCTACTTGTTCTAGAAACCTCTGGAGTGTTCTGACTGGCAAAAACAATGGTGCTTGGGGTTTTGAGCCTGGGAAACCTAAAAAAATTAAGCTGCATGCCCAGTTGTGCTGTGATATCTCATAAAAGACAGGCAGTTGACACTGGCTCCATGAACACGAACCAGCCTCCTCCTTTGCAAACAGACTGAAAATGGGAAACATGAGGTTCGGGAAGAGTCTTAGACCCATTTTATCACTGAATAGTTGAAGCTTTTACTTGGACAAATATATTTGTAATTTCAAAATCCACAAGGATTTGGTTTTGAAATTACTGATGAAAAAGAACATCAATCAGCCATCCCACACCCTGTTGAACTCCTTGGAGAACTGAATGAAAGGCTTAAAAGAGGTAGTTTTAGGCTAAACTGTACAACAATATATTATGTCATAATGTAATAATAATAATAGTAATTCTGTTAGTAAAGCTTATCACTTTTACTTTGAAACCGGGGATTAAATATAACTACCACGAACTAGCTCACTGAATTCACCTCTGAACCTGTGAACTAGAGGAATTAAAACTAGGAGATCTCACTTTCTGAACATTTATGAGTCATCTGTTTGTCATCTGCGATTGCTTCAAATAATCAGAGGAGGGGGACAGCAAGGGGTTAGAGAAGAATTGGCATGAGTTGATATTTTTTTTTTTTTTTTTTTTTTTTGAGACAGAGTCTTGCTCTGTTGCCGGGACTGGAGTGCAGTGGCCGGATCTCAGCTCACTGCAAGCTCCACCTCCCGGGTTCACGCCATTCTCCTGCCTCAGCCTCTGGAGTAGCTGGGACTACAGGCGCCCGCCACCTCGCCCGGCTAGTTTTTTGTATTTTTAGTAGAGATGGGGTTTCACAGTGTTAGCCAGGATGGTCTCGATCTCCTGACCTCGTGATCCGCCCGTCTCGGCCTCCCAAAGTGCTGGGATTACAGGCTTGAGCCACCGCGCCCGGCCCCAAGTTGATAATTTTTGAAGCTGAAAGATGGATACATAAAAGTGAATTTTACTATTTTCTTTACATTTACATATACTTAAAATTTTTCATAAAAATGCGGAGAATGGGTGATAGGAATGAACCAACCAAACAAAAGGAGATGATTTCTTGCATTTCTTCCTAAACTATCAATCCTAGAGTGGTGTTGGATTGTCTTCTAATCCCTTATGCCTCTAATGTCATGGCTTTGTACCCAGATAATTCACTAGGTTCTGAAAAGCCAGCACTAATGAATAGTGATACATGTTAGAATTCCATGTTACTAAAACAAATTCAAAGCTGTATGATTTCCATCATAGCTTTGGCAATTGTGTCTCTTCTCACTTCATCGTTCTGGAAATCAAGAAGATTCCTCAGCTTGACTCCAAGGTAAGCTAACATCCAAAGGCTTCCTTAGGCTCCAGACTTTCATTGCATTCAGTACAGGCAGCATCAGTGGTGGAGAGAATGGAATAAGGCAGAAATTGGCATATACAAATATTATACCTCTCACATCACTGATTTGAAAAATGGCCCATGGACCATGGACTTCATAATCTCATACTCCAAGCTGCCAGAAGAAATAGTTTCCATTGCTACTTCCCTTTATGTTAAATCAGATGCAGGACAGAGTGGGAAATGAGTATCAGTGGGCAGAACTTGCCCATGCATGTCACGGGAAGAAAACAGAGGATTTCTGCTAGATTTTTTGTCTGCTTGTTCATTTCTTATCCCTAGCACCTGTGATCCAGCACCTGTCCTATGGTAGACATTGAATACATATTTGTTAAACAAAGAGGAATTCACTTTACATTAAATTCTGATCCTTACCAAATTACTGGATTAAATGTTTCTTACAGCAGGAATTTGCCTTTGTTTGTTTTTGTGTCCCCAGCCCCGAGCACAGTTCCTGGCGGAATAATGTTTGTTGAGCTACATTTCAAGGACTAAAACCTCTGGTGAGAACTACAAACACATATGCAAAACTATGGATGAATATTTGAGGAAAGGAGCCAAAACACAATAAAGTACATCCTATATGATTGTACTTATATAAAGTACAAAAGCTAATGTATGCTGCTAGAATCAGGAGAGTGATTACCCTTGGAGGCAAGGAGCAACTGGAAGGGAACACAAGGGGCATCATTTGGGGTAATGATAATATTGAATTTCTTGACCTGGGTGCTGGTTACAAGGGTATTCACTCTGTAAAAAGTCATTGAGATGTACACTTATAACATGTGCACTTTTTCTTTACGTATATTATACTTCAATTTAAAAGTTTCTTATAAAAGCTAAAAAAAACACCCTCTGGCTAAGATAATAATGAATACAATAATCTCTCAATTCTAAATTCAATTGTAGTTTCTATGGAAAAAGATGTATAAAATTAGACATACATTCTAAAGATAGTTGAGTGGGCTATCCATTTTAGTATCCTACGTACACTTAAAAAGACTCCTACATCATATTCTATACAGAGGATGAAACTCTGACCCTTAATTTGTATGGATTCTTCTAAACATGTTTGATTTCATTATTATAATTTGTTATCGAACCAGATACGTTAAAGTATTCCACAGTCTCTATTAAGGGAAACTGTGCCCAACCCACTCCACCTACACAAAAAACAGAACTGGGGCAGACCAGGGTGGCCGTGTTTTACACTACACAACCTCTGTCCCTTTCCACAGGGTAGCCAGTCTCTAAATCAACCAGCATCCCATGGCCCAAGTAGCTTGGTTTAAAAAGGTGAGTTGGGCTAAGGTAAGACCCTTGTTGGGGATCTGTAATTGGCCGACTGAGAAATGCAGCCACCTGGTAGAGAAGCTAAAGGATAAAGGATGCCTTAGGGTTGAGTTGGATCCATGGTAGGTAAAAGTATGTGCAAAGAATGCTTGGGAGAGTGCAGAATGGTCGTGGAGACCTCACCAAGGGAAGTTTTTTGAAGACTGGTATGGGAGAGATACCTAGATCTGTGTTGGAACCTGAGCCAATGCTTCTGAATGCTGCTTGCTCTTGGAATCACCTGGACAGCATTAAAAATACTGATGCTTGGTTCCCACTCTCAGGGATTCTGGTTAAATTCTAAACCTGGGGTGTCGCCTGGGTCACTGAAAAGCTCCCTAGGTGACTCATATGCAGCCAGGGTTGCACCTGGTAAGCTTCCCAGGTCAGTCAAAACACTGTCCCCTTTACCTGTGGTGACCAAGGGGACTCTGCTCCTTGCAGCAAGTCTGCCTGGAGCAGTTGCTGTGGGGCGTGGAGGAGCTGTGGACTTTCTTGTCCCTATAACTACATGTAGCCTAGAGTCTGCAATAATATGAGTTGGAAGTGACAACTATCCTCACAACAGCAGCAGCATCATGGAGGGGTTTGTGAAACCAATGTACTGTTCAAATGACCTCGTTACTCTGAGCCACAGATCAGTGATCTGGACCCTGCAGGCCTGCCAAGCAGTCAGTCCGTGGGTTTGTGCAGAGGTGGTGCAGAATTTGCCCTCTGCCCCAGTTCCATGGGAACATGTGAGGTTTCTCCTCTTTTTTTAGGGAAGCATTTTCCTAAGAAGCCAGGCATTTTCCCCTAGAATTTTGGTGGAGGTGGACACAGGGGTGTGCCTGATCTGTCTATACCCTCCCCCAAGGGCTATGCACTTATTAATTCAGTAAGAAAAGGGGCTGTGGGAGGAGAGGGGAGGATTTTTTTCCTTTGCCTTCCTAATAGCCTACATGTCATAGACTCCTGCCTGGATTATCTTATTTGGTCTTTAGAACAACTCTATGAAAGTAGTAAAGCTGGTAAGATCTACTTGATAGAAGAGGAAACTGAGGCCCAGAAGGCTACTAAACGCTTTCCTTGAGGTCATAAGGCCCAAGACCCCTGGTTCAGTACCCTTTTCCACACACTGGGTGACCTCTCAGCATAGGTCCCAGGTCACATAATGACATAATAACCATGTTCTGGCGAGCAGCCATAATACCACCACTCAGCTCATATGGATTTAAGAAATGTAATTAAACAATAAAGCCTTTCTTAGAGGAATTAATTAATCAGCGTAAGCAGTCTTAAAATCACATCCAGATCATATCAATCTGTGTTTTTCAAGTAGAAAGTTTAAAAATTTTGAACACACTTTGTGAGGTTTTTCCAGTTTTTTGTTTTTGTTTTTTGACCAAGTCTCGCTTTGTCACCCAGGCTGGAGTGCAGTGGCGTGATCTCGGCTCACTGCAACCTCCGCCTCCCTGGCTCCAGCAATCCTCCCACCTCAGCTTCCCAAGTAGCTGGGACCACAGGAGCGCAACACCAAGCCTGGCTAATTTTTGTATTTTTTTTTTTTAGAGAGACGGAGTTTCACCATGTTGCCCAGGCTGGTCTTGAACTCCTGGGCTCAAGCAGTCCACCTGCCTTGGCTTCCCAAAGTGCTGAGATTACAGGCATGAGCCACCATAACCAGCCTTGAATACACTTTGGTGACTTCTGTTTATAAATAATATATGTTCATTGTAGAAATTCTGGAAAACACAGAAAAGCTTAAAGAAGAAAATGAAGTGCACCATAATCATACTACCCAAAGACACTGATATGCATATGCATAATACACATATGGTATGTACACAAATGTATTTCTAAAATTGACATCATATTATATTATTGTGTGTCCTTTTCATTTGCTTATTATATCATGAACAATTTCTCATGACAATCAATTTTTCAAAAATACAGTTTCCATAGATTAGTAAGTTTTGTATTATGGATATATCATGATGTAATTTTTTCTTATTATTGATTCCAATGTTTACTATTATAAAAATGATTATAACCATCCTCATATATAAATATTTTTCCTATCTCTACTTATTTCCTTATGATAGACTCAGAATAGATTTCTAAAAGTACCATTATTAGATTATGGATGGTTTTTAAATCTCTAGTTCTTCACTGCTGACTTGTACCAAATTACATGTCCAACTCTGAGTATGGAAATGCCTATCTGACCATATCCTTACCAACATTTAAAATTATCATTTTATTTCTTTTTCTATGAAATCATGTCCTTTGACTCCTTTTGTTGCTTTCTAAGCACTTTTTATTTATTAAGGATATTACTTAGTCTTTTCTTATTTCTTTTGATGCTGAAAGTTTTTTCTTACTGATTACCGATTTGCCTTTTCGTTAATGATTTTTAACATAGAGAAGTTTAAATTTTTATTTAACAAAATATATCAACTCCTATTATGTATTATTTCTTTGCTTTTAATTTTTTTTTTTTTTTGAGACAGACTTTCACTCTTGTTGCCCAGGCTGGAGTGCAATGGCATGATCTTGGCTCACTGCAACCTCTGCCTCCTGGGTTCAAGTGATTCTCCTGCCTCAGCCTCCCAAGTAGCTGGGATTACAGGCATGTAATCCATGTAGTCCACCATGGCATGTAATCCACCATGCCCGGCTAATTTTTGTATTTTTAGTAGAGACAGGGTTTCTCCATGTTGGTCAGGCTGGTCTCGAATTCTCGACCTCAGGTGATCCACCCTCCTGGCCTCCCAAAGTGCTGGGATTACAGGCGTGAGCCACTGCTCCCGGCCTGCCTTTATTCTTTTTTTAAAATCTTTTTTTAATCTTTTTTTTTTTAAATCATAAATTTAGGGGGTGCAAGGGTAGTTTTGTTACATGGATATATTGTGTAGTGGCGAAGTCTGGGCTTTTGGTATAACCATCACCCGAATAGTGTGCAATGCACCCGTTAAGTATTGCATCATCTCTCCCTTCCTCCTACCCCCCCACCCTTCTGAGTCTCCAATGTCTATCATTCCACACTTTGTGTCCATGAGTACATATTATTTAGCTCCCACTTATAAGTGAAAACATGCAGTATTTGACTTTCTGAGTTATTTTACTTAAGATAATGGCCTCCAATCCATCCATGTTGCTGCAAAAGACATGATTTCATTCTTTAAATATCCTTTCCTGTCTTCAGATCGAGGAAATATTGCCTACATCTTCCCCTTAACATTTTCTTTTTAATATGTAACTCTTCAGTGCATTTGGGACTTACTTTTATGTATGATGTAAGGGAAGACACTGCCTTCTTATTTTCTAAATATTTACCCAAATTTACCCAAAGCTTTCTGTTGAATAATTAACAGAATTTACAGAATCTCCCCTACTCAAGTGTGTGATATCCTTCAAGTGTCTGCCACTTTTTTTTTTTTTTTTTGGCATTTTCCAAGGATCAAATCTTGGATTTATTTTTTATTCCCACTGTTTTCTAATTTATTATTTTATATTTTCTTTACTGCTTTTCTCCTAATTTCCTTAGGATACTTATTAAGTTTAGTGCTCAATCATATACTTTTATTCTTTCTGAATAAAAAATGAAAGTATTTAGAAATGGAACTTTACCTTGTGTAATGTATCCAGTAAGTTTTGCTCCGTACTCATCTTTTAAAATTGTGTATTTCATTTCAATGGGAATTTAGAATAATATTCTTAAAATTCCCTGTAATTGGTTTTTTTAAGCTTTCATAATTTCATTATTAATACTAAACTGGGATCAGAGGCTGTGGCCTGTAAAATGCTAACACTAAGCTCTAATTCCTCCAGATTCCGCTGTCTATAGGGATGCGTCATGACTAAGTGACACTTTCACACTAAGGCCATAAAGCTGTCAGGGGATTCCTGGTTGAACAGAGAGGTAGGACACACAGAATTTACTTCAAAAGGAATGGAAAAGTAGGCAACAGGCTTAGCATGGAGCTTAGAGTTCAGAGGGAACCCAGGGCCAGCAACAGAGAAGTAAATGAAGAAGCAGAAGATCTAAGAATGAAGATATAGCTACATGGGGTCAAGGGCAAGGCTGCCCAAATTCCAGGTGAGAGCCCAGAGACGGGAATGCATAAGAGCGAAAGGACTGGGCAGGCTCATGTGTTGGTGCTAAGTCTGGTGCGCCACTGAGGTGGTTGCCTGCCCTGGGGCCTCACCTCTCCAGAGGCCAGGGAAGCAGCACAGTGAAGAGGGAATCAGGAAGCCTGGGTCCTAATATAAAATAGACCACAAATTCTGTGCCCTAGAGCATACCACTTCTCTCTATGTTATAAAGCAAGGAGACTAGACTAGATCATTTGTGAGGTCCCTTGTAGCTCTAAAGATGTATGAGTCTATCCTTATAGCACTGCAGCCTTCATTCATGGAAGAGTAGGCATGTGGAGTCTGGGGAGCGGGAGGCGGGTCTGCAGATGGCTGAATAGTTGGGGGAAGGGTGACTCCTGCTGAGAAAAGTTCCCATTGTCTCAAACTAGACTGCTCATTTGGTCCCGTGCCAGGCACCCTGGCGCTAATGACACGTACTTCTTCAGACCCTCTCCAGTCACCTGTAATATCTTGATTGCCATTAGAATTGTATCTGGCCCATGAGTGGCCTGCATCCCATCTTCCAGCCTAGAGCAGGTTTTCCTGGCTATGGAGGGAGATGATCTAGGGGGCTCTTCCAAACAATTCCCAACTCCGTGAAAACCACTCTGATTAAGAAGGGAGAAGTGAGTAGCCAGCACCTGGTTGTCACTTGGAGAATGAATTGATTGGATTCAGAATAGAGAATCAGGTTTCTAAGCTTGTAACTGCCAGTTATGATTGTATGTTTACACATTAAGTAGGTAAATCTGTTTCATCATCTGTTAAAATAGGATTGAGGATGCAAAAAGACTTCCTGGATGATTTTTAAAATTATGTGAGATAATGTGTATGAGCATGTCTCCAATGCTTCTGCCAAGGAATATCTAAGCAAAGAGCACAGACATCAAATGTTGGAGCTGGAAGAGCTCTTAGATCTAGGAAAAGGACACATATTTTACTGCAAAGGAAACTCAGGTTCCGTGAGGATGTCACCTGCCCCAAGAAGACTTTGATTGACATCTTCTAGGATATTAGGTTGGACATGGACAGTGTGTACAAACATGAGTGTGCACACTCCCAAGTGAACATGGGTTTGTTTGCATATGTATATGTAAATGAAAGAGCACAAGATGCACAGGTTACAGCTGTTAGAAGATATGGAGGGACAGCTGCAGGGGCTTGCCAAGTTGTTTAAAGCTGGCTTTGCTTAAATGATTCAAACCCTTTGGTTTTTACAAATATTCTCCTTTATCCAGAAGAATAGGGCTGGTTAAATGATAATTAATAATAGGCTGATGATTCACTTTAGTTAAATGCACACATTCTAAGTGCATGTGCCATGTGAATAATTTACATTTGAATATTTTAAAATATGCTCCTAATACAGAAAAGCATTAAAATTGGAAGCATCACACACATTATTTGACAGTTCTTTTCGACTCTCAATCTTGAAAATTCAGCTGATCCTTAATTAGATTACCAACTTTTCAACCTGAATTGGTTGGAATGACCTAAATTTGGTTCCACACTAACCTGAGGGTGGGGGGCACTCCAGAGAGATACGTAGTCCAACTCCTCTTTTTACAGATGAGGAGACTGAGGCTGGCAGAGGTTAAGTGACTTAACCAAGGTCACATCTTTTGTCAGTGGTGGGGCTAGGATTAGGATGTGGATTTTAGATTTGCAGGGATGTCCTTGACATGCACACTAGCAAACATTTGAGCATGGGCCCACTTCGTCTTGAATGGTAACCCCTATTTGGTAATCCCCAATCCTCCTGGGATTATCGCTCATCCCAGGGCAGTGAAAACTCTTCTCTTCTAGGAATTGGCACAACCAGTCAGCAGCCCACCCTCCCCATGTGTTTATAAAATCACCCTGGATCTCCCCAGTCCTGGAACACCAAGGAGAAGGGCCTACTCCATGCCAGCCCTCATCTTCAACAGTTTGACATCTGATTTTAATCCTCAGATGAACACTAAGATGTAGGTTTTACATCCTCCACGTAAGAGATAAAGAAAACCAAGGTGAGGGAGGTGAAGTGATTTGAAGCTTGGAAGTGGCAGAGCTGGGATTCCAGGCTAAGGCTTGTTCTCTCCCTTCCCGACTTCCCCAGGACTCATGAGTGGCCATGAGGAAGCCAACTCCTTCTTTTTAGTATCAGCCCTGCCCAGTATCTGCTGCAAACCTACAATAGCCTTGCCCAGAGCATATACTCCCAGAGTATATTCCCTGGAATGCACGACCTTCAAGGGGTTAATAGGTTTATGTGCACAAAGACTGGCGGATACATTTAGGAAAAGTGGGTTAAAGAAGTTAATCAGAGTTCTTAACTATGCCTTTTCTATCCTTAAGTAAATTGAGACTCTTCAAAATAAAATTCAATATATGGTTTCCTGATCTCACTGATAATGGGACTCTTTTATCATTGAGCTTCCTACAAAATGAATATTCCATGGAACATACCCAGGGAAATGCTTGTTTAGCCATTTAGAAAATAGCTGTGATGAGGCCGGGCGCGGTGGCTCACGCCTGTAATCCCAGCACTTTGAGAGGCCGAGGCGGGCGGATCACAAGGTCAGGAGATCGAGAACATCCTGGCTAACACGGTGAAACTCCGTCTCTACTAAAAATACAAAAAATTAGCCGGGCATGGTGATGGGCACCTGTAGTCCCAGCTACTCGGGAGGCTGAGGCAGGAGAATGACGTGAACCCAGGAAGCGGAGCTTTCAGTGAGTCGAGATGGTGCCACCGCACTCCAGCCTGGGCAACAGAGTGAGACTCTGTCTCAAAAAAAATAATAATAATAAATAAATAAAAAAAGAAAAAAAGAAAAGAAAATAGCTGTGATGAAACCTGCTCCAAATAAAAACAGTGAGAGTATATATTTATACTCAGAAGCCTTTTCCTGTTGAATGAGCTGCAAGCAGTCATCTCCTTCCTCCAAAAGTTGGAGATCTAGTGGGAGGTCCCTAAAGAAGGGGTGTGTGCTAAATCCCTTGAACAGGTAGAGAGCCTACTGGGGAGGCTGACTCCCAGAGGCACATCAACAAATCCACACTAACAAAATGGTCTCGAGTTGCTCCTTATGTGGAGACAGACCGTTTAATGTATCCATTAGGATGGGATTCTTTCCACCTGCATATCCTTTGCTATCCAGCCTCTCTAGAATGAGGTGGGGTATAAATAATTGAGCTAAAAATAAAGTGAATTATCATAGGCATATATTTCCAAAGTACTGTATGTTCCATAGAACCAATGTTCTATGAGATGTTAAGAAAAGTAAACAATTTTGAATAATTTCAGAGATGTTTCTATGCCAAGGTACCTTCATTGTAAATAACCAAGCAGGGATAGAACATGCAGTTTCCCAAATTTATTTGAGCACAGAACTCTTTTCTTTCAGGTCAACTGCTCCACAGGACACAAGTTTAGACAACAGTAGTCTAAGGTATAACTTTAAAGTAAATAAGTCCTTTTTCTTTTTCTTTTTTCTTTCCTTTCTCTCTATTTTTGTTTAAGCAAGGAGATCAGAGCTTACACATATAAATGAGAGTTGCAACCTAGGGAAACTAGCTGCTCTTGCCAGCAACGCGGCCACTCTTTCAAAGGGCTTTTGAAACTCCTTTCAGTCATTGTCTCCAGGAATTAGGGCACATTCTCCTGAATACCCTTGTTAATGGCAAAGGTTGACCCTTTGAGAGGGGATTTGATTTTGGGAACAAAACTATGCAAAGTCAAGCATGATGATTCATGTTCAGGAAGAAGTAGACAGCAGTGGTTAAAAGTGAGGACATGAGTTTAAACCCCAGCTCTGCTACTTAATAGCGGCGTGACATTGAGGAGGTTACCTTTTAGGACTCAGTGCTTCATTTGCAAAATGGAGATAATTATATCTACCTCAAAAGGTTACCATGATGATGACATTAAAAATGAGATCTATAAAATGCTTAGCACCAAGCAATACAAAAATAACTAATGCCTCTAATAAAACCTTGCCTGGTTTTATTGCATGACTTGTAAACTGGAAGTAAACACAGTTCTCAAAGGAGGGTCCAGAAATCTTTAGCCATGGAAGCACAGTTGGGCAAAATCTATGGCCCTCCATGAAGTCAAGAGTGATTTGTACGTATACATTCTAGTTTGTATTTTTAAAGATTCATTGCCTTTTAATCACATTTTGCACATGCAAGCACCTGCCATCTTGCTATGTAAAAATGGGCCTAACAATTCTTTTCCAATCCTTGCTCCATGAGAGGGATACTGAAACATCATTTTATCATCAACTACCACAGGGAGAGCCTGGTAAGATCCCTTTGGACCTGTTTGGGAGATTGGGAATGACAATTATTGTATTAATAATCTTACAACAGCCAGTTTCATATTATGAGGTTCTTTCAATGAACAACCTAATGTATTGGCTTGTTAGAACTGATTCAATAATCTTTGTCCATTTCTTTTTATCTCTTTCTTTATTTTATTTTATTTTTTTTTTTTGAGATGGAGTCTCACTCTGTCACCCAGGCTGGAGTGCAGTGGCGCGATCTTGGCTCACTGCAAGCTCTGCCTCCTGGGTTCACGCCATTCTCCTGCCTCAGCCTCCTAAGTAGCTGGGACTACAGGTGCCTGTCACCACGCCCGGCTAATTTTTTGTGTTTTTAGTAGAGACGGGTTTTCACCGTGTTAGCCAGGATGTTCTCGATCTCCTGACCTCATGATCCGCCCACCTTAGCCTCCCAAAGTGCTGGGATTACAGGCGTGAGCCACCGCGCCCAGCCATCTTTGTCCATTTCTTTAACCATGCCATTTCTTTATTATATTAAAGTAACTGTTTGTAGAATACAACAGAATTTTAAGATAGGAAGAGACCTTAGATGTAATCAAATGCAAGGGTCTCAAAATGCCAACTTATCTTTGTTTGGTCTTTATCCTGTTTAAAAATCTATTTCCAGATGTCCACCTTCCCCTAAAAATTAGGAAGGTAGGGCTCCATGTGTACGTACCACATTCCCATCAGCAATAGTCAGTTGGAGCAGGGAACGTCATTTTTAGGTAAGACATGTCTTCTCTGGTTTACCTCAGTCACCACTACTCCCTATTGTCTTATACTCAACTGCTTCCTTCATTGATCTTACCACCTCAAACCCCACTAGCATTTGAGTTTCAGAACCGCAATTTAATCTACCTTTAATATTTTATGCAATAAAAGCTGAGGTCCAGTGATACTTTGTGACCTACCCAAGGTCATGCAGCCCAATAGTGGCCAAACTGAATTTCAAACCCATTATCTCCTGACTTCTACTTCAGGCCCCTTTCTATGCTACCATAGAACCACTCATCTGAAGACTGCCAATGTTAATTATTTAAACAAAATCTAGCACGTTTTACAAAATGTGGTGCCAGTCATTTTATTCATGAGGAAGAAAGGAGAGGGTTATGACTTTTTTTTGAAAGGTAAATAGTTCATGTTTCCTGCGAGAAGTATTTAAAGAAAAGGTTTCTCAGCAAGTTCTGCTAGAAGACTGTGTATAGAACCACAAAATGTTTAAAGCTGAGATTATTGGCAAACGCAGATTATACAATCAGACACTAATCTGATGTTACGGTAGTTCCAATTAAAGCGATTTTCAGATACTGTAGTAAAGCTAATGTGTATTGAGTTACAGGAATCTTGCCAAGCATTTTCCATGCCCTGTTTTACTTAATCCTTACTGTAAATCTGTGCAATAGGTACTATGGTTCTTCCTCATTTTGTAGATATAGATATCAAGACTTGATTAAGCTTGCCCCAAATCACACAACTAGTAAGCAGCAGAGTGGGGATTTGAACCCATGCTTATCTGCCCACAAGCCTGTGTTGTCTGCCTCATTGCCAGCTCACCAAGGTCAGCTGTTTTGATATTACAGCTGATGCTGTAAAGCCCTTGCAGACATTTTGTAGCCCATGTTAGCCACAGGATCAACAACCAGCAAGCATCACCATCATCACTAATCAACTGAATATCATTTTGAACAAAATGAGAACGCTTATCAAGACTACGTTATAATACATTTAAGCAGACCAAGCAAATACTTGTAATCCCAGCACTTTGGAAGGGTGAGGTGGGAGGATTGTTTGAGACCAAGAGTTCAAGACCAGCCTGGGCAACATAGCAAGACCTCATCTCTACTTACATAAAAATAATTTTTAAATGAAACCAATGCATTCAAATACAGGCAAAGTATAATTTACCATATCAAGAATCACTACCAGCCTGGAGCTGCCATATCAGGGTGAAAAGTGACAGCGTGTCACTCATCTTTTGTGTCCCTCACAAAGCCCAACATTTTACCTGCTACCCAGTAGAGTCTCAAAACATGTCTGCTAAAATGGGAGGCTTTTGTTTTCATTTTGTTGCTGCTTGCAACTATACAATAAATAAATACTTGTTTTGGCTAAGCAGGTACTTAAATAAATCAAAAAGGAAATTATCTTTGTGTTAATGATTTTTCTTTTCATATTAATAGTGCTTAACTAACATTTCCCTCTGGATGTCCTGTCAGACTGGATAAAGGAGCATCTTACCCTTCCCAGGACAGACTAGTCAGCCTCTGCAGTCCAACTAAAAACCAAGGAGGCCAAATGTGAAGTCAGCGTGGGACAAAAGAGACTCAAGCGGTGGGTCTAACGAAAGGCTCAGATGCTTTGTGTTTGAAATCTGGTATGCTGGAAATCTCTGCTGAAGAAGTTTGAATTCACAACTTCATGAGCAAATATCTCCTCGAGGTTTTTTAGCTTGGTTCACTTCCCAGACCTCCACACCATTAGTCCACATGAACTCAGATAGGGTGCACCAAACATCTGAAAGAGTGTGAACATGACCAGCACTATCTGCTGAGAGTAACACAGGAGCCTTCAGCACAAAATCGATGGAAACATAAACTGGATTCAACAAATATATGGGAAGCCATGTCTAGGCTTTTCTCTGGGACCACAGCTTATGGGTGATCCTCCATGAAAGACACAGGCAGATACGAGCACCATAGCTCTAATAAATGGCACACAGTGCCAGACATCAGTAAAGTCTAGAGAATTTGAGAATCAACAGAGGTCATAGAATGAGATCCTGCAGAACTTGTTTGGGCATGTGTGTGTGTGTGTGTGTGTTTGTGTGTGTGTGTAAAGTCAATGGTGTGAGTGATAACCCTGGACAAATAGAATGGATAGCCAAACACTATGGATGCCAGCTCAGGTGTCTGGATTTTCTCTGTTTCTAGGGAGTCATGAAAGCATGGAGAGCTGTGTCTCAGGAAAGGCAACGCTAATGGAGGTGGGTCAGATGGGAACTGAAAGCAAACAGGGAGGCATGGAGGCTCCTGCCATAGCCTGTGAAACAGTGAATGAAATGCAGCCTCAATGAAGGCAATGGTGCTGTGGTGAAGAGGAGGAGGCAGATTCTCATGCTGTTGGACAGGATACATGTCCAGGTGGAAGTGGACAGTGAAAGAGAGGGGTCAGGTAACTCTGAAATTTCTTGTCTGAATAACTGAAAGGATGAAATACGCTTTCAGAGAAAACATTTGTGGTGAGCGCTAGTTTGTGCAGTTATGAGAATTAATTCGCTTCAAATAACAAACCTGTACATGGACCCTCGAATCTAAAATAAAAGTTAAAATGATTTTTAAGAAAATAAAAACAAAAAGAAGTAATTAGTTAAAAAGTTAAAGATTAGATCTATGGATCATTGGGCAAATTGTAGACAAAACAGCCTAGATGCTATTTGGTCCATCATGGGGACATCAGCTGGGTACAGACCAAAACATGCTCATCTATAACCAGCTCCAAAAGCACCCTTGGCTGATAGGTCTGGCTTGAGTGGTCATTGAAGACTGCTAAATTATAGGCTTGTAATATAAGGAGGAATAGAAAAAGGTAGCAATTGCTTTAAAGGTAAAGGAGGCCATGGGTATTTTTTCCCAGACAGATCATATTTTGAAGGACTAAATGATAAAGCCTTAGTAAGGATGGACTTATTCCTTCCTTTGTTCATGTCTTTTGCTTTTCCATTGTTTTTATTTTTTAATTTCTTATGGATCATGTATTTATGTGTTGATTGTGGATTAATTTTTAAAATAATGCCATTCCCCTCCTTTGACCCTGAAAGATCAAAGATCAATTCTGTCTTTCAAACAAGACCACATCCAGTTGGAATACTAAGAATTTTTTTCTGGTCACATCGGATTCTTACACGCAGTGTTTTTGTTTTGTGTTATAAAACTACCCTGGAAATCACTCCCTGAAAATAGAACACTCTCAGGAATTACAGGGGTTTAGTTAATTAAAATAAGCTATAAATGGGTGGCGACGTGGCCACATTTTGTCCTTTTAATTGGAATTTCACTTCCATCATGAGCCCATATCATTGGGGATTTCAGTCTGCAGTTGAGAAGGAACAGGGCTGTAATGTGTGAAAACACATTTCTCTAAATTCCATTCACTAAAAGTACCACTTTCTATCACTAAAAGCAAGTTAGAATGCATAATCATTGTCATTGGTTATGTTTCAAAACTTGCCCTATGTAAAACATGAATGAAATTGCATTTGCTTTGGAAAGGTTTTTGTTGTTACGTTTAAAACCATAAATGAGATTTTTTAAAAAATGTATTTTACAACTAATCTGATGAATTTGTATTGAATAATTTTATTCTTTCTCTCTCCTCTCTACAGAATGTGGGTTTCTGTTTTTCTTGTTCTCCAACACAAACGGCCAGCCACGGCCTACCAGGACCTTTTCCCAAACACTGCATGTAACTGAAGATACCATGTCTGTTTTCCTCAGTACCCCAGACTGACATTTCAACAAGTACTTCTCATCATGGCTTTTGCAGAAGCTCTGAAAAAGCATCTGGGGACATAACGACATTATCAGATTTTTAGGGTGGATGATGGAAATAGGACATTTGCTTTAACCCTTCCCAACAGCAAATCAAGAAACCAATGAACTGTCTTCCTACATCAATCACGCTGAATTGATTCTGAAATTTATCTCTTCACAGTGTTTGAGGGGTGAGTGTGGTAATTCACAATCACAAATGCTGCTGGAATTCATTGCAAACCTCAACGGCTTGTGCAATCTAGGCCTACTCTGGTGATCCAATGCCGCTGGTCTTCATGTTCCAATGGGGGATTGGCAGCCCATATGGGGTTTTCAGGGCACTGGACAGCCCTGTTTCACAGAAGAGACCTTTCTGTCTGGGATCCATGCATTCCCACAATTGTTATGATCGCTTCATAGTTCGTATTCAGAGCCTTCTCATCCATTTCCTACTCACTGCACATGAGTTTATTAGGCCTTTTCCTGAGGATAGGAGGAAGCAGAGAACATTGGGCAGGAAGGATGGAGAGCAGAGTCTTTAGGCACAGGGTCTTGGAGATTAGGGACAAACTTTGGCCCCCGACAATTTTGCATAAGATCAGCACTGGCACAAGTCTACCATGTTGAGGTTAGCCAATCTGAGTTAACCGAGAACACACAGGGCGAGAATTACTCGCTTTTTGTTATTTCTGAAACCTGAACTGCTTTTAGAAATAAAGGCTGGAATGTTCCATAGGAACTCGGAGCATGGGACACGGGCATGGCACACACTCGGTTGGGCTATTTAAAAACCAGTCCCTTGGCTTCCCTCTGTGATTCTAAATACGTGTAATCACATTACCCTGCAGCAGCCGGTAACTATTTCTATAACATTGTCCAGCATCTGTGCTTGCCGTGACTGGGTCCACCCAACAGAAACAAAGCGGAGATGTGGTAACTGATTAGGTTAATCACTCCAGGCTTTCTGTGCCACAGCTAATGTCCATCTAGTGTCTACTGACACTACTCCTAGAATTTTAAGGACTGATCTATGTAACTATCCTAGGGGAAGGGAGGTGCCTTAGCATATCAAAAGGATGCTTTTTAAATGAGCCATTTATTCATTTAACAAGTGAGCACCATAAATACAACTTATCACACTCTCAGACACAGCAAATTCTTATCCTATGGAAGGATCTCAGCTTTACAGACTCTGTCCCTTTCTGTGGGAAAGAATCTATCTTTTTTGGATTTGTTTGATGTGCTAACTAACACTTCCCCCAGTCACACCACTAGCCATCAATCAAACAGATAAACTCCTTAGGAATATCTAGTCAATTGTTAATCATTTGAAGACATTAGCCAGTAGAAGGACATTAGCCAACAACATTACATAATGTCAAAACAACTGATCAAGTTTGTGAATTCAATTAAACAGTCAAACCAGTTTAGGAGTTTCATATAGACAAAACAATAGATTGAGTGACTTTTAGCTTTTTAGCTTGAAAATATGTGTTCTCACTTCCATTTTAGAGATAAGAAGACTGAGGCTTAGTTAGATTTAGTAATCTGCACAAGACTACATGTTTAGTTAGGTTCTATGAGTGGCAGGGTGAGGTTTAAACACTTGTCTCCAACGTTCACTCCACGCTGTTTGCCTCTGTGTATGTAACTTCAAACAGCCAAAACGGCCAGGTAAGGCAAGAAAATAAAAAAAATAAAAAACAAACAAGTGAAAGGCTTGGGTCCTGAATCATGCAGTTAAGATAGCCAAGACTCAGCTGATCCACAATTGGCTAGTTCTGCCCATATCCCTCCAGCTACAAGCCAAGTCTGTGACCTGATACCTAAGTCCTGGGAGACCTCTCGACCCCCATGGGATACCGCTATAAGAAGTAGGACTCTAATTGCCAAACATTACACATCAGAACAAATTTTACGTGTTCCATTATGCCTGTGAACAGATCTGATTTCTTAGTCAAATATTATTTTTTTGAATATTTTCAGGCATAGACTGAATATGTGGTTCCCTTGCGGCCAACTCAAAACACAGAGCAGAGAGTAATCCTTTGCACTATTCTATATGAATATTTTCTTTCCCTCCTTGTAAGGGAACTAGTTATAAATTAGATGAGATTTAAAAACAGTCTCTTGAGAATTGATATGTTAAGGAATTACCTAGAAAGAGCTGAGGTGTTTTTTTCCCCCACATGGTAAATCACACAGAGTAGCAGCCTGCCCCAGATCCCCGGGAGACAACATCTTGAACACATATGTTATGCTGGGTTCTGTATTGACTAATTCAAAAACTCCAGGGCAAAAGAACCAAAGTTCCCAAGTTAAAAATGAAAGTAAAATAGTGGAATGGAATTGGGATCATTGTTGCAACATTCCAACAACTTCATAAATAGCCATTAAAGTAGACAGCACGACAGGTTAACAAATTTACCATTGTAAGACTCAATCTGCACTGTTGGTGTGAAGTCGCAAACAAACCCATCTACCTCTCACTTTACTGATATTCTGTTTTCTCAGAAATAGAATCACATTTGACAAAATCAATATTGAGATCATTTTACTAGAAGGCTTATCCAAATATATGCCATATTAAAAATAGTCATGATATAAATATTTCTCACAAGAGCTGCAGCGATGGTGTGAATAAAAAACTCCCTTCTGAGATTTCAGTAAAACCAGATCTCACAAAGGATCTGAAAGAAAACAAAAAACAGAAAACAAACAAACAGACACACACAAAGAGACACACACACACAGAACAAACCTTATGTTAATCCGGTTTAGCATAACAGTGACTATTTTGACACTATTTTATGAAGTACGATACTATTCCTTCCCAGATGAAGTAAGAGAAATGAATCGGCTACAGGTTTCTCAGGATAATGTTCAGGGCTGGGGGTATCTAAGCATGTTCAGTAGCAGCTAAAAAAATCAAAAATTCTAAATGCAGCAAATGTTAGCACTGTCAAATGGCCATGCATGCAAGAGGAATCTCTCTCTCCATGCCCTTCTACAAATACATGCAAAGCCCCAAATCCACCGGCTGGAATTTTTAAATCGTAAATTAGATATCAAAATGCTTACGGGCCTTACAATGAGATAACATCAGGAGGAACGGTGCGTGGAATGGATCTGGCATTCTCACATAAAGCATTATCTTTGGTACAAGTACACACGGCAGGGCATTTTGGCTTCGCTGGTTTCTTCCCCTCAGTCAGCAAAAGCGCAGATAAGAGACATAGGAAATAAGCAATTCTTTTCAGGGGAATGCAGGCATTTCCCATCCTTTTGCTTCTTTCTGATTCCATGCAGTCGAGAAAATATCCCCAACCATGAACAGGGCTTCTGGAATTCAGATGGTGATTGTCTTGCTCTAAGAACAGGTCACATAGGAGTCCACCCTTTTCCTCTGCCTCTGTATCTCTGCTTTTTCAAAACAGAGACCTGCAGCTGATTCGTGAGCTTCTCCTCGCTCCAGCAATGCACTGCTCGGGGGAAGAGACCTGTGAGGTACTGTGAGATGGGAGGGATCCAACTGCTGGAGGAGAGAGCCGACTTGCATCACCACGAAAACACTGAGCACAGACCAGCCTTCGAAGGCAAAGTGAAGTGATGTCACAGAAAATAAACAGCTTTCTGCTTTCACCGGGAGGCCCTTTAATTGTTACCAAAAATAGGACGGCATTATGTCTTATTAGTGAGT
>NW_012114422.1:966722-973380 GCF_000951035.1 Colobus angolensis palliatus
TGGGAGCAGTCATCTTGCATAGGATGTCGGCAATCTCAGAAACCTCTGGGAGTCTGCTTTTCATGTAGCAAACAACCTAGTAAGAAAAACTAGCTTTGGAGCCAGCCCTGGCTGGAAAAAATGAAGTTAAATGAAACTCTCTCCGCAACATTGGGCTAAAACCTTTTGCTGTTTCTTGCTGAGCCTACCTGGCTGATGCCATCAGTGAAAGACAAATCAGAACAGATGAAGAATGTGACTTTCAGGGGATAAATGTGAGTAAATACTTTTCTGACATTTATTAACTGTCATGAATGATTGATTTTCCTATCCCCCCTGGGTCCCCCATGTAATTCATTCTCTCCTTCCGTGACAAGGAAGGGAAACAGAAGTGCGGACCCTCTCTGTGTATAATCCACCTCCCTCTCTTCTCCTACCCTCCCTTCTTTGGCAATAGCACCAGAAGCCTGGAAGGAACTCCCTGCCAGCAGGAGGCGGCCAGCTCTAGCTTCCTGGGGCTTTGAAAAAGGCCTGGCTCAGTCCCGAGGCTGTGACATGGTGGAGGAAATGCTGGACTAGGAACCAGACACCTGGCTTTGAGAACCCAGGTCTGCTGTGAACTCACTGAATCTATTCTCCTATCTGTAAAATGGGGATGATAGTAGAGACATTCTGGAATTAAATGAAAATGATCGGCTATGTTACTCATGTACTCGATAGGTGAGGATGGGCTGCTGGAAAAGAAAATTCATTTAAAGAAGCAATCAAGAGGCCCTGGCCTTGGGGTGGGGTAGTTCAGTGCAAGAGAGTAGGAAGACTCTTGGGATGGAGGAAGAGGAGGAAAACAGTCCCCTGGGTTATTTCACTATGGTGAAGGCGGCCATCCTTCAAGCTGGCACGACCAGCCTGGGATATCACTCCACATTCCTTTCTCCTCTAGCTTGTTGGACTGACAGTATTAAAAGGACTGCTTGAGCAAATGCTATTTTGACATAACCTCATTCTGCATCAGAGCTCAAAGTATTGCCATTCTACCCTTTCGCTCATGCAGCTGGCCCCATGCTAACTTCAATCCCTTGTTCAGTTCTCTGTAAGCTCTTTGCAGGGGACAGTGGCGATCGTGTGCATTCTCACATTTGATAACTGTCTGTTTACCTCAGAAGACTGCAAGGTCCACGAAGTTAGAGACCCTGCTAGGAACCCAAGGCTTATGTAGCATTGTGCATGTAGCAGGCAACCTGGGTGGCTATGCCAGCAACAGCAGAGTGTACGGTCCATTCATGGTCATGTCCAGCCAAATAACTTACAGTTACACCTTGCAGTTGTAATAAAGAGATCTAACCTAGTCAAGGAAGTCAGGGGCCAATTCCCTGAAGAAGCAGTGACTGAGCTGAGTTCAGAGGTAAGAAGGAGTAGCAGTGAGGGCTGGTGAGAACACTCCAGGTAGAGGGAACAGCATGCATAAAGTCTGGCTCATGATCTGCAGAGCAATGGAACACCTCTGCAGAATCAGGCAGAGGAGTGATATTATCTGGTTTGTGTTTCAAAAGGACCAGTAGGTTATTATCACTAAGTCAGTTTTTGTGGGGTTGTAAATACTGTGTGCTGTTTTTTACAGAAGGGAAAGAGAAAAACTCTTCATTCAAGAGAAGTCATGATTTTAAAGTGTATTCTACGAATGCTTCACTGTCAAGGACTCTGTGGAGGAGGGAATGGAGGACAGTGTATTTAGAAGCTGTGACCTCTGGGCAAGCCTCACTTTAAACAGTGAAAGTGTCGCTTAAAAGTTGGCTGCAAGTCAGGTTTTTGTCCACTAAACCCTGCTTCAAGTGCCCAGTGGAAATTTACTCCATAAAATAATTACGTGGTAAAAGTTTTACGGAGGATTGTTTTTATTCAAAGTCACCCCCTAAATCAACTGACTTGTAAATGATGTGTTCTGTAACTACAAAATGAAGACCCCGAGAAGCTTCAGGGACCTCAAAGATCCTGGATTCAATACCTGCATATTACAGACAGAGAAACTGAGGTACGGAGAGGACACACAGAGGCCACTACCCTTCATGAGATGAGCCTCATGGCAGAAACTTGGTTACAATGACTAATGTAATCGATCAGGCTAAGTCACTCCCTACATTTCACTTTCAAATGTTTCAAATCATGAAGATTGCTTGACTAGCTGTTGGCTTTGTGGTATGAAGACACAGCCAAAGAAAGGGTGAACAGTCTTTTTCTTTTGACTTGGTAAAGCTAGGAAGGCAAATGAATGAGGGAAAGAAATCATATCCATATTATTCACTTTGCAGCTGTATTTATCTGGCAGTTCAGTTTGTCCATTCAAGGGGGAAAAGGACCATTGGGGAGGGGAGGGGAGGAGAAACTCTAAGGACAAATTACAATGGGCATACTGAAAAGACAGTAACTTCTTATTTTTCTATGGCATTTAAGACCCAGACTTGAATTCTTTATTCAATTAAAAACACCCACTAAGGTCAGGCAAAATTTAACCATGTAATGCAGGATGCTGGTGGCCTTTTTGGGAGCAGAAACCACCTCCTGGCTCCAGAACTGGATCTGAGGAGAGACTCAGGGAGATGAGGGCAGGTTGCTGCATTGAAGTCTTGAGAGGACTGAAGAGGGGGCTCCATTGCTGATAAAGCTTCCCATCCTACTGCTCCAGGAAGCCCCAGGGAGCGCAGAGATGATGTGGGAAGCAGGAGGTGGAAGCTTAGGGGTTTCCACCATCTTGGAGGCCTTCAGATAAGGTGTGACCACCCACCTGTGGATCACAATAGGGACCCTGGGGAGAGGGGCTTGGAAAGGATTAAAGCAGAGTTGGAAGGAGGCCCAGGGAAGCCAGGAGGCCGAGGTGAGGCAGGCTCAATGCCCAGTCTGAGCTGTAGAGGAGTAGCTGAGCTCTGCACTTTGCCAGCCATATGATCATGGACCAATTTACCTTTCCTAAGTCACAATTTTCTCCTGTGTAAAACGAGGATAATAATAGTATGTATCACATAGAGTTGTTGAGAAAAATGAAATATGATAATGTATCTAAAAGTGCTTCTTGTGCAGTCTGATATGTGTGAAAGATTTATTATCATCATCGCCATCATTCTCATCATGGTTGCAATAGGACTTGCATTCTGAACATGTGACTCCTGGGACCTGGGAAGCAAAGCTCTCAAATAAAAATGAGGTTAGCTGAAGCGTAGATTCACTCTGGGAAGCAGACACTTCTGAGCAGAATGACACACCGTGGCCTTATCAAGGCTTCTGCCATGGGAAGGAACAAAGTTACCTCCTGGGAAAAAAAATCTCACCAGTCTGGGTGAGAGTAGGAGCACCCCCGCTTGGCCCAAGGACAAGGTCCAGAAGTGGAGAAGATTTAAGGTGGTTGTGAATACAGGATGAAGACTTTTATCAGCCTACTGCCCATGAGCATATGTAAGTTAGAAGGGAGTAAGAGGAATCTCTTTTGGGATCCCTGTAACAAAATGGGACTTCTCTCTAGTGTGGTGGGCACCATTGCGTGGCATGCAGGTGCTATAAGGAACTATGCACAATCATGACACCAGGAGCTGCTGAAGAGATAAGACAAATAATGCTGCCATTCAGGCCTGGGGATCAGACTAAAGTCATGGAATTTTTCACCAGCAGCAGCTAAGCCTTAGTGGCCCAGCAGCAGCTCACCCTTGGCGGCCAAGGAGCAGTGAGAGCCCTGCAGACATCAAAGGCACTGGGAAAGGATCCTAACAGGGAGGCAGAGCAGAAGAGAAGGAAAATGAGGGGCAAGAAATAATATTTGGGAGCAAATGTAGTGTTCCCTGGGCACCCTCAGAAAGACTGGAAGGGGGTTCTTGTCTGGGGGCTTCTGGTGGTTCTGGAAGAGCTGTTGAAAGCAGAGTGAGACAGGAACAGCATGTGCCTGGTTATGATCCCAGTTTTCCCCTCAGGCTGGTGTGGCCTAGGAAACACACATTGTGCAAGTAAACAAATCACTATTAGGAGCTTAAAAGATCAAGCTTGGCCTTGCCTCCTTTTACAAACACTCAGACATGCAAACTGGTGTCATTTTAAGCAGCTTTCTCCATAGAGCAGGGTTTGCAAAGCTGCGTGTCAGATACGATAGTGAATCGGGACATCAATATCAATCTAGTGAGTACAAGTAGAATTTGAAAAATAAAATCATTTCGAATATAAAATCAGAGCATATTGCACCAGTAAGGATAACTATTGCCTTGTGAAGGCTTTGTTTCCATTCTTTGTGTATGTATGTAGGCACAGTTGTGATATAGATTGTGCTTCTTTCAGTTTACAACCAAAAAAAAAGAAGAAGAAGAGAAAACAAAAAGAAAGGGGGGAAAAAAAACTGCATGAGAGGATGCTAAAGATCCTTTCCCAACCCAGGAGTCCAAACTGGCAGGGGAATGATCTTGACTCCGATAAATTTCACTTACTGGTTGAAGTTAGCAATTAGACCTGTTGGAATATTGTTTCTGTTCTTCACTGGCTGTGTGAACTTAGGACAGTTGCTTAGCTTCTCTGTGCCTCATTTGCAACGATGAAGTAAAAATAAGAATACTATGTCTGCATTGTTGATATTAGGATTAGTGATGATGTACATGGAGAGAATGTTGCTAAAAAGGCATTGGACTACTGATAATTCCCCTGGAAATAAGTGGGAAGGGGGCAGCGGGCCAGATCTTTAAGATTACTTAGCAGTAGTGTGTCATTAGGATTCTTTGGTAGCAAGTGACAGACACTGACTCTACCAACATAAGCGTAATCTTGTTGCCATGGTGATAGAGTGACTCACAGAATCCAAGGAAGGGTTGACCAAGCAGGATTTAGAATGAAGGAACTTGTGAAAGCTTGGGAATCTATGTGGCAGGAGCTAATGGATGATGCCCTCTGGCAAGTTCAGTCCAACCTGTTCTTATCCTCATGTTCCTCCCCAGAGGATAGACTATGATGGACTGAGCTTGTGTCAAGCACCCTGCCCATTGCCCTGGGAAAGTGGGGCACCGTGACTGGCAATCTCACCAAGAGTGCACATGGTGGGAGAGAGGTGGTTCCACAAAAGCAAGTTGGGCACTGCTGTCAGAGCAGAGAGAACAGTCTGGGCAGGTGAAACCCAGGGATGCTCATTTGGGTAGGAGTTCTGGGCTCTGATACCTAATATCATTGGCCCTTGCCCCTAACTCAACCTCATGGCTTTAAAGAGAAATGACCAGAAGACAATTCAGACAAACAGATATGAACACTTTCTCCAAGGACAGCTAAACTTGCATGTTCCAACTGTGGAATCTGGATTTTCACCTCTTAGAGTTCATGAGAATAAAACTTGGGCCAAGAAAGGGGTTGAGAAGTAATAATGAAAGCTGACTCCTATAAAATACGTATTATGTGCCAGCTGCCATTCTAAAGCATTTTATGCATATTAACTCACTTAATCCTCATAATAATCCCATGGGTTAGATAGATATTACTGTTATTTCCCCTATATTAGCAGAAAAGGAAACAGAGGGTCAGTAGGTTAAGTCGTGTGCCCAGGGTTCTGTAGCTAGTGAAAGGTGGTGCTGGGATGGAAACCAGGTGTCCTGGCTCTGATGTCCACAGCATTAGTCACTGCTGGTCACTGCCTCTCTGATGGGCTGTGTAGAATGAGGGATACTGTGAGCTGCTTCAAAGCTGGTAGTGCCTCACTGGCTGGGCGCTACTATTGTACTACAATTCCCAGCATGCAACTGGGCTGACTATCATCTTAACCCCTTCTTCACCAAAAGTTCCTCACTGTCTTGGGTAAAATCCTTTTTACTGGCAAAATCTGATCTCCCTCATGGATAATTATGCAATTGAGGCATAAATGTAGATATAAGTGGCAGTAGATAGTGGAGAGGGTAAGATTCTAAGTTGAAATACCCTCCGCATTTTTTAGTATTTGAAGGAAGACATTGGAGATTACTATGGGAAAGATTTTTTTAACTTAGAAATGTGTACTATGAAAACGTCGATGGGGATGTTCTAAAGCACCCATTCTCAAACTTGGCTACACTTTAGAATCAACTGGGGATTTAAAAAATACTTAAAGTTTGGGTCACATTCCTAGAGGTTCTGATTTAATTGTTCTGGGATGTGACTGTTAAAAGCTCCCTGTGAAATTCTACAGAGTTCCCCATGGGTATAAAATAGGAGGCACAGCTTGTCATGCAGTGGGGGCACATGGGGAAGCATCAGGGCTGGTCAGGGGCCCCAGGGAGCAAAGGGAAAATGCAGACAAGAGCCTTTATTGTGATTTCTGCGGGAATGGTAATGCAAGACAGAGTAAACAGGCTCAGGATTGGCTCCTTTGAATAAGTTCAGTGAGCTTTGGGACATATGGACTGTCCCTGGTTGTCTGTTACCTGGCCCTGGGGTGATTGGAGCAGGTGGATGGTGGCCCTGAGAGACAGCCCAATAAAGGAAATGGTTGGGGGTATGGACGCTGGCTCAGTTGGTTTGCATTGGAAAGGTGTGCTCTCCCACGTGAGTCATTTACTATCTCTCGGAATTGGCTAACCCTGGGAGGGGCAGTCCCTCCAAGGTCAGCACAGCTCCAGTTGTCAAAGCATCAGGATACAGAAAAATTAAAAACATGCTTAATATACCCTTCCACTCTTCAGCAGAAAGCAGCTGACCC
>NW_012114422.1:973631-976533 GCF_000951035.1 Colobus angolensis palliatus
CGGCTGAGGCAGGAGAGTCACTTGAACCTTGGAGGCAGAGGTTGACTCCGAGATCGCGCCACTGCACTCCAGCCCGGGCGACAGAGCGAGACTCCATCTCAAAAAAAAAAAAAAAAAAAAGAGAACTGGGAACAGCTTGAAGCCTGGGGAACCATCCCATTAGGAGTGGTGTTCGCAGCGAAGGAAGCAGGGGGGCCAGTGAAACCAGGAGGATTTCAGCCCCGGCTCTATTTAGTTGACCAAGATTCCAAACCTGTCACGGAATGACACCCAGGCGAATGGGAAGAAAGGCGGCAAGTTCTGCTTTAAAAAGCCTCCTTGTAGAGACATCTACACTCCCATGTTTATTGCAGCACTATTTGCAATAATCAAGATATGGAATCAAATTAGATGTCCAACAACAGATGAATGGATAGAGAAAATGTAGCACATATACACTATGGAATACTATTTAGCCATTAAAAAAAACAAAACAAAACAGTGAAGTCCTGTCATTTGTGGCAACATGGATGTTGGAACTGGAGGACATTGTGTTAACTGAAATAAGCCAAAAACAGAAAGTTAAACACCACATGTTCTCATTCATACATGGTAGCTTTAAAAAGTTGATCTCATAGAAGTAAAAAGTAGAACAGGGAATACTAGAGTCTGGGAAGGGTAGGGGGAGGTGGGGGGCATACAGAGAGTTTTGTTAAAGGATATAAAATTACAGCTAGAAAGGAGGAATAAGTTCTAGTGTTCTCTACCAGTGTAGAATGACCATCGTTAACAATAATATAGAGTTTCAAGTAGCTGTAGCTAGAAAGAGGATATTGAATGTTCCCAACACAAAGAAATGATAAATGTCCGAGATGATGGATATGCTGATTATCCTGATGTATCAAAATATCACTGTGTACCCCGTGCATATGTACACTTATTATTTGTCAATTAAAAAATAAATTTTTAAGAAAGCCTCCTTGAAGCAGTACCCACAAATTATTTATCTTTCTGTGCCCTTGACTAAATGATCATTACCTGGGAGAAACAGTTAAAATGGTCTTGTAAAAGAGAAAAGTTAGTTTAGAGATGTGGGCTGGTACTTCAGTCTTAAAAAATAGTTTTTCTTAATTTTTGCTACCAAAGTTAAGTATGCTGAATTTATACATTTCTATGCCTATCTTCAAACTTGAGCAGAACCTGAATTACCCATTGATTGGAGTTTATTGCTTATGTCCCCAAGGGAAGTGCCTCCTCTGGCTCATGCTGGTGGGAGAAATTGAACCAGCCCTGCTTTCTCTCCCGGGTTTAATTCCCAGCAAAGGAAAAACAATGTAATTCATGATGATGTCAATGACAATGACGACAACAACAATAACCAACCTTTAACACATCCTTATAATGTGCCAGACCCTGTTGTAGGTGCATTAGAATCATTACCTCATTTAATCATTGTAACACAGTTTGGTTAATTTGCCCCCATTTTTCATATGAGCAAACTGAGGCATGGAGAAGCTAGGCAGCATGGCCAAGAATAAGAGGCTGCTCTAGCTTAAAAGTGAGGCATTCAGATATTAGCGCCCATGCTCTTAATCGCTCCACAGCACCATCTCCTTGGATCGCAGTGATTTCCTGGAGCAAAGGTAATCTGATCTTACTCACACAGGAGCAGGCAATAACTGCCTGAGTATAGAACTCCTAAGAGGCGATTGGTATTGGAACCCTGAGCTAGTCTAGTTACATAACCAGTATAATCCTTGGAAACACTGTCGCACAAGGGAAGGCTGCCTCTGGGACTAGAAGAAAGAATATGCCAAGATCTGGTTCTGCAGTAGATGAGCTGTTTGACCTTGGGCCCAACTCTTCACATTTAGGCTCTGATTTTCAAAGGAAGTTCTTGGGCTGGGTAATCTCTGGAGATCCTGTCCTGTAAGCAGCCCCTGCCAGCACTCCTACTGGGGAGTGATTACCATAAAGACAAAGAAAGTGTCAAGCAGGTTCTTGCACCTCCCAAAGTAGCAAATAGCTGTTTGGGTGTCCTGAGGAGTTCTGAAAACATTGGGCCTAGTTGCCTCCTGCTTCATCTTGCACCATATGCCTGAAGTTAGTGAATGAATAAACATCACTCATGGCTATTTCTGGATGCTCAAGAAACTTTGAAAAAAAGAAAGGAATGATTATTTCGTGAGGAGAGTATATAGAAGACCCGGGGAAGACAGGGTAGGGAGGAGAGTGAGGATTCTCTTTGTTTTGATCCTAGAATTCCCATTAGGTGGACTGGAAATGCTAGACTTCCCATTGTTGGACTGGAAATGCTAATATCCTGAAACTCTTAGGACCTCTGCATGAAGAATTGTCCTGCCCCAAATGCTCTTAGCACCCCCACTGAGAAGGAGTAAAAGAGTTTCTCACAGTGGAAACACCGCAAACCTTCTTTGTGCATTTTTCTGAACATCAATCAATAATCCATTAACTCGGGGAAGCTGAATGCTCTTCATACAGGAATCCAAAATAAATTACAGATATTCTCTAGGAAGAACTGTAGAAAGGTTCTGCGAGCTTGAACAAGGCATTTCATTTCCTTGGGCCTCAGTTTATTTATCTTTATAGCACTAATATTCTATAGCTTCCTAATTTCTCTTCCCAGAAAGGAGAAATAACTTGTAAACACACAGGCTTAGAAAAGTTTGTTTTTCCCATTTGGGGCATGCTAGGTACATGTACTGCAGTTAACCAAAATGCACATGGTAAAGTTTAAGACAAAAGAATGCAGAATCAGGCCTGGTGCAGTGGCTCACGCCTGTAATCCCAGCACTTTGGGAGGCCAAGGCAGGTCGATCAAGGTCAGAAGATTGAGACCATCCTGGCTAACACAGTGAAACCCCGTCTCTACTAAAAAGACAAAAAATTAGCCGGGCGTGGT
>NW_012114422.1:976711-985525 GCF_000951035.1 Colobus angolensis palliatus
AGAAGAAAAACAAAAAAGAATGCAGAATCAAATTATCCCAGAATATTTTTAATAAGGTATGATTTTAACGATTTAGCGTTTTTTTCTGGAAATATATTTGAATTTTATCAGACCTAAGCACCAAAAATTTAGGCAAGGTCATGGAAGGCCACCCTTTTCACTGACTAGACTTGAATAGAAATCTACTCAAGAAAAGAAGTTTGTTAGGGGATTAAAAAAAGGATAATTCTAAGTCATGGGCAAGGTGAAAATAATCTAGCCAGAAAATACATTTGGGGGTGGTACTAAGGAAAAGCAGTGGCTCTAAGAGGTATTGCCCTAGAGTGGGGCGTGGTTATTGTAATATAAAGTTGAAAATATGATTACTTTTCTATCTTCCTCTGCTTCTTTATGCCTGAATCACTCCCAAGATAGTTCTTAGCAGGTTTTCTTTTGTTTTGTTTTTCAACATTTTTCTTTTTGAGACAGAGTCTCACTGTGTCCCCTAGGCTGGAGTGCGGTGGTGTGATCTCAACTCACTGCAACCTCCGCCTCCTGGATTCAAGTGATTCTCCTGCCTCAGCCTCCTGAGTAGCTGGGACTACAGGCCCCCGCCATCATGCCTGGCTAATATACATATATATAGTATTTTTAGTAGAGACAGGGTTTTGCTATGTTGGCCAGGCTAGTCTGCAGTTATTTTTTTTTTTTTTTAAAAGATCCTTCTTCATTCCTTCGAGGAAGCTATTAACTACTTTTGTTTTAGTTTATTGGTTTAAGATTCTGAAGTTAAGAGGAAAATCATGCAACTAATCTGTTCATGCTTTGGAAACTTGAACTTCATGATTTTGGATTTCAGCCTTTTTGCTTTTGTCCTATCCCTTTAGAAGGGATCTGTTTTGTTTTGTTTGGCTTTATACTCTCGTTCTGGGAGAACTCAGAGCTTTCCATTGCTGCTCGTGACTTATGGCCTGTGTTACACCCATTGGTTTCTGTAGGAATGATGACCCAAGAAGCGAAGAATTTGACCGCAGAAAATAGCAAAGCAATGACGAATCTGATTATGACCACAGGATTAGTGCCCTGAGGGTCCAGGGCAGAAATGGGTGTTAATAGCAGGGAAGCACTAGACTTCTGCACCAGCCTACTGCTGGCTCACATTCAACACTGCCCCTATTGCTCCCAGCAGTGTAGCAAAGAAGGCAAAGGAACCCAGGCTTGCTGGGCCCCCTGCAGGCCAGGTGCTTCCCATACATTGTCTCTATTGATCATTTCACCTGCCCTGTGAGCAAGGCATTATCCCCACTGAAGCTTACAGAGGTTAGACTTGTCCAAGATCATATATTTTGGCTTCAAACTGACTTCTGTTTCCAAAAATATTTTTCATGTGACTTCTTATTTTTGATGTATATGAACTTATGGACAGTTCTTGAATTTTTGTCTATGTGAGGCACATATTGTGTGACATATTTGCATGGGGCCAGGCATGGTGGCTCACGCTTGTAATCCAGCACTTTGAGAGGCTGAGGCGAGTGGATTACCTGAGGTCAGGAGTTCGAGACCAGTCTGGCCAACATGACAAAACCCTGTCTCTACGGAAAATATAAAAATTAGCCAAGTGTAGTGGCAGGCGCCTATAATCCCAGTTACTCAGGAGGCTGAGGCAGGAGAATCATTTGAACCCGGGAGGCGGAGGCTGCACTGAGTTGAGAGTGCACTACTGCACTGCAGCCTGGGAAACAGAGAGATTCTGTCAAAAAAAATTTTCTTAAAGTCTGCATGGTATTGTTTGCTTATATGATGTTTAGAACAAGGAAGTGACTGAGGCTGACCACACTCTGGCTCTGGAGGCTCTCTGGGGATACCTGGAGGATTCTTCGGGTCATACCAATCCACTAGGATGCAGCCTAATGTGAAGATTACAACTCAAGTCTTGGCTTTGCTATTTAGCAGCTGAGTAACCTTGGGCAAGTTTTCCTACTCTCTCAGCCTCAGTTTCCTCATATATGGCATGGAAATAATACTAGTGCTTCTCTTACAGGATCACTGTGAAAAGAACATGAGATGCCCTTTGCAGGGACATGGATGGAGCTGGAAGTCATTATCTTCAGCAAACTAACACAGGAACAGGAAACCAAACACCGCATGTTCTCACTCATAAGTGGGAGCTGAACGATGAGAACATGGACACAGGGAGGGGAACAACGCATACTGGGGCCTGTGGGGGGCAGATGGGGAGAGGGAGAGCATCAGGATAAATAGCTAATGCATGCTGGGCTTAATACCTAGGTCATAGATTGATAGGTGCGGCAAACCACCATGGCACACATTTACCTATGCAACAAACCTGCACCTCCCGCACATGTACCCCAAAACTTAAAATGAAATAAAATTTAAAAAGGACACGAGATAATGTAAGAAAGTAGTTAGCACATAGAAAGCTGTTACTATTCCAGTATGTCTCCTACTACCCACGGTGCCCCTTATATAAGAGCGCCCTCCTGAGGCTGTCAGAATAACTGGGGGCGAGACAGGGACTGAGAAGGGACACCAGGCCTGAAGAGTGGGGAGAGCAGACTGAAATGGATTCCTGACCGAAACTACACCCGCTCAACCCCAGGCCTGTGTAATAGGCACTTCCACTTTAGTGTAAGGGTAGATCCCAGAACCCTGAAGAAACACAGTCCAGAGCTGGCATCCTTCTGGCTATTTGCTAGAGTGGAGCCAGATTTCAGAGGGCTCTCTCAAATGACAATGTTAGCACTAGGAGCTGATGGTTAAAGCTTTGCAAGAAAACAGCATCCAGCCTCTTCTTTTGCTGCTCTCGTGGGCCAACATGTAAGTGAGTAATGATGGACACAGGCCTTGCTTAAGTGGTGAGTCTACTGTGCAACCTTTGACTATAATTATGTTGCTCAGATTAGAACTAGGTAAACACTGGATTTGCTTTGTTTTTTTACTACGAGCAAGTGAATCTTATTTCTTACTCAGCATAGTTGTCCAAGTTTGTTTGTTCAACAAATGTTTAAGCGTGTTCTCTATGTGTGGCACATGTGGCACTGGGCATTCAGTAGAAAGCTAGAGGCCGGGTGTGGTGGCTTATGCCTGTAATTCCAGCACTTTGGGAGGCCGAGGCAGGTGGATCACTTGAAGTCAGGAGTTCGAGACCAGCCTGGCCAATATGGTGAAACCCTGTCTCTACTAAAAATACAAAAATTAGCTGGGCATGGTGTCACATGCTTGATTCTCCTGCCTCTCCTGCCGGCTGAGGCAGGAGAGTCACTTGAACCTTGGAGCTGCAGGTTGTAGTGAGCTGAGATCGTGCCATTGCACTCCAGCCTGGGCAACAAGAGTGGGACTGTCTCAAAACAAGACAAAAAAAAAACAAAAAAGAAAGCTACACCCACAGAGTTTCTGCCTCCTATTAAACAAGAGAAAACAAGTGCGGTGAGGGCGATGTGCAGGCTGGCAGAGAAGCAATAGTCGCACAGAATCCTGACTACGGTGTGGGGACGGTTTGAACTAAACCAAAGGGCTCCGACTCTGCCTTGATCCCTCCAGAAAACCTCCTAAGGCCCCAACTTCCCTGTGCATGTCAGGTGACCACGGCAGTGGGCAGCATCCCACCTCAGCCTCTTCTCCCAGTGAGATCTGGGAAACCTCCTCCCTCCTTTGCCTCTGAATCCTCACAAACATGACCAAGGGTTTTGAGGCATAGTTTTTAGGAAAAAAAACAGGGAACAAGGAGAATAATAATAAACAAGAAAAAAGTACAAGAAGTAAAAGGTATCATGCCTTACTGGGACTTGCTTAGGTGGTGAACATTGTGCTAAGAATCTTTCTGTGTATATCACACTGTGTCATTCATTTCTCTGCGGTTGGTACTGTTGATATGACCATTTTTCCAGATAAGGAAACTGAAGGTAAAGAGGAGAAAGAAATAGGTCATAAACCTAACCAAAGGCAGAGCTATGATTTGAACCCAAGAAAATGTGAAAGTAAATTGATCATTTCTTAAGGGCAATTTTATTTTATTTTATTTATTTTTTGCAGGGGCAGTAGAGGGAGACATTGCTGTTCCCAGAAAGGGGACTTTAGGGAGAATAAAGAAAGGAATCATTGACAGGAGTGCTAAATCCTCCGGTACGTGGTAGTGCTGGCCACAGAAGGAGCTCAGTAACTATTGAATAAGGCAGTAAGGGAGGGCATGAGGAAGGGAGTGAGGGAATGAGTGAGGCCCCTCCCAGCCTACCAGGACATGTACGGCTTTTCTCTCATGAATCCCAGGCACAGGCCAGCTGCCTGCATCCTCTTTTCTTCCATCTTGCAGCTGCCAGGCATTCAGGGTAGCTTAGTAGTTGGTTTCCACCACTCTCCTCAGTCCCTGAAATCCTCCTTACAACACTGGCTGTACCTGGGACTTGGTCTCCATGGCTTCTCCAGATGTTACTGCCCTGGAAGGCAATCCCACAGGACCATTTTATTTTAAGGGTCAGAGGGCTATAGTAGTTTAAGACCCCTGGTGGATGCCTGAAACCATGGCTAGTACTGAACCCTATATATATTATACTAAATTTTGATTTTTTGTTTGTTTTTGAGACAGGGTCTTGCTATGTTGCCCAGGCTGGAGTGCGGTAGCGATTCACAGCCATGATGGTAGCTGACTGCAGCCTCAATCTCCTAGGCTCAAGGGATCCTCCTGCCTCAGCCTCCTGAGTAGCTGGGACCACAGCAGCATACTATCTTTTTGATCTGATACCTGAGATGGCTACTAAGTGACTAATGGATTGGTAGCATAGACATCGTGAATACACTGGATAAAAGGATGATTAACATCTGAGGGTGGAGTGGGAGGGCGCAAGATTTCATCACGCTACTCAGAATGGTGCTCAATTTAAAACTTACAAATTATTTATTTTTGGAACTTTCCATTTAATATTTTTGGACCTCAGTTCACCAAGGATAACTGAAACTTCAAAAAGTGAAACTGCAGATAAGAGGGAACCACTCTATGACAAACAGTAAATATAAGGAAGTTGTAGAGGTTATATAACCATCCCAAACACTCCATGAATGACCTACTTTTAGCTCTGACTATCATATGGTCTCCCCAGAGTCAGATGACAGTCTTGCCACTTGCCACCTGGGTGGTGGTGATCTTTAGCAGGTTATTTAATCTCCCTAACCGTATCTGTAAAATGGACCCCATCTGCTCAGGTTGGAGTGAGTGTTCAAGATCGTTCTGTACTTGAAAGCTCTTAGTACAAGGAAAATGCTAAATAAATGTTGTCAAGGACTGAATTTTGTCCCCCCAAAATTCATCTTGAAGCCCTAACCTCCAATGTGACTATACTTGGGGATAGCGCCTTTAGAAGGTAATTAAGGTCAAATGAGGTCAAAAAGCGTGGAGCCCTAATGCAATAGGATTTCTGTCCTTAGGAAAAAGGGGGCCAGGCGAGGTGGCTCACACCTGTAATCCTAGCACTTTGGGATGCCAAGGCAAGCAGATGGCTTGAGATCATGCATTTGAGGCCAGCTGGGCAACATGGTGAAACCCCATCTCTATAAAAAATACAAAAATTAACCTGGCATGGTGATGCACACGAGTAGTCCAGCTACTTGGGAGGCTGAGGTGGGTGGATGGTTTGAGCCTTGGGGGCGGAGATTGCAGTGAGCCGAGATGTGCCTCTGCACTGCAGCCGGGGCAATAGAGCCAGACCTTGTCTAAAAAAAAAAAAAAAAAAAAGGAAGAAAGAAAAGAAAAGAAAAATGGAAGAGACACCAGAGGTGCACATGCACAGAGGGGAAAGGTCATATGGGGACACAGAGAGAGAGTGACTGTCTGCAAGAGACCTCAGGAAAAACCAACACTGCCAACACGTTGATCCTGGACTTCCAGTCTCCGGAACAGTGAGAAAATAGATTTCTGTTGTTTATGCCATCCAATCTGTGGTATTTCGTTATGGCAACCTGAGCAGACTAATACACATGTTCCGTCTACTTCTTTTGCTTTCCTTGTTGTTTGAACACATTTGCCAGGTGAAGTGTCAGAGCTCCTGTATCAGAAAGTGGTCAATGTGTGGGTTGGTAAGAAGAATTTACCAAAAACAGTATAGATTGGAAAAAGGAAAGTTTTAGAAAGAAAGAATGCTGCAAAAGGGTGCAGCAGGGTGCCTCAGTGAGAGAGGGCTGAGCATGCCGTGGTGATTTTCCTTAGGAGCATTTATGGACCTTATGGTGGGAGCTTAAGGGTAAGTTTGGCCATATTAGCCAGGTAGACCAAATCAAATACATGATTACATCTATGGACATTTTGGTGCCTTAATGTCAGCAAGGGTTGCACAATGAGTTTTGACATGCATGAATCCTGGAGATGTATAGAAATTCTAGTTACTTATGACATTTTTGAAAGAGATCTAGATACTGACTTTAGATACTAGGGAAGTTTAATTACTTCTAAATTCCTCAGATAAGGAGTTTTTGTCCTGGAGACTGCTCGATGGTCACCAGGTGATTTTCCTCCCCTCATTTGCTCCCTGACAAATATCTTGGTAAAATCTTTGCCCCTTTATATTCCCCCATGTTCATGTCTACCTGCTGCCTATTGGGGTCTCAAGAAAGGGAAAATGGCCCAGTGAAGAGGGGTGATGAATCTGTCTGGCTACTTCCTGCTGAAAGGGGGCTTTAAGGGGTAAGTTGCGTCTTTCCCTTTTTTACTGTGTCATAGAAGGAATGAAGGGTCATGAAAAACGCATTCACGGGGGATGGGGACTGGCTTCTATCGAAAGGCCCTATATAAATGGAAGTTGCTGTTGCAGGCCAGTGTTGAGATTGCATAGTCATCTGTAGGTGGAATCGTTGTATTCTGGAAGATACAAACTTATTGAGAGCTTTAAAAAGGCAGGGAGCAAATATCAAAAGAAAAATGACAATGAATAAAGGTTCAAGGAATGGGAGAAGCCCGGTCCTGGTTACTTTGGGAAAGTGTGTGTAACCATTTGACTTGTTTGAAAATTTGCTGGACATTAGTTTCCACTTCTGCAGACAACAGATTTTGTTGATGACAGCACACACTCCTCCTTGTTCAGGTGGAGGTAATCAAGAACGCGTCTATTATCAAAAACCATCTCTGCTAGTGAGTCTAAAGACTTTTCTAGTGCTGATAGACTTGTGCCAGTTTTTTCTAAGGCTATTTAAAAGGAGGTGGTAAGTTATTGTAGTGTGATTTCATGGTAAGTAAAACCTCCCCAAAGAGTGACAGTTGCGATAGTTTCCACAACTCCAGCCCCAGTAAGGCCCTGTTTCTTCTGGAAGGGAATTCTGAATTGGAAGTTATACTCAAGACAGTGATTTGAGTGGGAGCTATTGTTCCTAGAGCACAATCACCAGAATGAAGAGAATTATCAAGGTGGAATAGGGCCAAAGCTTGAAAAGGGTTTAAATAATTATTGGCAGAGCCACAAAGCCATGAGTCCACGAGGGGCAGGTATTACAGTGTGATGAGCTTATGAATGCATAAAACATATGTAGATACGAATCTATTTTATCATATACTAGTTCAAAACATACACAAATCTATTATATAAAGTTAAAATTTATCAAATCTTACACAAACACTTATGGACCATACATGGCGCCATTTGCAGTCAACAGAAATGTAGCCAAGCATGGTGGCACATGCTTGTAGTCCTAGCTGCTTGGGAGGCTGAGACAGGAGGATTGCTTGAACCCAGGAGTTCAAGGCTACAGTGAGTCATGATTGCACCACTGCACTCCACCCTGGGCGACAGAACGAGACCCTGTTTCAAAACAAACAAACAACACCCAAAAACATAAAGATGTGGTATTAAGTCATAACTGCATAAAATTAACTGTAGTAATACTATGCTACTATAATAGTCTTGTAGCCACCTCCTGTTGCTATTGCAGTGAGCTCAAATGTTGCGAGTATTCACTTAAAACACCGTGTAACACTATCATCTCCATGTGAGCCGTTCACCTCTCTAGTAAATTGCGTATCACAGTAAAAATGATTTCCTGAGGTTCGTGTGCATTTTTTCATCATGTTTAGTACAATGCTATCAACCTTGAATAACACCACGGGACGCATACAAAGTTCCGCTAGTGATGCTGGAAGTACTCCCAGGAAGCAGAGAAAAAGTCATGATGTTATTTTTTTTGAAAAGGTGAACTGCTCATTGTGTAACAGATTGAGATCTGCCACTGTGCTTGCCCACCATTTCAAGATAAATGAATTCAGTGTAAAGACCATTGTAAAAGAAGAAAAGGAAATTCATGAAGCTATTGCTGCAGCAACACCAGCAGGCACGACAACCTTGCAATTTTTGCAAAAATTTTTTATATTGATGCATAATAGATGCACATAGTTCTAGGGTGTATGTGATAATTTAATACATTCGTGTATTTTGTAAAGATCACATCAGTGTTCTTGGGATATCCAACACATTAAATATTTGTCTTTTTTTGTTATACTAGAATTGTTTGAATTCATGTGACTATTTTTGAATGTTCAAGATGTCATTCTAAAGTATGGCTCCCTACTGATATATCTAACCCTATTTCTTCTATCAAACCATATATTTGTACCCAATTTTCCGCTTTTCTTCATCCCCCTGACTCTTTCCCTTCCCAGCCTCTAGTATCCACCAATCTACTTCCTATCTTCATGAGATCCGCTTTTTTTAGTTCCCACATCTGAGTGAGAACATGTGATATTTGTCTTCCTATGATTGACTTATTTCACTTAACATAATGTCCTCCAGTTCTATCCATGTTGCTGCAAATGACAGGATTTCGTTCTTTTTTTTTTTTTTT
>NW_012114422.1:985695-1000043 GCF_000951035.1 Colobus angolensis palliatus
GGATGGTCTCGATCTCCTGACCTCGTGATCCACCCGTCTCGGCCTCCCAAAGTGCTGGGATTACAGGCTTGAGCCACCGCGCCCGGCCGGATTTCGTTTTTTTTTTACGGCTGAATAATATTCCAGTGCAGTATATGTACCACATTTTCTTTATCTATTCATTCATTGATGGGCACTTAGGTTGATTCCACATTCTGGCTATTGTAAACAGTGCTACAATAAACATGAGAGTGCAGGTATTTCTTATATATATTAATTTCCTTTCTTTTGGATATCTACCCAGCAGTGGAATTGCTGGATCATGTGAAAGTTCTATTTTTAGTGTTCTGAAGAACTTCCATACTGTTTGCCGTAGTAGCTATACTAATTCACATTCCCACCAAACAGTGTATAAGAGTTCCCTTTTCTCCACATCCTTGCCAGCATCTGTTATTGCCTGTCTTTTTGATAAAAGCCGTTTTAACTGAGGTGAGATGATATCTCATTCTGGTTTTGATTTGCATTTCTCTGATGATTAATGATGTTGAGCATTTTGCATATACTTGTTTGCCATTTGTATGTCTTCTTTTAAAAAATATTTACTCAGATCTTTTGCCATTTTAATATCTGATTACTTGTGGGTTTGCCTTTTGTTTTTGTTTGTTTGTTTGTTTGTTTGGTATTGAGTTGGTTTGAGCTCCTTATGTCTTCTGGTTGTTAATTCCTTGTCAGATGGGTAGTTTGCAAATACTTTCCCTCATTCTGCGGGTTGTGTCTTCATTTTGTTGATTGTTTCCTTTGCTGTGCAGAAACCTTTTAGCTTGATATAATCCCATTTGTCTATTTTTCCTTTGCTTGCCTGTGCTTTTGAGGTCTTACACAAAAAAATCTTTGCCCAGACCAATGTCCTGGAGTAGTTCCCCAATGTTTACTTCTAGCAGTTTCATAATTTCTTAGATGTAAATCTTTAATCCATTTCGATATGATTTTTGTGTATGGGGAGAATAGGGGTCTACTTTCTTTCTTCCACACACGGATATCTAGTTTTCCCTGCACCAGTTGTTGAAGAGAATGTCCTTTCTCCATTACATGTTCTTGGCATCTTCGTTGAAAATGTGTTGGCTGTAAACACATGGATTTGTATCTTGATTTTTTATTGTGTTCCATTGGTCTGTGTGTTTGCTTTTATGCCAGTACCATGCTGATTTGGTTGTAGTAAATTCTGAAGTCAGATAGTCTGATGCCCCCATCTTTGTAGTAAATTTTGAAGTCAAATAGTGTGATGCCCCCAGTTTTGCTCTTTTTGCTCACGATTACTTTTTATATTCTTAGTAGCTATTGTAAATGGCATTGCTTTCTTGTTTGTTTGTTTGTTTGTTTGTTTCAGATTGTTTGCTGTTGGTCTATATAAATGCTACTAATTTTTATATGTTGATTTTCTATCACACAACTTTACCTAATTCATTTATCAGTTCTAACAGTCTCTTTGTGAATTCTTTAGATTTTTCTAAGAATAGGATTATACCATCTGTAAACAAGGGTAATTTGGCTTCTTTCTTTCCAGTTTGGATGCTCTTTATTTCTTTCACTTACCTAACTGCTCTGACCAGGACTTCCTTATTACATCATCTTGCTCCAGATCTTAGAGTAAAGGCCTTCAATTTTTCCTTGTTCAGTATGATGTTAGCTGTGGGTTTGTCATATATGGTCTTTATTATCTTGAGGTATGTTTTTTCTATAGCTAATTGATGAGGATTTTTTACCATCGAGGGATGGTAAATTTTAGTGAATGCCTTTTTTGGCACCTATTTAAATAATCATATGGTTTTAGTTTTTGCTTCTGTTAATGTGATGTATCACGTTTATGGATTTGCATATGTTGAACCATCCTTGCATCCCTGGGATGAATCCCACTTGAACATAATGAATGATCTTTTTAAAGTGTTGTTAAATTCAGTTTGCTACTATTTTGTTGAGAATTTTTGCACCTATGTTCATCAGTGATACTGGCCTGTAATTTTCTTTTTTTGTTGTTGTTTTATCCTTGTCTGGTTTTAGTATCAGGGTAATGGTTGCTTTGTAGAATAAGTTTAGAAGTATTCCCTCATCTTCAATTTTTTTGGAAGAGTTTGAGTAAAACTGGTATTAGTTCTTTTCTAAATGTTTGGCAGAATTCAGTAGTAAAACCCTCAGGTCCTGGGCTTTTCTTTTATGGGAGACATTACAGCTTCAGTCTCGTTACACATTATTGGTTTACTGAGTTTTCTATTATTTTCTATTATTTCAATCTTGGTAGGTTTTATGTGTTCAGGATTTTAGCCATTTCTTCTAGGTTTTCCAATTTCTTGGTGTATAGTTGTTCATAATATTACATAATGATTCATTGTATTTCTGTGGTCCTAGTGGTTATGTCTCTTTTTTTTGTTTGTTTCTAATGTTATTTAATCAATCTTCCCTCTCTCTCTCTTTTTTTTTTTTTAGTCTAGCCAAAGGTTTATTGATTTTGTTTGTCTTTTCAAAAAAAAAACCAAACTTTTTGTTTCATTGATCTTCTGTACTGTTTGTAGTCTCAATGCCGTTTATTTCTGCTCTGATATTTATTATTTCTTTCTTACTACTAATCTTGGGTTTGGTTTGTTCTTGCTTTTCTAGTTCCTTGAGCTGCATCATTAAGTTATTTATTGAAAGTCTACTTTTTAAAATATAAATGTTTGTTTTTATAAGCTTTCCCTTTGGTACTGCTTTTTCCATATCCCATAGATTTTGGCATGTTGTATTTCCATCTTCATTTGTTTCAAGAAGTGTTTAAATTTACTTCTTAATTTCTTCATTGATCCATTGGTCATAATTTAATTCAGAAACTATACAAACACATGGAAATTAAACAACATGCTCCTGAATGAGTTTCCTCTTGTTGTTGATTTCTGGTTTTATTCATTGCGATAAAGATACTTGATATGATTTCTACTTTTTTGCATTTGTTCAGACTTGTTTTATGGCCTAAGATATGGTCTATTCTTAAGAATGTTCTGTGTGCTAATGAAAAGAATGTGTGTCCACAGCAGGTAGGTAAACAAATTCTATGAATGTCAGTTAGACCTATTAGGTCTTGTGTGTAGTTTAACTCTGCTATTTCTTTGTTGGTTTTCTGTCTGGATGATCCATCCATTACTGAGAGTGAAGTATTAAAGTCCCTTGCTACTATTGTATTGTATTGTATTGCAGTCTGTCTCTCCCTTGAGATCTATTCATGTTTGCTTTATATACTTGGGAGCTCCAGCGTTGGGTTGCAAATATATTTATAATTGCTATATCCTCTTGCTGGATTGACCCCTTTATAATTATATAGTGACCTTCTTTGTCTCTTTTTACAGTCTTTGATTTGTAGTCTATTTTATCTAAGTATACCTACTCCTGGTCTTCTTTCAGTTTCCAGTTGCATGGAGCATCTTTTTTTACCTCTTCCCATTCAGTCTATATTTGTCTTTATAGGTGAAGTAGGTTTCTTGTAGGCAGCACATATTTAGGTCTTTTTTTAAAAAAATCTACTCTGCTGTTCTATGCCTTTTAATTGGAGAATTGAGTCCATTTACATTCAGTGTTATTATTGATAAGCAAGGACTTACTATTGTCATTTCGTAGCTTATTTTCCGATTGTTTTGTAACTCTTTGCTTCTTTTCTTACTGTCTTCCTTTGTGGTTAAGAGATTTTCTCTGGTAGTATGTTTTAATTTGTTGCTTTTTATTTTTAGTGAATCTATTATAGGTTTTTGCATTGTGGTTACCATGAGGCTTACAAGAAATATAGATATAAAAAGTTATTTTAAAGAGAGCACAACTTATCTTGGATCATAAAGAATAGAAACAAAAAAATGAGAAAAACTATGTGTTAACTCCATCCCCTCCACATTTGACTTTCGGTTATCACATTTACACATTTTTATATTACCTATCTCTTAACAGGTTGCAGTAGTTTTTTTATATAGATTTGTTTTTGGGGCTTCATACTATAGTTATAAGTAGATTGCACACCACAATTACAATATTAGAGTATTCTGGGTTTGTCCATGTATTTAATTTTACCAGTGGGTTTTATACTTTCAAATGTTGTTGTTTTTGCATGTTAACTTTTTTTTCAGATTGAAAAACTCCTTTTAGCATTTTTTAAAAGACAGGTCTGGCGGTAGTGAATTTTCCCAGCTTTCGTTTGTCCAGAAATGTCTTTATCTCTCCTTCATATATTTTTCATTTTGTTAGTTTTTTATTGTGGCATAACATTCATAATATAAAATTCTAATTTTAACAGTTATTAACTATTCACTTCAGTGGCATCAAATGCATGAACAATATTGCAAAACCATTATTATTTATTTTTAGAACTTTTTCATCATCCCAAAAAAACCTCTTTTTCTTCCTCTCTTGTTCATATTTGAAGAATAACTTTGCTGGATACAGTACCCTTGGATAGCGGGGTTTTTTTCTTTTAGCACTGTGAAAATGTCGTTTCACTCCCTCTTGGCCTGTATGGTTTTCACTGAGAAGTCTGTTGCCAGACAAATTGGAGTTCCTTTATATGTTATTTGCTTTTCTTTTGCTGCTTTTAGAATTTTCTCTTGTCCTTGACTTTTGAGAGTTTGATTATTATGTGACTTGGGTAGTTTTATTTGGGTCAAGCCTGTTTGGTATTCCCTGAGCTTCCTGTATCTTAATATTAATCTCATTCTCAAGTTTGGAAAGTTTCTGTTATTATTTCTTTGAATAAGCTTTCTAACCCTTGCTATTGTTCAACTCCCTCTTGATCACCAATAATTCTTAAATTTGGCCTTTTGAGGTAGTTTTCTATTTCTTGTAGGTAATCATTGTTTTTCATTCTTTTTTCTTCTTTGTGTATTTTTAAATAGCCTGTCTTCTAGTTCACCAATTCTTTCCACCACTTGATCTATTCTGCTGTTGAAAGCCTCTAATTAATTTTTCAGTACAGCAAATGTATTTCTCAGTTCCAAGATTTCTGTTTTTAAAAAATTATTTCAATATCTTTGTTAAAATCCTCTGATAAATTTCTGAATTGTCTTTCTGTGTTATCTTGGAGATCACTGAGTTTCCTTAAAACTGCTATTTTGAATTCTTCATCAGATAGCTCACATATCACCATCTCATTAGGGTCAGTTACTGGTTTCTTTGCTTTGTCTGTTTGGAGAGTTCATGTTTCTGTTTGCTGTTGTTTCTTGTGGATGTACATCTATGTCTTTGCATTGGAAGATCAGATATATATTTCTCCTTTGTCTGACTTGTTTTGGTTTTTATTGGATATGTTTGCTTGAAGCTTCTTTACTGCTAGGTCACAGTCTCCTTTTTGGCTATACGTTGTGCCTTAAGCCCAGGTTCACTTTGGCTCCAGTAAAGGATTATAGCGCTGTCCTTTCCAAATAGAGGAGGCCCCAAAGGGGATGTACTGGTAATGTGGGAAGGCTGCCTACAGGTTTGTGCCCAGGGGACCTGTAGGATGAATCTCCTATAATGTGGCAGTGCAGAAAAGCTGCTCTGCTTTGGTGTCTCCTTTGGCTGAGTGAAAGAGCATAGTTTCCAGGGCTGTAAATGGCAGTCTTATCTCCCCTCTTTGTCTCTGCCTGTTGTAGGGAATATTTCTCCCTTCAGGTGCTCATGATGCTTCCCATGGGTTAAGGCAGGGAGAGGTCTCCTGCCAGGGAAACCAAAATGTTGGAGAAACTCGTTGTCCACCTCAATTTCACTTTTTTTGGGGGGGAAATCTTTCTGTTTGGTGCTGGGAAGAATGGGAGGAGGGGCATTGCAGATGTGGAAGTCTGAGTATATTACCATCTGCTTAGAGTTTATTTATTTTTATTTTTTGAACTTCGCTGTGGTCCAAGAAACTCTCTCATGTTGATATTTGAACTCTGGGATATTTCTAGTTATGATCTCAGAGCTGTATATTTGTTTTTGGTTTTCTGTTGGGAAGAGTGAAGCAAGCTTGTTTCTACATTACCATTTTGGAATCAAAAGTTGAAATACCCTTTAATCTTGTATTGAAAATACAGCTTTTATGTGGATGCAAGACTGCTATAAGAAAGGCATACCCATAGACTCTAATATGATTAGTGAAAAAACGAAGTTCTTATATAACAAAGCATAAGGAAGGTGAAGGATCTAAAACTGGAGCATTTAATGTCAACAAAGGATGATTTGACAATTTTAGAAAGAGCTTTGGCTTTAAAAAGGTTAATATAAGAGAATAAGCAGCTCCTACCAACCAAGAGGCAGCAGATAAATTCTTGGACACTATTAGGAAAATCACTGAGGGCTAAGTGCAGTGGCTCACACCTGTAATTCCAGCACTTTGGGAGGCCAAGACAGGCAGATCACTTGAGGCCAGGAATTCGAGACCAGCCTGCCCAACATGGTGAAACGCCACCTGTACTAAAAATACACACACACACACACAAATTAGCCAGGAATGGTGGTGTGTACCTGTAATCCCAGCTACTGGGGAAGCTGAGGCAGAAGAATCACTTGAACCCAGGAGGCGGAGGTTGCAGTGAACCAAGATCATGCCATGGCACTCCAGCCTGGGTGACACAGAAAGAGGGAAATTGAAAGTTTTCAACATGATCTTGGAGAAATTTTAGAGCTAACAAACACCACACCAAAGGCAGCAGAAGACAATTTGATGGAGATGAGTGATTTCAAACCAGTGCTGGATGAAGAAGATGTACAGAAAGCAGTTCCAGAAAACAAATTGACATTAGACAATCTAGCTCAGTGATTCTGATCATTCATGACTGCTTTTGACTTTTTTTCTATCATGGACCCTACTAAGATATAGGCACTGAAACTAAACCAAATGGTGAAAAAAGGATTGGTACCATATAGAAAAATTTTTAGAGAAATGAAAAAGCAAAAATCAAACAGAAATTATAATGTATTGCTGTAAAGTTACACTGACTGTGCCTGGCTATTCCACCTTCTCTTCCACCTTCTCCATCTTTTCTGCCTCTGCCACCCATGAGACAGCAAGAACAACCCCTCTTCTTCCTCTTCCTCCTAAGCCTACTCAACATGAAGATGATGAGGATGAAGATCTTTATGATGATCTACTTCCATTTAATGAGTAGTAAATATACTTTCTCTTCCTGATGATTTCCTTAATGGCATGTTTTTCTCTAGCTTACTTTATTATAAGAATACAGCACATAGTAAATATATCATACAAAATATGTGTCAATCAACTATGTCATTGGTAAGTCTTCTGGTCAACAGTAGGCTATTCGTAATTGAGTTTTTGGGAAGTCAAAAGTTATGCGCATATTTTTGACTCTGCAAGGGGTTAGCACCCCAACCCCTGCATTGTTCAAGTCTCAACTGTAAAGTAACACATGATTGTGAAGGGTTTTTATTAACAATTTTAGGCATTGTTGTCATGTAATGGAAATGTTTGAGGGCCATAGGGAGAACCCCTAGAACTTTCCAAATCATGCCGATTAAGTGGCCACCTAGTCACACGGTTATTGATTTTTACCTTAGTGTAAGAGCATTTACTCCCTTGTTACCTTAAATTCCTTTTGCCACCCATCTGGTTCTCCAGTTTCTAATTAAAATGTGGAAGTTTCATGAAAATTCGGCAGGAACAGTTTTGATGAAATGTTCGCTGCAGTGGAGCAGATTGTGCTGCTCGTCCGAGGCAGTTCTCAAACTAATTTAACTCTCAGCTCTGTAGACTTCATACAGAAAGGCAAGGGAAGCAAAAATGGAGCTGTGATGAATGATGCCAGTTGAAATGCCTCATGCTTCTGACTCATTTCAGAACCATTATCATTTCGATAGAAACATTCCCTCTACCCTCCTTATTTTTGTGAGGAAACGTTATTAGAAAAGCAAGGTCCAGAGAGAAGCAATGCATTAATATTGTGATTAGGCTTAAAGACAAAGCAGCACCGGCCATCCAGAATTGTCTTGGTCACTGGATCAAAGGGAAGAAATAGCATTGGAAAAGATGGGAAGGGAAAAGTCTACATACCTAAAGCAGGGCAGACACCATATAATAATAAATAGCTGTTACTTAACTAAATCTTTACTCTGTGCCTGACATTGTGATTATAAATAAATGTTCTCATTTGATTCTCAGAATTGCTGAATTAATCAGGTGAGGCTAACAACCATAACAAACATCCCCAAATCTCAGTGGCTTGATATTGTAAAGGCTGATTTTTACTCATGGCACAGTATGGGCAGAAGGAGGGGGAGGGACTCAGGCTCCTTCCTGAGTAAACTCACCCTCCCTAGGACCCTGAAGTTCTTCACTGGATCTTCTGCATCTCACTGGCAGATGAGGATAGAAGGAGCAAGTTCACATGGCAGGGACCCCATGGGAAGGTTCTTAAGGTCTAGGCATGGATATAGCATGCATCACTCCTGCCAGCATTCCATTGGCCAGAATGCAATCACATGGCCTGCCTACCTGCAAGAAAGGTTGGAAAATGTGCACTAGGAGTACGACCAGGAGGAAAAGGAAAGTTTGAGGAACACATAGTCTCTGACCTAAGTATTTATCATTACCTCCATATTACAGATGAAGCTGGGTTTTAGACAGGTAAAGCAACTTGCCCCATGGTGCATAGCAAGTAAATGACAGAATCAAGATAGGTCTTTGGCATGGTAAGTTCTTGGAAGAGCCCAAGAACCTGAGTAGAAATTATTGAGCTTTGCAAGTAGAGCAGAAACTGTCATATTTACTGAGCACATTCTCCAAACCTGGGCCTTTTTTTTTTTTTTTTTTGAATTTGTGACATTTTAGTGAAATATGTAGACATTACAGTTTTCAACACTATAATGGAAAGACAATAGTGGGAACAGGGTGAGGACAAGGTAATCTAGAGGTAGTAACTCTTTAAGTACTTGATTCCCCCAAAGGTTCAGGTCTGGTCCCCTGGCTTGCTCCCCAGGTGTTAGATGATAGAACTGAGCTCATCTTCTGCTGCACCCAAATCTGCACCCTTAACCACTGCAGCCTCTCTCAAAGATTTCTTTAAGATTCGCTTGTTTAACAGCACCTACTTTGATATGGCTACAGGGACACCACCACATTTTAGACTCGGATGCAAGGCATTAGATCTTACCCCACCACTTCCCTGTCCCACAGAGCAGTGGTAGTCCCAGTGTGTCACCTGAGGCCTAAGGTGATGAATTTATTTCCCTATGCTGTGTTCAAGCCATGTAGAACTATCAATATCCGCATAAACTCACCATGTTCTCTTGACTCCAGGCCTTTGTACTCATTGTCCCCCCAGCCCCAGTGAGTCTAGAATCACTGATGTGTACCTAGATGTCAGCAATTTTCTTTAGCTACTCAGGTGGTTCTATTTTATGGCCAGGGTTGAAATCCAATGATCTTGTCTAAGCCAGTTATGGCCAATCACATTCTCCTTGACCAGATCAGTGAATGAACATACTCCTTATCAATCAACATAGATAGGATTCTGGGGAGTCAATTCTCATGATATGATTACCATCAGTTCTCTGATTGTCATAGACTGTCTTGAGTGTATTTTCAAGGGCCCCTTGTATTGGTCATTTCTCACACTGCTGTAAAGAAAAACCTGACCCTGGGTAATTTATAAAGAAAAGAGGTTAAATTAGCTCACAGTTCTGAAGGCTGTAGAGGAAGCATGGCAGCATCTGCTTCATGGGAGGCCTCATGGAGCTTTTACTCATGGCAGAAGGCAAGGTGGGAGCAGGCTTCTTACATGGCAGGAACAGGACCAAGAAAGAGAAGGGGAAGGTGCTACATACTTTTAAACAACCAGATCTCATGATAACTCACGCACTCGCTATCACAAGAACAGGACTGAGGAGATGCTGCTAACTCATTCATGAGAACTCTGCCACTATGATCCAATCACCTCCCATCAGGCACTGGGGACTACAATACGACATGAGATTTGGTGGGGACACAGATCCAAACCATATCACTCCTATAACACTTTTAGCTTGTTCCTATCATATAATTATTCCTTATTATGCAATAGGCCAGCCTGGGAGATGCTGCCCTAATGATTTGGAAGACTGTCTCCTCCTATGTGCCACTGTAGCTCAGTAGGGCACCCTAGGGTCACCGCCACCCTGCAGGACACAGAAGTGGTGGCAGTGGGTTCTAGTTCTCTGCACCAAGTCTAAAATGTGGTAGAAAGGGGAACTTTCAAAGGCATTTTGGTTATGTTCTGAGGAAAGAATGACTGCTGCTTTAAATCTTGACCCCTCTGTACACCATTTGGCCCTCAATATAAAATCCGTAAATAACCCTGCCTTTCAACGTCTCCCAGCTCCCCGCCCTGCATGGATTCTGTGTCCAGACAAGTGAAGGTTTCTTGTGGCTGACCCTGAGTTTCCTGTTACTCTGTCTTTGGTCACACTGTTTGCTTTCCTAGTATGCTCATCTCTTCCCCTTCCAAATCTCCTCAAACATTACCACCTTAAACTAAAGCTAAGGGTTTCTAGGTTCTCCATGGGAGACTGCAGTCAAGAAAAGGGTTCTAGGAAAATTTTAGGGTGTGGACGCTGTATCTGTTGATACAGCCACCCAGGCACCATAGATGTACTTGAGGGACAAAGTGGCTCTGTGTGTGTAAACTGGAAGTTCGGCACCCCACAGGCGCTGTAACATCAGAAGCTCAGACCTGATTAGTGCAGGTGTTCCAAGGGTGGGCACAGTCCCAGAGCAAGAGAGAAAAAGAGAGAGAGAGAGGGAGAGACAGAGAGAGACACACACAGAGAGAGACCATTTCTCACCTAAAAATCTCTAAGAATCTTTTTAGGACTGCCAATAGTTATCTGTCTTGATACTGTAGTAATGTTAAAGCAAATAGAGTCTCATTCTAGATAACTGAACTTTATGGTTTTTGCACTGATGTAAACCAACACAAACAGCAGACAACAGAGCTCTTTGGTGGACTCACCAGACTTACTGGTTTCTTGTATGAGGTAATATTAACTAATTAACAATGAATAAGTTAATCACTTTGGACTATCTGCTCCTGGCACTTCTACCAGGGTACTTCATGGGACAAGTACCCTGCAGGAGCAGGATGGACTCCCCCGATCAATAAGATGGACTTCAGTCATTACGGTTTGAGCACTGTATTAGTCCATTTTCATGCTGCTGATAAAGACATATCCGAGACTGGGTAATTTATAAAGAAAAGGCGGTTTAATGGACTCATAGTTCCACATGGCTAGGGAGCCCTCACAATCATGGTGGAAGGCAAAAGGCACGTCTTACATGGTGGCAGGCAAGACACAGAATGAGAGCCAAGTGAAAGGGGTTTCCCCTTACAAAACCATCAGATTTATGGGACTTATTCACTACCACAAGAACAGTATGGGGGAAAGCACCCCCATGATTTAATTATCTCCCACAGGGTCCCTCTCACAACACCTGGAAATTTTTGGGAGTTACAATTCAAGATGAGATTTGGGTGGGGACACATCCAAACCATATCAAGCGCTAAAACAAATGAGACCTTATGTTGCACCAAAAGTAGATGAAGCAGGACATGCCAATCAAATTGATGAAATAAAGCACCTTTAATTTTGTGTTTCATTTACTTCCTCATATTTCTGATGTACTGAAATGATTCAGTAAGTGCATATTAAGGGCTTGTCGTGTGCTGGGCACTCTTGAAAGTGCTGGGGTGTGGCAGGGAACTGCCATTCAGGGAACAGAATGGTCCCTAACCTCAAGGAGCTTCTGGTCTGTACCTAGAAGTTCTTGCTCTGTTTGCAGAATCTCTCTTTTGCTGGTATCTGGCTGTGATAGAGGGAATTCAAAAGCAGCTTTAAAATGTTTCCTGCAGAAGAACAGAGCAGTAGTTATCAGTATGAGAAGAGAATTGCTACTTTGACACCTATAAATTGAAGGATGGATGCCTTTGTTTCACATCTGTTTTCTCCATGTGAGAAGCAGCCAGCTGCACCGATTGTGTACTTGTTGAGGGTGACCAATTCATTTTTCTCTCCTGGAAACATGTAATTTAATGTGAAGCATCTATTGATGAACTGCAAGTATGAAGAATTCTCAGGATAATGTACTTGATTTTCCCCTTGAAATGCAATTCACATTTATTAAGTATCTTTTCTATATGAGGCATGGAACAAGGTGCTCCACGCACATAATCTCATTTAAGCCTCACAGTCGCCTCTGAGGTAGGAGCATCATTAGCCAGCTTTTATAGACAGGATAAAAGGAAAAAGAGGAAATGGTAGCCCAGGGTTCCAAAAAGTGCAAATTCATTTCCAGTGGATGAATACGCTTATGATCTTTTTTCTCTTAGATGGGTTATGATAAACATCTTTAATATGAATACCTGCCTTACATTTGCATAATTCTTTCCACTTTTCAAAGCACCTCTTTTATATCTCATTTGATGCTCCTGCTAAGCCCTATGTTGATAACAGTCTAGAACTCCTTGATGGTGTCTCTTTGAGAGCCTAAATCTCTGCAGAGGAACTGGCTTTTGTTGCATAGCTAAGGTTCAGGACTAAGCTAATAAAAATCTTGCTTCCAGAAATCTAATCTACATCTTCATTTGCAAGGTCTCCTTGGGATGGCGTAACCTGCTGTTTAGTAAGAACATCAGTGCTCTCGTACCAGTGATTACTGTGGTTACATCTGCCTCAACATTCTCTAAAGCCTTAGATTTTAGAAATATTGGTGTCTTTACTACCTTGTCCTTGTCTGGATCTTCCTGTCATGCCTGAGTTAATGATAGCCAAAGGGAAAGGAATGAAATAAAAAGAAGGAAAAAGACAGCTCTGTGAGCTTGTACAATGAGGTGCATTCATTCTCAAAAAAAAAAAAAACAGAAACCAGCCTGAATGAAGAGGGAGGGGATGGTGGCAGATGAAGCATAAAGCAGGTGCTTACTTAATTGCTGCAGCTGGTGCCAAGTGTTTGGCATAATTTTTCTCCTTATTTTCAATTATTGGCACTGTTACTCATTTTACTTTTTAGCTGAAGCATCTGAGAACAGTCTAGGAAGCTTCTCTGCTCCTCTCACTTTTACAGGAAAAGCAAGCAGGCATTTTTTTCCCTGAAAATATTGTAAATAAACACAATCGTTGAAATTTTTTCTTGTGCCCCAAAACAGCTCATCGACTACAGAAGGAAGAGAAATTGGCTTAAATGCAACTTGACATTTTCCTTCTGCCAAAATTACTATGGGTTGAATTTTTAATTTGTTTCAAAAGACGATTCAACTGTTCAACCTCATCTATGCGATTTTGGTTTCAGAATAGCACGTCTGAGCCCAGAGCTTCCTAAGCTGTTTTCTTTTAAAACAGAGATTGTTCAATTCTCTAATTGACGTGCTGTATTCATTTTGCTATTTGACTTTTTTCTTTTAAGTAGTGAAGGTAAAAGTTGTAAAAATATTGGATGAAAGTCATTTCATGCCCTGTTATTCCACCAGTTTTTAAGAAGAGTAAGCACAGTGCCAAAACGTTATACAGAACAATGTACCGAGAACAATACAAGGACCCACGAGGAATGCAAAGACAAATGAGATGTGGTGTTTTTCTTTCAGCAGGTTTGGTCCTGAAAGGAGAATAAAATGAGTACAAGGAATAACCTAACAGTTTTGAGGGAAGTAACAATGATATGCTAAAAGAAAAAAAAATAAAGCACATATGTATCAATTACTTTTGATGGCAGCTCTAACATAAAGAAAATAAAAATGTTTCATCTTCCTCCCTTTTAAAGTGCTTCTGCTTAGAGAATGCTATTTAGTCACCGTATTTAAGGTAACATTTGAATTCTGAAGCTTTTATCTCCTATTGACTCTATGAGAGAGAGAGAGAGAATGCACATGTGCACAATTTTGAGCAGAACAAAAATATTTTTATTTTAGAATTTTGTTTCAGATTGCATTTCAGGAAGAGGAAAGGAGAAAAATTGTGCTCCCAGAGGTCATTGGGAGATGCGTTCTCACCTTCAGCCATTTGTGTTTCTGGGTTCCCGAGTGCTTAGCCTGGGTAACCCCAAGGTTCCTTTCAGTTTTCATAGTCTGAGTGTGATGCCGCACATCTTGTCCTGAATGAATCCAGTGGCTTTCCCATAGGGAGCAAAGGAAACTGAAGGCTTGAGGGAGTATCCAAGGTGCCAGGAGGAGTAGGGAAGAAAGAATGGTACTGGGTGAGACACTCTTGGGCCTCTCGGTTTTCTTAACTTGCTATATAAATACTTCATCATTTGTAGAAAGCCTTAAGTTCAGAGTCATTCACAATTTATACTGGGTCTGATTCCTTTTCATTCCCAGTGTAGCATTGGCTTTTAAGAATGTAGAAGCATGGCCTAGCCAAAA
>NW_012114422.1:1000233-1012034 GCF_000951035.1 Colobus angolensis palliatus
GTCTAATTTCACAGCCAGCAGCCTGGTTCAGGCCCTAATTAACCACATTTCCTAGGCTGCTGCTGATGCTCTAACTATCTCCAGTCTTCAGACTGTTCCTGTCCAGTTTACACATCATTGTCCTTCCTCAAACACTCCCTTCACCATGGTGCTTTCCTAGGCAGTGATTTATTATGAATCCTTGTTACCTGGTACAACTCATCTCTTTTGTTTATTTACTTATTTATTTATTATGATTACATATATTTAAAGTATACAACATGGTGTTTTGATATCCATAGAGCTAGTGAAATGATTACTGCAGTCAAGCAAATTTACACATCCACCACCCTTGCATGGTTACCTTTTTGTGTGTGTTTGTGGCAGAAGCTTCTAAAATCTACATTAACAAATTTTTAGCATACAAAACAATATTATTAAACTCTAGTCCTCATGCAGTCCATTAGATCTCTAGACTTATTCCTCCTACCTAACCACACGTTTGTACCTTTTGACCTACATCTCTCCATTTTCTCCCAATCTCTGCCCCTGGTAACCACCATTCTACTCTCTATTTCTATGTATTGGACTTTTTAAATATCCTACATACAAGTGAAATCATGCTATATTTTTCTTTCTGTGTCTGGCTTATTCCACCTAACATAGTGTCTGTAGGTTTACACATGTCACAAATGGAGATATCTCCTTCTTTTTTAAGGTTGAATAATACTTCATTGTATACACAAGAATTGCACCACACTTTCTTTATCCATTCATCCATTGATGGACACTTAGATTGTTTCTGTATCTTGGCTATTTTGTGAATAATGCTGCAGTGAACATGGGAGTGCAGATTTAGCACTATGAGGTGCTAATTTCATTTCCTTTGGGTATATACCCAAAAGAGGAATTGGTGGATCATATGGTAGTTCTATTTTTAAGTTTTTGAGGAATCTCCATACTGCTTTCCATAATGGTTATACAAATTTACATTCCCATCAGCAGTGTGTGAAGGTTCCCTTTTCTCTACACTTTTGCTAACACTTGTTATCTCTTGTCTTTTTTATAATAACCATTTTAATATGTGTGAGGTGGTAACTTACTATGGTTTTGATTTGCTCATCTCAAATCTTTAGCCCAGGGTTCAAGGTCCTTCATCCAGGAAGCATGGTATTAAAAAATAGGAGACTGAGCTTTAGTTTTGGCCTTTGCAGCTTTAAAGCTGTATGATTTGGGGCGAGTTGTTGAACTTAAACTTCCCATCCCTTCATTTTCCTCTTCTGTAAAATGACTTGGGATTGAGGTCTCCAGCTCTAAGTGATCTCCTGGAACTGCTGGTCAAACACGGCCATTTTGGTATCACATTTCCCAGGAGTGCCCAGATTCAAATAGGCTAGTCTGTGGTCCTATTAGGACCTACCAGAAACTTGGCAGACCTTGGGTCCCAAGTTTTGGTTTTAAAAATGTGGTCCCCATAGCTTTCCAAGGCTACCTCCTGTTCTTCTCCAAGGCTCCAGACAAGTCAATGGCCTCAAGGGCTCTGAACAAACCTAGGTGCTTCCATCCTATCTGTTCTGGCTGAGTTATTGCCCAGAAACCCCTGGTCCCTTACATTTACCCCATGGCTATCAACTCCCATGGTGGTAACTTCAAAAGCCATATTGTTGGCCCCAGTGGCCTTTGGCAATGTATTGATTTATTTTAAAGCTCCAATCGTTCCCCTAAGAGTATTTTTTTTAATTTTATTTATTTTTTTATTTTTATTTTTTGAGACAGGGTCTCACTCTGTCACCCAGGCTGGAGTTCGTGGCTCACTGCAGCCTCAACCTCCTGGGCTCAGGTGATCCTGCCACCTCAGCATCCTGAGTTGCTGGGACTATAGGTGCTCACCACCATACCTAGCTAATTTTTGTATTTTTTCTAGAGATGAGGTTTCACCATGTTGCCCAGGCTGGTCTCAAACTCCTGGGCTTGGCTGAGCATAGTGGCTCACTCCTGTAATCCCAGCACTTTGAGAGGCTGAGGCAGGTGGATCACCTGTGGTCAGGAGTTCAAGGCCAGCCTGTCCAACATGGTGAAAGCCCATGTCTACTAAAAATACAAAAAATAAAAAAAATTAGCTGGGTGTAGTGGTGGACGCCTGTAATCCCAGTTACTTGGGAGGCTGAGGCAGCACAATTGCTTGAACCTGGGAGGTGGAGGTTGTAGTGAGCCGAGACCGTGCCATTGCTTTCCAGCCTGGGCAACAAGAATGAAACTCTGTCTCAAAAACAAACAAACAAATGAAACAACTCCTGGGCTCAAGTGATCTGCCTGCTTCGGCCTCCCAAAGTGCTAGGATTACAGGTATGAGCCACTGTGCCTAGCTCCAAGAGTACTTTTTTTTTTACAACATAATTTTCATCATATACATGCACTCTATTATAGGCTATTTTTTTCATTCAACATTATATCACTGATACTTTCTCTCATTGTCCCATGTCTGAACACTCTTGGGAAATGTGATATCAAGATGGCCATGTTTGACCAGCAGTTCTGGGAGATTACTTGGAGTTGAATTCTTGGTATTGTATTAACTTTTCACCTAATGTTGGACATTAAAGTGTTCAGTCTTTTGTTATTATAAATATCCCAATACATATAGCCTTTTGAATTATTTTTCTAGTTAAGACTCAGATGTGTTGTTATCGTGAGATATAACTTTCTTACTTTGTATGTCATGCTGTAGTTTGGCGATCCTCCTCATGTCCCTAGCTGATTCTTAGGCACTCCTCTACAGTCGGTGTCCCTGGCCTCAGGGTCCCCTGCTACCCTCACATTCAGCAGATGGCCTTGCCTAGGGCACTACATAACTTTGTCTCAAAGATCCTGCCTCTACAACTATTCCCTAATTTAGTAGTTCTCAAAGTTTAGGTGCATCAGAAACACCTGAAGGGCTTGTTAAAACACCGATTGCTGGGCCCTCCTCCAGAGTTTCTGACACAGTCCCATGCAGGGACCAAACTTGGTGAACAACTGCTCTAATTCTTCCATCTGATCTTAGGCGAAATGGTTTAGATTCTCTGACTGCAACCCATGACCTGTCCTCTGAACCTCTTTCCCATCTTCACTGGGACCAAGCTACCACTACTAACCTGTTTCCTTTCAGTGGCTTCAATACCTGCACCTTGAAACCCTCCCTTACTCCATCCTTCAAGGACTCTCTTATTACTGCTATCTCAATTAACCTTTCCCTTTCCAACATTACCCAACTCTAACCACTAACCCAAAAATCTTTCCTCCTGCTGCAGGTTTTTCTGAACTTGAACTTGTGGTCTTTGCCTGCTGCTTCAGCGTCTTATCCACGTATTTCCTTTTTCATTTCCAGAAATTTCCCAAGGATGCTCTATTGAAATTATCTGGAAAGTTAAAAATGACTCCCTTCTTTCCAAAATCAATGGCCTTTCCTTATTATGTAATAATAGCAACCAATATTAATTGACTTCCAACTGTGCTCCAGGCATTGTGCTAAACATTATATAGACAGAAACAGAAGTAGCTCATGTGAAGATTATTCTTATATCAATCTTATGAGGTAGATATTATTTTAGAGATGGAAAAAACTAGGTTCAGAGAAGTGAAATAATTTGCCCAACAGACCAAGTGAAGGAGCCGGGATTGGACTCAGCTCTGCTGAGTGGATGGGATGTGGATCCCATGTGTTTAAACACTTCCAGAATAAGCACAGACTCCCTGAGCACCTATTAAACTGCCAATTCCAAGCTCCAGTGCCAGAGGCGCTGACCCAGGTGCACCCAGCACCTGGGAATCTGAGTTATTAATAGTCCCCCTAATGATTCTGATATGTGTGATCCCAGAACCACACACATTTTGAGCAATGGTCCCTCTGTATTCACATAAAATAATTGGCCACTTCCTCTCCTTAAAGACTTTGCTCGGTTGCTATGATACAGTATTTTTTTTTTGTCCCTTGGGCTCTCTGATTCTGTTGTTCTCCATCTCATTCTCTCTCTCCTGCCCATATCACTGCCCCCTAGAGTCTGTGCTCTGCCTGCTCCTCCCTCTGCTGTCTGTCCCCTGAAGCCCATCCTCTTGCTGTGCTCCAACTCAGGCAGATGGTCCCCAACCTAGTGCCAACCTCCTGGCAAACGCCATGGAGCAGCATGAAATAATTTTGGAACAGCGAAGAGCTACAGTCCAGGCCCTGGACAAAACTGTGAGACAGGTGACATTGATCCTGGTGCCCCATCACCCCACTGTGCCCTTGGTCTTTCCTCTTGCTCATAAGATCTCTGTGCCTTGCAGTTTTCTAATCAAATCAGTTCAGCCAAAGAGCTGATCATTTTACGCTCTCATTCTAATGTGTTAACTCTCCAAGTCATTTGCATTTTGAAAGCCTTTTATCTCTCTTTGGGGGTTCAACTGTTGTTCATGTATTGAAGACTTTTTAGGCTTCACTTAGCAGATAGTGGGAATTTAGAGGGAAACTGGGACTGAAGAGGAAGGAGGAAGGTGAGCAGGTTTGGAAGCGGACCCTTTCTTCCCCTTGAAATGTTTTGAAGTTTAGAGCCAAAAGCAGAGAATAACACTGCTGGGAGGGCAGAACTTGGCCTCTCTTGCCTCTTGCATATTCCAACGCCCTGAGCACGAGCAAGCCATAACTGGGTTGCTGCAGACCTGTCCCTAGAGGTGCAAAAGGTGAGGACAGACTGGAGAGCTGGCGGCTCTGCTGGCTTCCTGCCACCCTACGGTCGGAGTGGCTGACCTCTTCCTCTTTCAAGTCTCAACTTAAATGTTCTCTCTTCCAAGCAGTCAGTTCTAATCATGCTTACGGAGGCCCTTCTTGGTGATTCTCTGCGTTTGGTAGTTTTCCTTCATTTCATTGATCATTGTAATTATTTTATTTACTAGTTCTTCCTGTCTCCATTTGTAGAGTAAGGCTAAAGAGAGCAAAGACCATGTCTGCATGTTCCCTCTATGCTCATAGCACAATGCTAGTTCATAGTATATACTGAGTATTTGTAGTAGGAATGGATGGGTAGTTACACCTCCACCACCAGGCACTCAAGAAATAGTTCTTGAGCTTAACTCAACCCTCCCCCAGTAGCTATCCTGGTGCTAAAAGACTTGAGGCAATCAGAGAGCATGGTGCTCACCCCACTGCTGCGATGAGGTGGGGAGTGCAGGGAGGTGGCATCAAGAAAAGTTAGGGAAGACTTTGAAGTAGGCAAAAAGATTACTGGGTGTCCTGTCTGGAACTCTGTTGAGTTTACATTTTTATGTCTTTGAGCTATTTTACAACTTTGTAAATTGTAGAAAACTGAGAGTAATACAAATGATTCTTTTATTTATTTATTTAGTTAGTTATTTTTATTACACTTTAAGTTCTAGGGTACATGTGCACAACGTGTAGGTTTGTTACATATGTATACATGTGCCACGTTGGTGTGCTGCACCCATTAATTCGTCTTGCCCATAGAGATGCAAATGAATTTTTTCTAGTGGAGGTGCAATTGAGAATTGCCCTGTGGATATTGACCAGCTTTGCATCTATTTGTAAATCCATTTTCACTTTCCTGATTGCCCATATACGTGTGTGCTTAAATTTTCCTTTGAACTGGTTGTAACATCATACTGGTTCCCTCATTAATTACTAAGATAAAATTTCTGACCCAGGTTAATTTTATATTATACACCAGTCACAGTTTTAGCTTTTAAAAAATTATCTGTTTTTGGTTGGGTGTGGTGACTCACATCTGTAATTCCAGCACCTTGGGAGGCTAAAGTAGAAGGACTGCTTGAGCCCAGAAGTTCAAGGCCAGCCTGGACAAACTAGGAAGACCCCATCTCTACAGGAAATAAAAAATTAGCCATGTGCAGTGGCTCACGCCTGTAATCCCAGCTACTCAGGAGGTTGAGGTGGGAGGATCACTTGAGCCCAGGAGCTAGAGGCTCAGTGAGCCATGATCATGCCACTGTACTATAGGCTGGGTGACAGAGTGAGACCTAGTCTCAGAAAAAATAAATTATCTTTTTAAATTGGACTTTATCAAAATCAAGAAGTTTTGTGCATCAAAGGATATTATCAAGAAAGTAAAAAAAAAAACCCTACAGAATGGGAGGAAATATCTGCAAATTACATCTAGAATACATATATCTACAATATATAAATGTTATGATTTAAATGTATGTGGCCCTCCAAAATTCATACATTGAATCTTAATCACCAAGGTAATGGTATCAGAAGATGGATCTCTAACTGAGTACCCTCATTTTTCTAAGAGATAGTTTAATTATTGTTTTCTCTCTCTTCTTTTCTCTCTCTCCTTTTCCCCACTTCCTTTGCTCTGTCACCCAGGCTGGAGGGCAGTGGCACAATCTCAGTTCACTGGAACCTCTGCTTCCCTGGTTCAAGTGATTCTCCTGTTAATTCCTTTCTTCCTTCTTCTTTTTCTCTTTTGGAATGGGAATGTCCATCCTATGCCTGTCTCACCATAATATTTTGAAAACAAATAACTTGTTGGCTGGAGGGGGATTTGCCTCAGGATGAATTGTACCTTGAGTCTTACCCATATCTGATTTAGATGATTTTTAGGTGAGACTTCTGACTTTTGAGGTGATGCTAGAATGAGTTAAGACTTTTGGGGCTATTGGGATGAAATGAATGTATTTTGTATGTGAAAAGGACATGCATTTTGGTGGGTTAGTGGTGGAATGCTGTAGTTTGAGTGTATGTGTGTCTTTCCAAAATTCCTGTGTTGAAACTTAGTGACCAAAGTTACGTCATTAAAAGGTGGGGCCTCTGGCAGATCACTAGCTCCTGAGAGCCCTGCCCCCATGAATGGGATAAGCTTCAGAGAGCTGCCAGCTGCTTCTGCTCTTCTGTCACTTGAGGATGCAGCAAGGTGTCACTTTGGAAACAAAGAGCAAGTCCTTATCAGACACTGACTCTGCTGACCCCTTGATCTTGAACTTCACAACCTTCAGAATTGTGAGAAATAAATGTCTATTACTTATAAATTACCTAGTCTGTAGTATCTTGTTATAAAAGGAAAGACTAAGACAATAAAGAACTAAAACTCAACAACAAAGCAAAGAACCCAATCCAAATATGGGCAAAGGACTTGAATACTCATTTCTCTGAAGAAGATATACAAATGGCCAATGAGCACACGAAAAGATTCTCATTCGTTGTTAGGGAAATGCAAATCAAAACTACAGTGAGACACCACTTCGCAACTACTAGGATAACTATGACAATAATTTTTAAAAGGAAAAAAATAGGTGTTAGTAAGGATGTAGAGAATGTGAGAATGTAAAATGGTGCAGCTGCTGTGAAAGGAGTCTGGTGGTTTCTCAAAAGGTTAAACTTAAAACTCCCACATGACCCAGCAATTCTACTCCTAGGTATCTATGCAAAAGAAAGCAGAGACTTGAAGAGATAAGTTGTACACCAATGTTTATAGCAGCATGATTCACAATAGCCAAAAGGTAGAAACAACCCAAGTGATATGGTTTGGATCTGTTTCCCGATCCAAATCTCATGTTGGAAATGTAACCCCCATTGCTGGAGGTGGGGCCTGGCGCGAAGTGATTGGCTCATGGGGGCAGTTTCTAATGGTTTAGTACCATCCCCCAGTGCTGTTGTCATGATATCTAATTGTTTAAAAATGTGTAGTGCCCCTCTACTTCCTCCTGCTCCCACCACGTGAGACACTTTGCTCCTGCTTTGCCTTTCACCATGATTGTAAGTTTCCTGAGGCCTCCCTAGAAGCCAAGCAGATGGTCGGCATCATGCTTCCTGTACAGCCTGTGAAACTGTGAGCCAATTAAACTTTTTTTCTTTATAAATTACTCAGTCTCAGGTATTTCTTTATAGCAATATGAGAACAGACTAATACACCAAGTGTTAGTCAATAGATAAATTGGATAAACAAAATGTGGTGTATACAGGCCAGGCACCATAGCTCATGCTGGTAATCCTAGCACTTTGGGAGGCTGAGGTGAGAGGATCGCTTGAGGCCAGGAGTTCAAGACCAGCCTGGGCAACACAGGGAGACCGTGTCTCCACGGAAAAAAAAAACAACATTTGGCCGGGTGCGGTGGCTCAAGCCTGTAATCCCAGCACTTTGGGAGGCCGAGACGGGCAGATCACGAGGTCAGGAGATCGAGACCATCCTGGCTAACACAGTGAAACCCCATCTCTACTAAAAAATACAAGAAACGAGCCGGGCGAGGTGGCGGGCGCCTGTAGTCCCAGCTACTCGGGAGGCTGAGGCAGGAGAATGGCGTAAACCCGGGAGGCAGGGCTTGCAGTGAGCTGAGATCCAGCCACTGCACTCCAGTCTGGGTGACAGAGTGAGACTCCGTCTCAAAACAAAAAACAAAAAACAAAAAAAACAAAAAAAAACACATTTTTTTTTTTTTATTAACCAGGTGCAGTGGTATGTGTCTGTAGTCCCAGCTACTGGGAAGACTGAGGTGGGAGGATCGCTTGAGCCCAGGAGCTCAAGGCTGCAGTGAGCTGCGATCATGCCACTGCACTCCAGCCTGGGCAAAAGAGTGAGATTTTGTCTCAAAAAAAGAAATGTAATATATACAGATAGTGGAATATATTCAGCCATTATAAGGAAGAAAGCGTTGATATATATAGTGCAACATGGATGGACTTTGAAAACATATGCTTAGTGAAATAAGTTAGGCACTGAAGGACAAATATTGTGTGATTCCACTTATGTGAAGTACCTAAAATAGGCAAATTCATTGAGACAGGAAGTAGAATAGAGGTTGCCAGGATTGGTTGAAGGTAGAATGAAGAGTTATAGTTTAATGGGTCCAAAGATTTTTGGGGGGATGATGAAAAAGCTTTGGATATAGATAGTGGTGATAGTAACACAACATTGTGAAAATAATTAATGCCCCAAAATGTCCATTTACAAATTATTTAAATGATAAATTTTATGTTACATATATACTTTTTACCATAATTTAAAAAATCATCTTTTAATGTGGAGAGAAACCATGGCCAGAATATGCTGTCGATGGCACCATGATTGAGGATCTGAAAGTCTTGTGGCCTAGTTCACATTTCAGCTCAATTACAAGCTGTGTGACGTGAATAAGGTAGAGTTGACTGAGTTGGGGCATCAGTGTCTGAAAGGGAGGAGACAAAGGGAATTCTAGGTTTCTGGCTTGGGCACCAGGATGGACTGTGATGAGGAGAGACTGGCAGAGGAAGGTGTTACCAAACCAAACTTGGGTCCACTCGGCCAATGCAGCAAAGCAAAACACTGACACTGAGATTTGCAGCAAGAAAAAGAAAGATATTTATTGCAGCATACCAAGCAAGGAGAATTGGACAGCTAATGGTTAAGACCTGAACTCCCAGATGACTTACAAGCAAGTGTTTTTACAGGCAAGGGAACATTTCAGGAAAGTAGAAGTCGTAGGCAAAATCATAAATACCTGGAGGTTATACATTCATTTGGACCAAAAAGCGTGATATCTTCAAGCAAGAGCTTACAGGTCATAGGTGGGTTCAGAGATTCCTTGATTTGCAATTGATAAAGAAGCAAGGCTTTAGCTAAAAAGCTTGGGGCCAGCAGAAAGGAATGTTAAGTTTTGGCCTGTAGGTGTGATGCTCTTCAGGCTCCTGAGGAAGAAAATTAGAACAAAGAGTGGCAGTCAGAGTGTAGTTCTCAGCTTCCCCTTATCCAGCACCTACAGGGGGGAAGTCAGCATTTTCTATCTGATGGGGCTCCAGGTTTCTGAAAAACAATTCAAGGTTCTATCTTTAGTTTCTATAGGGAATGAAACATTCTGTGACTCTGGCTTACTTGGATGGCTTTTTTTTTTTTTTTTTTTTTTGAGACAGGGTCTCACTTTGTCGCCAGGCTAGAGTGCAGTGGCACGATCTCAGCTCACTGCAACCTCCACCTCCCAGGTTCAAGTGATTCTCCTGCCTCAGCCTCCCAAGTAGCTGGGACTACAGGCCCCTGCCACCATGCCCAACTAATTTTTGTATTTTTAGTAGAGATGGGGTTTCACCATGTTGGCCAGGATAGTCTTGATCTCTTGACCTCGTGATCCACCTGCCTCGGCCTCCCAAATGCTGGGATTACAGACGTAAACCACCATGCCTGGCCTAGATGACTATTGTTTAAGTTTTTATTACCTTCTTGCTTTGTGGATGATTCATTTACTTCTCTAATTGCTGGTTGAAAGGTGCCTGGAATCTCCCTTGAATGGACTCAAAATTTTTTCCTTTATCTCTGGGATTTGGGGCCTAATCTTGCAGCCGAGTTCACATTTCAGCTCAGTTACTAGCTGTGTGACTGTGGAAAAGGTAGCGATGACTGAGTTGGGGCATCAGTTCCAACTGATGACAGGCGCCTAAGAGAGGTCCCTGCTCTGTCTTGGAAGTGGGGTTAGTTTGGAGCAGAAACTCCAAAAACTCAGTTTTTGTCACATTAAGTTGGAGATAGCCATGAGGAGATGTTAAGCGAGGAGGTGACTATGGGAGTCTGGAGCTCAGTAAAGACGTCTGGGCTGGAGGTATTAATATAAACTGAGATATGTCAGCATGCAGATGGTCCTTTGAGCCATGGAAATGGCTGACAGCATAAGATAGAGAAGAACACCCAATCTCAGCCCCACAGAACAGCAGGGGCCTGAGAAGGCAGTCTCTGAAGAAGAGAACTGAGTGTGGGGTCATGGAGGCTGAGAGTGACTAGTGGCCTTACTCTTGCCCTCTAACCACTCCCTGTCCAGTAACCTGGGGTCAATTCAGCTGCTACTTAATTTTTGTCATGTGAGAGGGCAGCACCCAATACGTAAGGGTTCTGGCCATACACAGAATGTTTTTAACAGAAACAGCATGACAGCATGCTTCTTCTTCTTCTTCTTCTTCTTATTATTATTATTATTATTATTTGAGAGGGAGTATCCCTCTGTCACCCAGGCTGGAGTGCAATAGTGCGATCTCAACTCACTGTAACCTTCACCTCCCAGGTTCAAGTGATTCTCCTGCCTCAGCCTCCTCAGTAGCTGGGATTACAGGCGTGCGCCACCATGCCCGGCTACTTTTTGTATTTTTAGTAGAGAGGGGGTTTCACTATGTTGGTCAGGCTGGTCTCAAACTCCTGACTTTATGATCTGCCCACCTCGGCCTCCCAAAGTGCTGGGATTGCAGGTGTAAGCCACTGTGCCTGGCCGACAGCATGCTTATTGTCAGAAATTTTGCTAAATAGGATAGGATGCATAAGAACACTGCCAAGTAAAAAGCAAATATGCACTTAGTGAGGACAACCTTTTATTTAAAAAGATTACTACAGGAGAGAAAGAGACTATTGCAGTAGGGGAAGTGTACTATTGCAATGGGGAAAATACTGAGACTATAAGGAAGGGACTCTCTTAAACAGAGAAAAGTAACCAAGGCTAAAAACAACAGGGTGTGTGGAAAGGGAATGAAAGGGTGGACTGATGGGATAGTAGGCCATACAATGTCTTACTCTGAGGCCAGCCTGTTCTCAGGATTGGCTGTGTGCTGGCTCAGGCTGGGTGGTGAGGGGGTGGGCCAAAGTGCAGGGACTTAGGGGAAAGAGAGAAATTGAACCGAAGTTTGGTTAACAAGCATTTTGTTCAATTGCTCAGTGGGGGCAACCAGTTCAGCTCATCATTTATTAGATAAGGAATGGGAATTTGTTGGTTCTGTATCTAATTTTGCTGTAGGTTAAACACAGGGCATCTGTGCATCTTATCTAAGTCATATGAGAAAGAGTTGTTCTGATGGAGAGCAGATGAGTCCCAAAATTGGGGCTTAG
>NW_012114422.1:1012084-1030196 GCF_000951035.1 Colobus angolensis palliatus
AATCACCGGTCTTCTGTGTCCTTCGCGCTGGGAGTTGGAGACTGCAGCTGTTCCTATTCGGCCATCTTGCTCCGCCCCCCTATCTGTGCATCTTATCTAAGTCATATGAGAAAGAGTTGTTCTGATGGAGAGCAGATGAGTCCCAAAATTGGGGCTTAGCAGGGGAGGGTTCTTGGCTTCATGCAGGAAAGAACTCAAGGGCAAGCTGGTGGTGTTAGACAGCAACTTTTATTGATGCAGCAGGCAGTGTACAGCAGCAGCAGAGGTACCAGTGGCAGTGTGCCCAGAGTAGCAGCTCAAAGGCAAGTCTGCAGTCATATTTATACCCACTTTTAATTACATGCAAATTAAGGGGAAGATTGTGCAGACATTTTTAGAAAAAGGGTGGTAGTTTCCAGGTCACTGAGTTGTAACTGAAAGGGGCTTAACTTCAGGGTGTTGCCACGGCAATGGGTAAACTGACATGGCACACAGGTGGGCGTGTCTTATGGAGAGGTGCTTCCACTCTGTCCCTGTTTTAGCTAGTCCTCAATGTGGCCCTGTGTCCAAGCACCACCTCCAGAGTTGAGTCCCACCTCCTACCTCAATTCTTTGCAGTAAGCTGTTTCCTAGAACATGCAAAACAAAGTTGGTGTTGGGGGATGGGAGGGGTTTACTTTACCCTTCACTGTCTTCCAGGAGCAAAGGACTTCAGTGAAATTCAATATTGTCAACGTGCTCTGGGATGTGAATTCCATCCCTCCAGTCTGGGTGACACCTTCATCTTCTCAACCAGCATTGACATTCCTGCCCAGGAATTTAAGAACTGCCCCTTGCTGTGGTCTGGGTCTCAAGGCTCTTCTCCTGGGAGTTTAAGACTTTTGTCTCTTCCCTTGAAGGCGTCCGCATGCTTCTGTGCCTGGTTTACCTGCAGCCTGTCTAACCCCCAGGAGATGCATCCGAGACAGCGGATAACCTCTGCTTCCAAACCACCAGCAGTAAAGGCACAGTCCTGAGGCAAACAAATCATCGTTTTGGAAATTTGCAACCTATGGACTGAATTTAGCTCACAGAAGTATTTTTTCCACAGCATGTTTTGCTGTGATTTTTAAACTTGAATTAGATACCTATATAAAAAATCAGGATATTGAATCTAAAAATCCAAATTTTTAACTTCTCCTGAAAAGTAAATTGCTCCAGCAGTTCTGGCCTGTGTTTCTATTGTATGCTCCTACACTGTTTAACAAAAGTTCTGACAATAAAATTTGTTATTTAAAAAGTTCTATTTATGAATACAAGTGTTACTTTGAGTGCTGTTACTTTTATACAGCCTAAGTGAGGAGGAGTACAAATTGCATCTTCTAATCACCACTGTTCCCTGAATCTATTCAGTCATTTATATTTTCTGTGGGCGTTTAAGTATTTCTATTTCCTACCACCAGTTGTCACTTTCAGTACTAGGACAACTAGTCATAGAGATTTTACTTTCACATAATTTGTTAATCAAGGCATCATTTAGAAAAATTACTTACTGTTTATTTTGAATTGTCTGACTACATAATAATGATGACATGTATCCTTAAACATATGACCTACTTCACTGGACATTTTACTTGATCATCCCAGCACACTCTCTGCATGGTCAACTTGGTGTTCATAAATTGTGAAATCATGTGATATGGTCAACTCCTACTTGGAGCTTGCTTATACCTTATATAGGGAGAGGGGCTGTGGGGCATCACTGGTTGAGTGTAGGAGGCCTGAAAGGAAGTCCTGTATCTCCCTCTCCTTTGGATGCAAAGGCAGCACAATTTGGAGCCCAGAGTTAAACTGTGTTTTCAGCATTGTGAACACAAGTGTAAAGTCCTCTGTCCCTGAAGCCTTCCCTTGCTCTCTCTTAGGATTAGGGGCTCCTCCCTTGTGCCCCCGTAGCTTTCTGGGCCTATTCCTATTACTGCCCACCCCATTGTATTGTAATTACTTGTTTCTGTGTCTGTGTCCTACCTAGAGGTGAGTCTTGAAGATGAGAATGATGTCTTTCCCATGATTATAGCCCCAGGCCCATTGAGGCCTTGAGAAATGATCCAGAGACACAGCACTCTTCAACCTTGATCATTACAGTAGGTCTCCTCACTTTGCATTTTCCTAAGTGAGGCATGAAACCTTCATACCTGCAGATATTATATGACAGAAAATAAGAGCATCAGTTTCCCAGTGATGTTTAGCGTTCCTGGTTTCTGCCTCTCGTCTCATCTGACCCGGTAAGTGTCTCCCTATCTCTTAATCACAAGCCTCCTTATCCACAACTGTCTCAGAGAGGGGTTTACCAGACATCCTGTCTCTGTTTTCATCTCCTGGGAGCAGGCCAAAAATGACAATCAATTCATTTGGCTAATTGGTATACTGCTGTCTCTCCACTTTTGCTTCCCAATGTCCATTCCAGGCACAGAATTAGTGCAGTGCAACCTCTCTGGCAGCCTGCTCCAGGCATTTCCACAAGCAAGGGCTTGACCTTTGGCCAGCTTGCAGATCACTATTGGGCTGTGTTGTCTCTATTCAAGGACAGAGCTTTACTATGCCGGTGTGGCGCTACCTCTTTCCAGATCTGAGCTTATAATTGTACAGAAAGTGCGGGCTGACCTTGCCAAGTGTTCAAGCCCCGGGCACTTTCAGTTCTTTGGATGCTGACTAGAGTCTTTCTCAGCATTTACAGAGCTCCCACGGGCCTCTGTCTCAATGCCTACAGGAAATTTGTCTTTGAGGATATAAGCACTTATGTGGCATAATGTCCAAGGCCCCAGAAAATTCCACCTATCCACTTCCTTTCATGCCTGAAGTTGCTTAAATCACCAAAACTTCCATTTACCAAAGTTTTAAAAACCTCTAGGAGCAAGTAAGTTAATGTAAACTTTTTATTGACTATCACACTCATACATAAAAGTGCACAAATTATGGTTGTGAATGAACCACTCATGTAACCAACACCAGGACCAGAAACAGAACTTTGCCATGTCCTCAGAAGCCACCCTTCTTCCTTGTATCCTTTGTAGTCCCTTCCCCTCCCCTCATCAGGGAAACCACTATCCTAACTTGGAAAAAGATACATTACTTGTGTTTGTTTGTTTGAATTGACATATACAATTATAAGTATTTACCCCGTACAACATATTGCTTTGAAGTACATATACAATGTGGAATGACTAAATCTAGCTAACTAATATATACATTACCTCACATAGTTGTCATTTTGTTTATTTGGTTTTGTCTTTTATATAAATGGGATCTTGTTGTATGTACTCTTTTGCATATGCAATGCTTCTTTTGCTCAGCTCAATACTCATGAAATTCATCCATGCTGTTGCATGTAGTTGTAGTTTGTTGATTTTCATCACTGCATAGTATTCCACTGTGCAAATAAACCATTTACTTAACATTCTAATGCTGATGGACATTTGGTTTTTTTCTGGATTTTTATATGCAAATAGAGCTCTTACGAACATTCTTGTTCTGGTCTTTCAGTGAATACATATACACTTCTCTGTTGAAAATACATTAAGGAGTGGAACTGTTGAAACCTAGGATAGGCACGATCAGCATTAGTAGGTACAAGGTACTATCAAACATCTTTTCCAAGGTAACTGTACCAATTTACACTCCCATCACCAGCATATAAGAATCACAGTCATGCCACATCTTCTCCAACACCAGATCTGTATTTTCCATTGAGCCATTCTGATGGATGTGTAGTGGTAGTGGGGTGCTTACTTGATATTTATCTGATAACTAGCAAAGATGAGCACTTTGTTTTATGTGCATTGGCCATTTGACTATCCTTTGTGTGTGTATTTTCTGGTCAAGTCTTTTGAGAATTTTTCTATTAGGTTTCTGTCTTTTATGTAATAATTTTTTTTTTCTTTGAGACCGAGTCTCACTCTGTCACCCAGGCTGGAATGCAGTGGTGCAATCTTGGTTCACTGCAACCTCTGCCTCCTATGTCAAGTGTTTCTCCAGCCTTGACCTCCTGGGTAGCTGGGATTACAGGTGTGTGCCACCATGCCCAGGTACTTTTTGTATTTTTAGTAGAGACAGGGTTTCACCATGTTGGCCAGGGTGGTCTCAAACTCCTGACCTCAAATGACCCACTCACCTTGGCCTCCCAAAGTGCTGGAATTACAGGCATGAGCAACCATGCCTCTTGGGCTGTCTTTTATGTAATGATTTTTAAAGATTTTTATATATTCTGATAATTTGTTGGATATACATATTATAGATATTTTCTCCCACCCTGTGTCTTAACTTTTCATTTTCTTAATAAAGTATTTGAAGTGAACAGAAGTTCTTTATTTTGTTTTCCTTATGATTAACTCCCTGTGTGTCCTATTTAAGAACATTTTTCTTGCCCTAAGGAAGTTATCATATCATGAAGATATTTTCCTATATTTTCTTTGAAGTTGACTTTTGTATACAGTGTGAGGTAGAAATCCATTTTTTTACTGTATTATTCAGTTGACTTGGGTCTATTTATTGAAAAATATATACTTAACCCTATACCATTAATCATAGGACTAAATGATGTATATAGGTCTGTTTCTGGACTGTATTTGAGAAGCAGTTAATTGTTAAACTTTTTCTAATTATTTTCTCAAGTAGCATTTATCATGTACTTACTATGAACGAGGCATCACATTACGCCAAGCATTTCACCTGTATCATTTCATTTTAAATTTCATCAACCCTCTATGAGATAGGAACTGTTATTATCCCCGTTTATAGATGTGAACATCAAACGAGTTACCCAAGTTCTCCTAGCTAGTACATAGCAGAATGCAGGTCTAGTTGACTTTAAAGTACGGTTCTTTACTGTTTCCCAGAGCAACCTTTGAGGGGGAAAGGAACAATAACATTTTGGGGCTTGGTGGGGGAGAAGTGATGGATAGGAGTGAGGACCTATAAAAAGATGAACAGGTGAGGAATGAAAAAGTAGAGTATGCTAAAAACGAAGTCTGCAAGCATCACACTTTTGCTTGGAAGAGGTATTTTAATCGTTTGTGTGTTTTGTTGTAGTGTCAAATCCCCATTTGAAGCCAACTTATCATTTCCCCAAGACAATGTCATTTTTTAGCCACCTCCTCCATTTTCATCAGAGGCACCTATGTTATTTCAGTGTCTTCAGTTCTGGAGGCACCTTTCACTTCTGTATCCTTTGTGCCCTATACCCAATGACTCATATCTTTTATCACTTATTTCTTCAACTCACTCTTAAATGAAATTTTCCTTTTCCATTCCCACCACTTCCTGCACTCTATCTATATTGCCTTCTCTTTAAAACAATAGTGAATATTTAAGTGAACATTTACTGAACATTTAAGTCTTACCATGTGCCAGGCACTAGCCTAAACACTTTAAATGCAACATCCAATTGATTCTCACAAGAATACTGTAAAGTAGTTACTGTCATTATTCCCACTTTACAGAAGACGATGAAAACTTGAAGAACATTAAGTGATGCTCAATGTCACATAGCTGGTAAATGGCCGAGCCAGGATTTATATATAAATTTGATTTCAGATATCTACCAGTCCAAACCACCACTGTATTCTTTACAATACTTCCCTAGCTCTAAACTAATCTCTGCACCCTAGCATTTAAGAATGCCCCAAATCTGGTTCTAATCTCTCTTTCTGATCTTTCTTTCACTAATCCTTTTCAAAAATTCTTCTCCAGCTCAAGTGATCTACTCAAATTCCCCTAAGGAACCTGTGGATATTTCCACCTCTAATCTTTTACCGAAACTCCCTTGCCTTGACTGCCCCCTCCTCTCATCTCCTCTCTTCTTAAGATCTACATTTAAGTCATAGCTTAAGTCCCACTTCCTCTACAAAGCCTTTCCTGCCTCTTACTAATCCTTCTGTCTCAATTTATCTGGTACCGTTCCTCCATAAAAATAATTTCTAATTTTTTTAAGTATCACAAACCACCATGGGCCTTATTGAAAGGCAATATGTAGGGTGGTCAATAGTGTGAGCTTTGGGCTAAGCGCTGTGGCTCACACCTGTAATCCCAGCACTTTGGCTTGAGCTCAGTAGTGTGAGATCAGCCTGAGAAACATAGTGAGACCCTGTCTCTACAGAATTTTTTCAAATAGCCAGCTGTGCTGGCAACAGCCTATGGTCCAGCTACTCAGCAGGCTGAGGTGGGAGGATTGCTTGAGCCTTGGAGTTGAGGCTGCAGTGAGCCATGACTATGCCACTGTACTCTAGCCTGGGCAACAGAAAGATAGTTCACTCTCCCTACCTATTTCTCTCTCTATATACATATGTGTGTGTGTATATATATGTATATATTTAGTATTAGTTCTCACATTTCTCTAAAGAACTACCTGGGACTAGGTAATTAGAAAAAAAAAAGAGATTTAATTCACTCACAGTTCTACAGGCTGCACAAGAAGCATGGCTGGGGAGGCTTCAGGAAATTTACAATTGTGGTGGAAGGTAAAGAGGAAGCAGACATGTCTTACATGGCAGCAGTAGGAGAAAGAGAGCGAAGGGGGAGGTGCTACACACTTTTAAACAACCAGATTTCTTAAGAATTCTATCACAAGATAGCACTAGGGAGATGGTGCTAAACCATTAGAAACCACCCCCATGATCCAATCACCTCCCATCAGGCCCCACCTCCAACACTGCGAATTACAATTCAACATAAGATTTGGGAGGGGACACAGAGCCAAACCATATCATATATATACGGTGTGAGCTTTGAAGTCAGTTATATTTGTGCCCCCATTTGCCTATTCATGACTCTGGAAGTGTTATATAATTTTTTAAAAATCTGTTTTCTTATTGTAGAATGGGGATAATAATAGTACCTACTTCATTTGTTCAATAAATATTCTGAGCACCTATCATGTGTCTGGCACTGTGCTGAGCACTGGGGATTCCACACTGAAAAAAAAGAGGTCTGCTTCCTGCCATTGTGGAGCTTGCATCTCAGTGAGGGAAATAGGGCTAAATTATTACTGTGTATGTAGCTAAGTGCAATGGAAAGTGACGTGCATATTATCAGTAATCCTATCTAGTCTGTGGGAGAGGTGCTCACAAAAGGCCTTTCCTTCACCTAAGTTGAGTTTTGAAGGATAAAGAGGAGTTAGGGAGGCAAAGAGAAAGGGTTGAAGACCATGCCGGGTAGAGGAAATGGTAAATTTGAAGAGGCATGCATGTTGAAGAAACAAAGAAAGCCCAGCATGGCTGAGGTCTCATCAAATGTTATGGAGGTTAAGTGAGAGAGCAGATGGTTCTCGATATTAATTGGTATATAACAAACAACCTCAAGGCTTAGTGGCTTGAAAAAATAATACTTACTCTGATTATTAATCTGCAATCTGGGTGAGACTCAGTGAAGTTACCTCATCTCTGCTCCACGCCATGTCAGCTAAAGAAGTAGAGTGACAAACCCAGGCAGAAGCTCTATCACCTTTTGCAACTTAGCCTCAGAAGTCTCTTAGCATTACTTCTACTGCAGTGACTGACATGCCCAGATTCAAAGCTGTGGCCATAGGTATTAGCTTACCATAGAGAAGTGTTAGCATCATATTATAAAAAGAACATGTTTAATGGGATATATTGGTATATTTGGTATATAATGGTACATATTGGTATATTTTTGGAAAATGCAGTCTTCTCAAAGACATACAGTATTAGTAGAATGCACATTCAGCCGGTTGCAGTGGCTCATGCCTATAATCCCAGCACTTTAGGAGGCCGTGGCGGGATCACTTGAGGTCAGGAGTTCGAGACCAGCCTGGCCAACATGGTGAAACCCTGTCTCTACTAAAAATACATGGTGGCTCACACCTGTAATCCCAGATACTGGGAAGGCTGAAGCAGGAGAATGGCTTGAACCCAGGAGGTGGAGGTTGAGCTGAGATGGCACCACTATACTTCAGCCTGGGTGACGAAGTAAGACCCTGTCTCAAAGAAAAAAAAAGAAAAGAAAAGAATGCACATTTGCTGGGCACAGTGGCTCACGCCTGTAATTCCAGCACTTTGGGAAACCAAGGTGGGTGGATCACCTGAGGTCAGGAGTTCGAGACCAGCCTGACCAACATGGTGAAACCTCCGTCTCTACTAAAAAAAAAAACAAAAAAAACAAAAAACAAAAATTAGCTGGGCATGGTGTGTGCCTGTAGTCCCAGCTACTCGGGAGGCTGAGACAGGAGAATTGCTCGAACCCAGGAGGCAGGGGTTGGAGTGAGCCAAGATCACGCCACTACACTCCAACCTGGGCGACAGAGCGAGATTTGGTCTTGAATAAAAAAAATGCACATTAATAGTTTATGTCAGAATTATTACTTGGTATTATCACCACCATCATCACCCAACTTCCCTCATCCTCACCACATACTTAATACAGTATTTTGTTGCTTTGAGTTATACACCATTAGTGCACATTTAAATTTTTCATATCTGTTGAAATAACATTTTATAAATTAGGAATAACAGGTTCATGCACTTACTAGACACTTGGCATATGATAGAATATATTGTTGTAGTTACTCCATATATTGTCTTTCTTACTAGTCAACCTTCAAGGTAAAGAGTTGCTGTTACATGCCTATAACTCTGATGTCTGGGACAGTATCCTGCCCAGAGTAGGCACTTAATAAATGTTTGTGTTTTTTATTGTTGTTGAGCTATAATTGTGAACTTGAGATTTCCTAAGCAGGTAGGTTTTCTATCCTGTATTATTTTTAGTTAAGATCATGCAATCTATGCCTAATATATATTTTCTATTTACTCTTTTCAGTAACTGCTGTCTCAAAGTAAAAAATGGAAATCTTTGACTGAATGGACTGGTAGCAACAGATCTGAAATTCTTAGAAATGTTGGAACCAGAAGCTACTTCCCACACAATCCATGAAGTTGGGGAGAGAGAGAGAGAGAAGTGAGAGAAAGAGAAAGAGAGAGAGAGAGAAACTGGGTCTTGCAGAGAGACAGAGACAAATACTACCCAGTTCTTGACCCTCACTAGGTTTGTGGCTTTAGGTTCTGTGCCTCTCTTCCTCATGTGTAAAATGAGGCTAATAACACAGCAGCACAAGGTTGTTGGAAGAGTAAATTGAAGCAACAAACAAGAAGTTGTTAGGGATGGTAGAAAAATGCTAATAAATGTCAAATATGGATAGAAAGGAAATTGGATATGAGGTACAGGTCTGTTTAGTTTTATTAATAATAAAATAATTATGTATTTACCAAAAAAGAAACTGCTTGACAAAATAATTCAATATACTATAACGTAAAATTTTAAGGCTTCCTGTTGCTTTAACTTTTTTTTAGTAAATATTTTTGTTGAAGTATAATCTGACCGCATTTTGGAATAATTTAATTTACAATAATTTAATTTATCTTATAGCCTTTTAAGATCACATTCACTGCAATGGGTAAAGCAGAATGTTTCCATAATTTATTGTTGGGGTTAGAGACTTGAACTGATAAGAATATCGTTATCTACTGTTTAGGGCAAAAGATGTAAAATGAGTGTGCATTAAGTGCCAAGGTTTTCTCTAAAAAGGGCCCACTGTAAAAGCCAGAAGCGTGCCAGTTCAACAAATATTTAATTAGCACTTGTGATTTCCAAGGCACCGTTTTGGGTACTGAGGAGGGAGCAAAAATGAATAGCTGCTAATGCCAGCGAAAGACATGAACCAAGCAACTAGACTGGAAAGAGTGGGGCGTCATGATGTAGAAAAGGCAAAGCATAGGAAGAACCTAGTGGCGCTTAAAATAATGCAACTTTTCCTGCCTTTCTTCTTTTTAAGATTCTGTTTTGGATCCCTTTTCACATGTGCCAGGTCGCTTGTCGGCAGAGAATCCTCAACCCTGAGAAATCTCTCCTCCCTATTCTTTCTTTCTTCACAAATTCGATGAGCTCTTCTGCCATCAGCACTACTTTTGGAATGGTATCTATTGTGTGGGTGGTGAAACGATGGAAAGATATTTTTGTTCTAATTATGAGAACTGTTTTACTGGGGGAAGGAGGGAGAGGCTGATCTGAAGCGCTGATGAGATGCTCTGCGAGGATCCTCCGAGGAGGCGTTACTAAGGTTACTAGAGAGAGGACGGCAGGTGATAGGTAGGGTAAAACAAAATATATTTTCAAATGAGAGGCGTGCGCTGAGCAGCAAGCAGTGCCAGCGGTACTAGATGCCGGATTCCCTAGAGGGGAAAGGAAGGCGGTCCAGGGAAAAACTGGGAGCCGCCACTTGGCGAAAGCTAGAAGCCTCTTCGTCCCTTTCCGGGCTGTTTCTCCCGCTGCCCTTGTTTCCCGGAGCTGTTCTGGCTGTAGCACAAGATCGGCGCACTCGGGGGACGGTGCCATTTAGATGTAACACGTAGTCGTGTAGGACCGGAAGTGGCGCCCAGTCGGGACCCGTAGGGAGAGGCGGGTAGCGGGCGACGGCGGCGGTGGTTGTGGGGAGGCTGCGCGGCCGGGCACGTGGGACCTGTCCTGCAGCGGCTCTCTGAGGCTGTGGGTCGTCGCTGCAGCTGCCAGGAAAGAAGGAAACGACGACTCCGGGGGCGAACTTGGCACGCAGGGAGGAAGGGAAAGGGTGTGTGACGAGGGCTGTGGGTATATTTGGCGTCAGGGAGAAGGACCTCAAAACTTGCTTTTCATATAGTACTAGTTGATTGTCGGCTTTGGTTTGGTTTTGTTTTGGATGACAGATTCTGGAGACACCTGGCATCTCCGTTCTTGAGTTTCTGCCGGCTATTGTCAGTTGATTCGTTGCCTGAAGTGAGTGATAGCTTTTTAGTTCAACCAGTGTATTAAGAAAGGTATGGGTTGGATGGAGCGGCCAGCTAATAAATAAATGGGAGAGTGGGAGCAAGAGTAGGACGTGGTGTCCTGGGGCGAGGGACAAGAAGATGATGATGATAGTTAACATTTACTGGGTTTCACTATAGAAGACAACGGTAAAACCCTTTAGATGAGATTAACTCATTTAATCTCCATTGCTATGAGGTCAGTCATCTTACTAGCCTCTTTTTATAAATGAGGACACTGAGGCTTGGAGAGGTTAAGGAACAGGCCCAAAGAAAGACAAATGGAAAGTGCAGAGCCAGGCTGTGAATTCTAGTAGGCTGATCTCAGAATATATCTCTAAACTCCACGCTACAGCTGTCCCCCATCAAGATGGAAAGAAAGTGAGGACATAGGACAAAGAGTGAGAGGGCAATATGGCTTGAACAGATGTGATAAGACAGCTGGAGTTGACCTTAAAAAGGATGTGAAATCCAGGTGTGTAAGGCAGTAACAGATGTAAGGGAGGGTAGAGTTGGAACTGTGGCTTTCTAACCTTCATCTCCAACCTTAACTAGCATCTTCCTCTCTAGGATTTTAGTGGGACAGAGAAGAGAGGTATATATCCACACACCTAAGTTTGAAAGTGGAGTTACAGACTTTAAAGGTTGTTAAAGATTTAAACAACTTAAAGATTATTTCTCGTAGCTACCTTGTTTAATAGATGAAGTCCAGGGAGATGAAATGACTTATTCAAGGTAGCCAGGACTAGAAACATGTCGTTTATCCTAAATCCAATGCAATGAAGTTTAGGGAATTCTTTCCTCTTTTTCCTGCTGCACTTGCTCTCATTATATTAGTTTTAATAATTTGATATATCATTTAACCTGGACTATTCCTTCCAGCCATGTAAATTAGTTATTTATGACATCAAATAGTCAAATCATCCATCCATCCATCTTAGTGTGTGTTCCAAATTCAGTGTAAAGCTGGAACCAGGAACTTCTTCCAATACAATTGAGTGACAACTGACGTCTTCTAGCATTTCTAAGAGTTTCAATTCAAAAATGAAGTCCCAGCATTTTGGGAGGCTGAGGTGGATGGATTGCTCAAGCCCAGGAGTTCGAGACCAGCTTGGGCAACATGACAAAACCCCTTGTCTACAAAAAAAAGATTTTTTTAAGTTTGACAGGTGTGGTGGTGCATTCCTATAGTCTCAGCCTGGAGAGGCTGAGGTGGGAGGATCAGTTGAGCCCAGGAGGTTGAGGATGTTGTGAGCCATCAAGGTGCCACAGCACTCCAGCCAGGGCAACAGAGCAAGACTCTCCAAAAATAACTAGATAAATAAAATGAAACGAGAAAGCTGACTAGTCCAAAGGGAAAGGTGGTTTACCTTAAAGAAACTCAAAAGAAAATAGAAATCTCTACATATGTTGAAAAAGATTACAGGAAAATTTTCATCAATTGATGATGTACTGTTCATAAGTGCTGTAATTCTCCTGGAATATAGTAAATCATATTCCAGAGAAGAAATTTGGAGTAGTTGAAATTGTGGGCACAAGAATCAAGTAGAGCAGATTAGCCACTTACTGGATTTGTAAAATAGATTTACTTAACTTTGATTACTTGTTTCCTAAATGAAGATAACTTTCTAACTTGCAGAATTAGAAGCATTGTTTGTAAAGTACTTAACACAAATGTCTGGAACAAAGTTGGTGATAAACACACAGTGATTACTACTGCTCTGAATCAAAAGTGAAGCATTGCTAAACCTTGTAAGCAGTCACTGCAGCTTCTAGGCCTGGTTTTCAGTGAAAAGATCAAAGAGTAGCCTTCTTTGTTCACCTAATGACAATTAAGGGTGAAAAATGTTGATGCATTTTCTGAAAGGTGTGTCTCTTATTTAAAAGTGAATGAAAGTTTTAGATGGCTAGTTGGCCTGTGAACGGGAATCTGCCCACAATGATCCTTTAAAACTGTAACTTATTTTTGAATTATTCTGTTTCCTGGACAATTGGCAACCTAGATTCTAAATAGCTGACTTTGTACTCCTTTACAGATGCATGGTCATGGAGGCTACGATTCTGATTTTAGTGATGATGAACACTGTGGAGAATCCAGCAAAAGGAAAACAAGGTAAGTAATTTTTTTTTATTGATCTGTTTTTCACCTCCTTTCTAGATTAATATGAAGTATAAATAAATAAGAGTGAAATTTTTGAATTGTGTTTACATATGAAGACAATTGCTCTAGTGAATGAATTTTTCATTAAATTAATACATTGGTATACATTGGTTAAAAATTGGAGAACAATTGTGGGAAAAATAAAACTAATTCTGCGAAGGGGTTTATTGAAAGGGAAAGAAGAGTTTCAGATTTCTGGAATCTTTTCAGAAATCAGTGAAACCTTTTCATTGCATATATTTTTCATTCAACTGTCAAGGACTCTTTATTTGCAAATGTAGCTCAGAAGGGGCTTGAATGGTGGTCTCTTGCCAGTACTTGCCTTCAAAGTGAAGTTAATATGGAGGATGAAAGTATAATGCAGCACAGTTCTTACAGATACATGAATGAGCAAACTAAGAGGTCACGGGAAGAAACTCAAGAAAGGTTTTATTGAATTGCAAGAAACAAGAACTCTTAGCACATAAAGCCTGTGCATTATAAGCAGGATACGTCTTGGTGGAGCTGCTGTGTGTAGGAGCATTGTTCTTAGCTTTCAGTGCATAGAAACTCAGTTTTATACTTTGACTCAGGAGTGGTTGACTGATGTTTACTAACCAGACTTACACACCAGGCTGCTGACTAATTTTTGCTAAGCAAACTTATAGAAATTGGCTTATTACTTCACACTGAGAGCAATATATTAGGCGTACTCACAGGGTCTGAACATTTTTGTAGGATACTCAGTCTTTGCGATAACTCAAAGGATAGTACTAATTATTATAACATTTTTGATGCTTTACATTTTCTAGATTTTTCATTCAAAAATATTACTTTGTAAGAACAGAATTTGAGCAAATCTAGTTGGATACTCTGCTCCAGGATTATATTCATCACTATAACTAGGGCTGATTGTCTATGCCAGGGTGTCCAATCTTTTGGCTTCCCTGAGCCACATTGGAAGAAGAAGAATTGTCTTGGGCCATGCACTACAGTGGAGCACACACAATTGTGAATCTGTTGGCTCATACTGTTGGCCTGGGGCAGTGCTGGGCCTGCATAAAATACACTAATGGTAGTCAGTGAGATTGAAAAAATTGTGAACAAATCTGTTAATGTTTTAAGAAAGTTTACAAATTTGTGTTGGGCCACATTCAAAACCATCCTGGGCCACATGAGGCCCACGGATTGGATGAGCTTGATCTATGATTTGTTTTCTCTGTAATCAGCCTTGCTTTTTGCTTATTATTAATTACCAGAAATTTCCTTATCACTATGTTACAGATAGAGAAATTAAGAAACAGAGATAAATAATTGAATCTTATTAAGATTAGAGTAGTAATTGACAGAATTAGGATTTGAATGAGGAACCTAGGTGATATGACACTGGAGTCCATGCTTTTGTTAGTTTCATCTTCCCCATGTTATGGGTATTAACGTTAAGGTATTAATTAAGCTATTTAAGGAAATGTAAAATATCTCATTAAAGATCAGTGAGTCTTCTTAAAGCTAAGACTTATATTCTTTAAAGTATATTCCAATTATGAAAATATAAAGAATTAGAAAATAACCTTTGGAAAAAATGAACTCTTATTTTCTTCTTAATATACCAGGACAGTTGAAGATGACTTACTGCTCCAAAAACCATTTCAGAAAGAAAAGCATGGAAAGGTGGCCCATAAACAAGTTGCAGCGGAATTGCTGGATAGGTATGGTATTTCAATGTCAATTCTATTTCTTGGTTTAAGTTGCTTCATCAGTTATGGACTAAGGGATTTGGTTTTGTTAATTTGAATATAGACATTTTGAATTTTCTTAAAACAATTTGTTTTAACAGGGAAGAAGCAAGAAATAGAAGGTTTCATCTCATAGCTATGGATGCTGTATCCTTTTTGTATTTCCAGATTTTTATAACTAGTAGAACATTTTAAAATCTGCTTTTTTGTTTTATAAAATCTTGTGAAGTCAAATAGGCCTTTTTATATTTAAAGATAAGTATTTAGGGATGTAGGATTTTGCCGTTTATACTTTTGGGTACAATTCTCTTTTACTAATATATGGAAAAGATTTAGAGACAAAAATAATGAAACATACTACTAGTAGTCTATAAATAGGTTTATAAAGTACATGAATCTGCAAATATATTTTCCTAATTGTTTTTTCACGCTTTCAACATTTCCTTTTCCTATACTTATCTTTAGTCTCATTTTAATTTATGCTTTTCCTACCTGGTTCTTTGCTATTTAAGGTCTCTACAAAACTTGTATTTAAAATTAGGTCTATCCAGCCTGTCCCTGGATCTAAGGAAAAAGTAGAAATAAAATGAGGCCTGCCTGTGGACTGTCCTCAGGCCTGCCATGGCTTTAATTTTTAGGCATGACTTAAAGCTATCTTTAAGATAAACCCTGCATTCTGGTTATAGCCATTTCTCAACTCAGTTTTTTAAATAAGACTGGCTCATGACGCTTAACTGCTACACTGGCCATCCATACTGCTGTTGAGAATATTGGAGAATTAACGAGAGACCAAGCAAGAACTGAAGTATCTTTGGGTATTTATTGCTGTGATCAGAATAGGGAGAAGGAGACAGTGTCAATTTGATACGCCCCCTACCTGTAATCATCTGTTTCACTGTGTTATTCCAATATTTTTCTTTAAGTTATAGAATTACCATTGTGTCACTAATTGATTTATTCCTCTTATCTCCTAACCCAGTAGCTTAGCTTTTCCATGGATCTCATCTGCCATTTGTTCCTTTAGCATTTAAACATTTGCTCTGCCTTCTCTGATACCCACTGCATTGGGGGCACCTAGTTATAGCCTGGTGAGAGTGAAAGTATAGACACTCCTTTTCTGGCATAGGTGGAGATGGAACCACAGTTTTTTTGTTTGTTTTTTGTTTTGTGTTTGAGGATTTATTTTGTTTTTTCTTTTTTTTCTTTTATTACTTTAAATTCTGGGATACGTGTGCAGAACGTGCAGATTTGTTACGTAGGGTATACATGTGCCATGGTGGTTTGCTGCACCTGTCAACCCATCACCCTCGCCCTTCCCTGCCCACAGGCTCCAGTGTGTGATGTTCCCCTCCCTGTGTCCATGTGTTCTCATTGTTCAGCTCCCATTTATGGGTGAGAACATGTGGTGTTTGGTTTTCTGTTCCTATGTTGGTTTGCTGGGGATGGTGGCTTCCAGCTTCATCCATGTCCCTGCAAAGGACATGATCTCATTCCTTTTTGTGGTTGCATAGTATTCCGTGGTGTATATGTACCACATTTTCTTTGTCTAGTCTATCATTGATGGACATTTAAATTGGTTCCATGTGTTTGCTATTGTGAATAGTACTGCAATAAACACACATGTGCATGTATCTTTATAATAGAATGATTTATATTCCTTTTGGTATATACCCAGTAATGGGATTGCTGGATCAAATGATATTTCTGGTTCTAGATCCTTGAGGAATTGCCACATTGTCTTCCATAATGGTTGAACCACTTTACATTCCCACCAACAGTGTAAAAGCATTCCTGTTTCTGTACAACCTTGCTAGCCTCTGTTGTTTCCTGACTTTCTAATAATTGCGATTCTGACTGGGAGCCACAGTTTTCTCTGGGTTGTTTGACAAGAGTAGAGTAGTTATTGTCTAAAAGTTGTCTTGCTAAACTGACTCTTGGTCATGTGGTTAGAGAGAACAGGCTTTTGTTGAGGCTTTTTTAGTCCGTGCCTGTTGGTGTTTCCAGGTTGTCAGCTTCTTTACCTCCAAATCTAGGATATATGAGACAAAAAGAAAACCTAGGGAACTCACTATCATGTCATACCATAGGTCTTCAGGAGGTCTCTAGTGCTGTGCCTTCTTCCCTCTACCTTTTAGAGTGTTTTTATGTTTGATATATAATGTACAAGGATTTTAGTTGTTGTTAGTATGAGGAATAGGGAGAAGTACATCTTTGCCTACTCCATCTTCCCGGAAGCAAAAGTTCCACCCACCACCTGTTCTTGTACATAAAATTATATTGGAATACAGCCATGCTTCATTTATATGTTGTCTTTAGCTGCTTTCATGCTAAAATGGCAGAACTGAGCATTTGCAACAGAGACCATATGGCTTGCAAAGCCTGAAATATTTACCATCTGGCCCTTTGCAGAAAATGTTTGCTGACCCCAGCTCTGATAGGTTACATGACTTGCCATGGTCATATGACCAGTTAGTGGTAGTTCAAGAGCTAGAATCCAGATCTCCAGATATTTGGCTTTTCTTTCTTTCTCTGTCTCTCCCCCCAACCCCCCGAATATAGTATTAACTGGTTTGTTACAATATGAAAATATCACTTTCTGATTAAATTGTCTGTCAGTACACATTATGATCAATTAAATCACTGTGTATCTTTAATAGTCACAGAGTATTGTAGAAGGCGAGGTTAGCTGTTATATGCATGTTTGGCTCTAGAGAGAGTGCTGTTGAGCTTTTTACAACAGTAAAATGCTCATATATTTTGTTACACTGCCTTGAAAGTAAACATGGCATTTTATTCTTTGAATTTAAAAGACAATATAAAAACTGATTTTTTATATTTGCTTTTTTTGAAAGTGTGATGTTAGGATTTCGTATTATAAAAGTTGCATCTTCTACTTAGAGGCTTTATCATTACTAAAATAGATAAATGATATTTTATGATAATGAAAGATAAATTCTACTCTACTTTTAGAAACTAGAATTTTTAAATTTTTCATATTGTGATTATTAGAATGAGTGGTGGTAGGAGGCTATATGCAGTTCCGCAATAGAATAAGGAGCTGTCTTTCTCCCCAGATGGAGGTATATTTTTATCACAAGAGTAGTATATGCTTGAAAAATATTCAAAAGAAAACCTCTACTTTACAATCTTCACTTTCAACAATTTAATATATACCCTTCTAGATTTTCTGAATGTATAAGCATGTATACTATGTGAATACCTTTATTTTTTTATTTTTATTTATTTGTTTACTTTTTTGAGACAGAGTCTCGCTCTGTTGCCCAGGCTGGAGTGCAGTGGCCTGATCTTGGCTCACTGCAAGCTCCGCCTCCTGTTTTCACGCCATTCTCCTGCCTCAGCCTCCTGAGTAGCTGGGACCACAGGCACCTGCCACCACGCCCAGCTAATTTTTTATATTTTTAGTAGAAACGGGA
>NW_012114422.1:1030794-1087553 GCF_000951035.1 Colobus angolensis palliatus
AGAGATGGGGTTTCACCATCTTGGCCAGGCTGGTCTTGAACTCCTGACCTCGTGATCCACCCACCTTGGCCTCCCAAAGTGCTGGGATTACAGGCGTGAGCCACCTCGCCTGGCCCCAGTTTCTTTTTTATATTATAAGGTAGAGATACCATCCACAGGTCCTAACTGAGTAGCTCTTCATGAATCCAATTTCTTTGAACAGGCCTCAGGTAGACTCTATACATGCTGAGCCGGGCACAACCCTGGTGATAAAAGGATATGTGAGGTATACCATGTGTCTTCTTGGCAAGGATCTTTGAAATAAGGAAATTTTTAGACCTTAATGTTTGGGATTGCTTTTTAAAAGATAGGTAAACAAGAAATCTCACTCTAGCATTTCTTGCACATCAAAGTCCTTCCCATGTTTAAGGCTCTTCTATCAGAACTTCTTGTTTTGTTTTGTTTTATTTTTATTTTTATTTATTTATTTTTTTTGAGAAGGAGTCTCGCCCTGTCACCCAGGCTGGAGTGCAGTGGTGTGATCTTGGCTCACTGCAAGCTCCACCTCCCTGGTTCATGCCATTCTCCTGCCTCAGCCTCCCAAGTAGCTGGGACTACAGGCGCCTGCCACCATGCCCGACTAATTTTTTTGTATTTTTAGTAGAGATGGGGTTTCACCGTGTTAGCCGGGATGGTCTTGATTTCCTGACCTGGTGATCCACCCACCTCGGCCTCCCAAAGTGTTGGGATTACAGGCGTGAGCCACCGTGCCCGGCCTTGTTTTTGTTTTTTTAATTTTTATTTTTATTTCAATAGTTTTTGGGATACAGGTGGTTTTTGGTTGCCTGGATAACTTCTTTAGTGGTCATTTCTGAGATTTTAGTGCACCCATCACCCGAGCTCTGTATGCCATTCCTAAAATGTAGTCTTTTATCCCTCACCTCCCTCCTGGCCTTCCCCTGCCTTAAGTCCCTAAAGTCCATTATATGACTCTTTTGCCTTTGTGTCCTCATAGCTTAGCTCCCACATGTAAATGAGAACATAGGATATTTGGTTTTCCATTCCTGAGTTACTTCACTTAGAATAATGGCCTCCAGCTCTATCCAAATTACTGCAAAAGACATCATTTCATTCCTTTCTGTGGCTGAGTAATATTCCATGTTGTATATATATATATACACCACATTTTCTTTATCCACTCATTGGTTAATGGGCACTTTGGTCGGTTCCATAGCTTTGCAATTGCGAATTGTACTGCTATAGTGTCCACAGGTCTTAGAACTTCTTAGTTTTATGTGAGTTTTTTTTTTTCCCCTCTAACAATTTTCTGAGTTGGCAGCGCTCTGAGAAACTTTAGTACCATCTCATTTACCCCCAATTTATCTCCCCTATCAATTTATCCTGTATCTCCCAACAATCAACAACACACAATCACTTTTTTTCTTTTTCTTTTTTACCCCCAGACTGTTAGCATTTTATTTTAAAAGATCAATCCCTTTGGCTCTCTTCCTCCTTTACTCAGTCTTCTACCTAGGAAACTGTACTAAAATGAGATATGGAAAACTTTTCATATTTTTTAAAATTAAATCTCAGCAGAGTGGTGTTTTATAGATTTTTGGTTAGATTCTCAAACTCATTTTCATTCACTTTTCTTTATTCATTTAGTGTTTAGTCAGGTTTCTCATTCTAACTTTGGTAACTTAGCACCATTTGTATAATTGAAACCAATGCTACAGACGGATTCCTTATCCATTTAACTTGCTTCTATAGTACTATTTTTTATAAGTACATTTTGAAAATACTGAAGTATTTTTATAAATATAAGAACAAATATATATACTCACAAAAGAACTATATTCATGTATTATATTTTTAATAAAATTTTCCAAAACTCACAGAGCTATTTAACCTAAATTTGACTACTTTTGTTTTTGTATTAAATTAAAAAGTTCTGTTTTCCAGGGAAAATGACAAGACAGATTTGGATGTTATACGAGAAAATCATAGATTCCTATGGAATGAGGAGGACGAAATGGACATGACTTGGTAATTAGCCATCAGAGGCATAATGCATCAAATGCTTTAGTCCTGTTTCTCCTGTTTTCTGAGTGTTTTTTTGTCAGTTAGTCAAGGTGTTCAGCCCCTTCATAGAACAGTTCAGAATCAAGGACATAAAATCATACCTAGGATTATTTGGTTCTTTTGGTAATTTTTGGCAGTTTTAACTGACTTCTCATTGTTTGACTTAGTCTTCAAAAAATAGCATTATTTTTTACAGTATTGTGTGTTATCTTGTAATATGCTATTATATGCTGCTGCTTTAATTTTTAAAATGTTTTGGAAAAAAGTCATACCTGAAAATTTTTTTTTAAATCCAAACATTACAAAGGGTAAACAGTGAAGAGTGATTCTCCTTCTCATTTGTAACTGTGATTCTCCAATTTCCCTCCCTGAGTGAACCACTTTTAATAGTTAGTATCCAGATATTCCATGTACATATAAGTAATAGTTCTCTTAAAACTTTAATATTTATGTCATATGTATTCTTTGACATCAATTGAAAGTAGCAAACCGTGGTTGAGTTTCTAAATGTATAATTATATTTTTATGGATCTAGGGAGAAGAGACTTGCTAAGAAATACTATGATAAATTATTTAAGGAATACTGCATAGCAGATCTCAGTAAATATAAAGAAAATAAGGTATGCTTTCAACATATTTATAGAAAGAGGTTCTTATTCAAGTAAAATATTAACTTTTATTATACTATCATGCCCTCCCCCCACATTATTCTTTTAAAGATGCTAATTCTAGACTCAGTTGTCCTGCATTTATGATGTGTCATTTGGACCATTTAACCTCTGCAGCTGTGGAGTTTACAAAAGGCCTATGGAAATTTAGAAGGAAATTTATGCTTTTTTTCTTTTGTGAGCTGAGGCATGAAAAGTCTAAAATTAAACACAAGTGGGTATTGGATCCTGTTTCATCCTGACTCTAGTCTAGAGCCTCTAGTGATTGTGATGAATGATTTAACTCTACAGAATAGTGTCTTATTTCACAGATGATGTTTGAAATTGATAGATTTTAAAAATTGATTACCATTTATAGAGATCCAGATGTACATCTTCTATTACGTAAATGTCTATTATAGTAAAATTAACATTTCAATCAGTGCTAATTAGTAATGGCAGATTTCCTTTCCCACTTTACATCTTACTTTAGTTAATATTTTTAGTTTTGGTTGGCTGTGATGGCTCATTCCTGTAATCTCAGCAGTTTGGGAGGCTGAGGCAGGAAGATTGCTTGAGGCCAGGAGTTCAAGACCAGCCTGGGCAATATAGTGAGACCTTGTCTCCACAAAAACTAAAAAAAATTAGCCGGGTGCATGCCTATAGTTCTAGCTACTTAAGAGGCTGAGGTTAGAGGGTTGCTTGAGTCCAGGAGTTTGAGGCTGCAGTTAGCTATGATCGTGCCACTGCATTTCAGTGTGGGTGACAGTGAGACTTTAAAAAATAAAAAGTAATTTTTATTTCTATCTTGAACATCAAATTATAGCTGGAAAAGGTGACCCAGGAGCAGATCTCAGTTAGAAATGTGAGAGGAGGGAATGTTGCATAAATATGTGTTGTAGATACTGTATATTTGTATTAAGACAAAAACCTGTTTAAAAAGCTATCTTATATTTATGTATCATGAAGATTTCTTTGTCATTTAAATTGTTTGATCTCATTAGAACCAGGTTGATTTAATAATTTTTTTTTCAGTAGTGCCTTTAGTAAGTGTGTTGCTTCACAGTTTCTTATAGAAAATAGTAATAATGTTCATTTTGTATACCCTATTTATAAACCCATGTACTTAATATATCCCCAAAACTTCTGTTTCTTACAAACTAGTTGTGAACTCTAGTTCACAGCTGTCTTCTGTGTACCACATCTGATTAAAAAAGCACCACAGTAATTGGAGTTACCTAAAGTTACTATATTATAAATCAAGTGTAAAAATTATCTCTTTCTAGGAGCATGTAACAAAGGAGCTTTTTCAGCCCTGGCTTATTCATAGATTATTCTTAAGTTGTTGTTTTTTTTCTTTTTTCTTTTATTTTTCCCCACCTCCTAATACCATCGTAATTCTTCAGTATTTTGTTGTTGTTGTTCAGTATCTATTGAAACTGGACGAGGTACTGTGGATTAATAGTACTCTTCAGAAAAAGCTAGTCTAGTTGAGGGGAGAAAATATACATAAATAAAAATTAAATAATTGAGTTCTCAGTTTTTTAAAAAGGAATACCACTAGAAATCGTACTTTAAAGAGAATAAGCTTGAAAAAAAGTGTATTTTCCTGCTAGAACATGATGAGTGATTGTATTTGAGGGTAAATGCAGCAAGAAATCAGATATGACTCACAGATTCTGGGCACGGATGCTGAGAAAAATACAGAATTTGGAGGGTGATTTTTTTTGCTGGGGGGCAAGAGTTTAGTTTTGGTATACCATGTTCGAGGTGTTGGAGAAAGAGTAATGCCTTTGGTTCCCTCACTACGATGCATTTTCTCTTCCCTTTATTTATACAAAGACAGTGTATTCTTCACTTAATTAAAAACAGCTCCTAATATATACAGTAGATTCTTTTAGAGCATTTTTAGTGAATTTCCATCTTTGCCTCTTACTCCTATTCCTTCCTTTATTGCACTTCCCCTTTTTAGTTGGATCAGTGTATCATTGATAGGTCCAGCTGCAGGGACAGAGAACACTCCCTGAAAAAAACCACTGGCTTGAATGAGCTGGAAAGTTTATTTTTCGTATACATAAAAGTTCAAGTCGATGGTCATAAAGTCAGAATCCTGTTTACTGCTTGCGTACATGACCTCATTGTGATGAGTGCAGAGTGGGAAGAAAAGGAGGCTCAGCACCAAATCCTGATTAACTAGTAGGATATAATGTAATTTGTTTTGTTACATTTATTATTTCCTCATAAGATTATAACCTTAGTGACACACTATTTTAATAATCACTTTTTATCCTCAGTGGAATGCCAAGCCCAATAGGTAGTTGCTTAATAAGTTATTTGGTGAATAGATTAATGAATGAAGAAGAAAGTTTGGAAACTATTACTGTTACACTTGGCTGTGCTTCAGTAGACATCCTCACATATGTTGGATGCAAGCAATCTCCACATACATATATAGGCTAAAAAATAGAATTAAACAGTTATCCTGAAATTTTATTTTTTCCCCTAGATTTGGAGGATTTTATTTTTGTTGGGTTTTAATCAGTATTTTGAAATATTTTGAGCCTTTATTTGCATTTAAAATACAAAATTGCCAAATTCAAGTAATAGATTGATGATTTAAAAAAAAATTGAAATTGCCAGGCACAGTGGCTGTTGCCTGTAATCCCAGTACTTTGGGAGACTGAGGTGGGAGGATAGCTTGAGGCCAGGAGTTCAAAACCAGCCTAGGCAATATAGTGAGACCTTATCTCTATAAAAAGTAAAATTAGCCAGGCAGGGTAGCACATGCCTGTAGTCCTAGCTATTTGGAAGGCTGAAAACAAACAACCCACAACAAATTGAAGTTAGCCAGGCATTGAACACTTTATCTGAATCCTCTGTCTTACTATAGCAATCCTATGAACTTAAGGTTGTTACTATTTCCATTTTTATACATGAAGAGGAAGTACAGAAGTTAAGTAACTTTCCCAAGGTTAAGACCTAATGAGTGACAAGAGCTTCTTGAGTTGGGTACAGGTATGCATGTTTCTAGACTTGAGTGGTTTTTTGTTTGTTTTTGCTGTTTGTTGTTGTTGTTGTTTTTGTTTGTTTTGAGACAGGATCTTGCTCAGTTGCCCAGGGTGGATGGAATGCAGTGGCATGATCATGGCTCACTGCAGCCTCCACCTCCCGGGTTCAGGTAATCTTCCCAAGTGTATTTTTTGTTTGTTTTTAATTTTTAGAGCATTTTTAGGTTTACAACAAAATTGAGCAGAAAGTACAGAGTTCCCATATACCCCCTGCCCTCATGCATACATAGCATCCCCTACTGTCAGCATCCCACACCAGAGTGGTACATTTGTTACAATCAGTGAACCTACATTGATACATCATTATCATTTGAAGTCCATAGCTTACATTAGGGTTCACTCTTGATATTGTACATTCTACCGCTTTGACAAATGTGTGATGATGTGTGTCTACCATTATAGTATCATAGAGAATACTTGCACTGCCCTAAAAATCCTCTGTGCTCCACCTGTTCATCCCACCTTCCTTCCTAATCCCTGGCAACTACTGATCTTTCTACTTCATCCATAGTTTTGCCTTTTCTGGAATATCATATAGTTGAAATCATATATATGTAGTCTTTTCAGATTGGGTTCTTTCACTTTGTAATACGCACTTAAGTTTCTCCATGTCTTCATGGTTTGATATTTCTTCTTACCACTGAATAATATTAATTGTCTGGATGTACCACAGTTGTTTATCCATTCACTAAATGAAGAACATCTTGGTTGCTTCCAAGTTTTGGCAATTAGAAATAAAGTTGCTGTAAACACCCATATTTAGGCTTTTGTGTGGACATTAGTTTTCAGCTCATTTGGGTAAATACCAAGAAGCATGATTTTTAGAGTCTACTAGTTACTATTCTAAGTGCTTCATATGTTTTATCTCATTTAAACCTCTTTAAACCTCTATAAGTACCGAGGAAGTAGGTACTCATATTTCTACTTTACATATATGAGGAAGCTGAGGCAAAAAGAGGTTAAATAATTTGCCCTGTACTATACAACTGTTAAGTGGTAGAGCTAAAATGCAAACATAAATAATCTGACTCCAAAGGCTGTACTTTTTGTACTAGAATATACTACCTCTTTACTATACCATAACCTCTTCTTTTTCATGTCAGTCTTATAGAACAAAACATCTTATTTGTTAACTTAGGTATCTTGTAGTCTGGCACCTGTAGCTTTTAAGCTATCTTAAAGTAGGTTGTTCTTAACAGATAAATTGCTAATTGTTACAGTGTATTTTCTTCAAATCCTGTAAGAAGAGAAAAATCTGTCATGGGAATTACATTTATCTTTTAGGTTGGTGAATGTGATTGTTGGCTCCATGTTTAGATTTCTGTATAATTTAAATTTAATTTAAATTTACATTGACATAAATGTAATTTTTTTATTATCAGTTTGGATTTAGGTGGCGAGTAGAAAAAGAAGTAATTTCAGGAAAAGGTAATTCTTTAAAATTTTTGCTTTTTAATAGGATAAACTTATTTTGTTAAGCTTCTGAATTGGAGTCATTAAGATCATTCCTAACATATACAAGAAATTCTTATCTACAAAAGTAAAATTAGAGAAGGTGAATTCATGGTACATTATTAGCAAAGGTCAGAATATAATGCTTTAATGATTATTACCTTTATAATTTTGCCTTTAGAACATTCAGTTGAATGTTCTACGAATTTCTAAATATGTAGAAAATATTTAACAAATTAAAGATTTCATGGCAAGACAACTTTCAACAAAAGACGTTGTTATTTTCTGTTCTTTATTAATTTTTGGAATAATGAATTGATTGGTATTACTGTTTTCAGCCAAATCCACATTTTGAAAGTAGAAGTATCATTTTAAACCCAATAGAATTTTGGGTCAGGCTAGTACTCATTTTTGGAAGTCCCTGAGATTGAGCCCAAATACTTAGTCTAATAGCAAAAGACCAGACATTTGGTAGGCAATCAGTAAATGCTTTTTCTATGCATTATTGTAAATCTATTCATAACATTTTTCCTGGAAATTGTGTATCTCCATACTGTCTCTTGCTATAAAATTAGCTCCTTACTGAGTAATTGCATTTGAAGTGTTAAAGTACTGAAAACTATGTAGTAGCACTAAGGAAATAATTTTAAACTTACTTTAAAAAATATTTTAAATGGAAAGATTACATTTTTAAATGATTAAATATTTATGCTATCATTGTAGCTCATATATATCTTCCATAAATTGGATATGTTAGGTGTGCAATTGGATATGCCATGAAACAACATTAAGGAAAAAGAATAAATTTAAAGCTATTTTAACTTTTCCTAGGGTTATACTTTAGTGTATGTTTTTATCTAAAATAATGAGAAATCCTGAAATGTCTATCACAATTTTAAGATGTTGTACTTTTATTGAATGAGATTTTCAGGTGAGTTTATAATGTTACCATTTAAAAAAAATTGATGGGTAGTCTCTAAATTCATATAACTGAATAAAGGACTAGTTAGGGAAGGAAAAGAAAGCTACTGTTGTGATTTCTTTTATAAAGTTATAATTTTGTTATTATTTTAACAACAAAGCCTTACCTACTAAAAATACAGATTTAATAAAATACTCATTTGGAATGGGTTTAAAAGGCTGATTTAGAAATCAGTCTTTTTAGGGTATAATTTTCTAAATTCATTTTGATAATTTCTTAATTTTTATGAAAAAAGATTTGCTGGTTACAGATTCGCTCCTGTTGGTGCAAATTATTGTGATATAAATTAATAAAAGTTTGTCTTGTCTTTTTGCCAAAGTAAATTACTGTTGAATCATTTCTCTTTTTTTCTCTCAGGTTATCAGTCTTTTTTTTGGAGGTTTTAATATATTGTGGACATGGTGATGTGGGTGATGTTAATAATAGCGTCAAGTTATACTAAAATTTAGAGTATCTGGTTTGACTACATATTGTACTTTGCCTCAAAGTGCTAGAATTTTTAATTGTGTTTTCAAGGCCATCTGTGCCAGTATTTAAATGTCATTATGCTAATACTTAAAAATATTAATTTTATTATGACCGTTAAATATTGAAAGGTTTCACCCAGCTATAAGTGCGTGTACTTTGGAAAGTGTATTTTTTTCTTTTGGGGTATTTGTGAGTACATTTTTTGTTTGTTTGTTTGTTTGTTTTTTTCCTTAAACCAACTTTCTGAGAAATATGTCCATTCTTTAATACTGTCTTTCCAAAGTAAAAGATTCCCTAACAGGGAGTCCCTAAAGTGTCTGTCTAAATACAGTCTATCAAGCAAGAATTCTGTGATTGATTTTTTTGGTAACAGTACTTTGATTCGATACTTGTTTACAAGTTGGTTGAACGTATTACTCTGGTCAGTTTTTAAAGGCTGAATATGGCTAATTTACATATTTTAGAAGTGCATTTTAGGGATGATACTAGATCATATAGATAAATATTGTCACCAACTACCATAGCTAATATTCCTTTCCTTTCTGCAGGTCAGTTTTTCTGTGGAAATAAATATTGTGATAAAAAAGAAGGCTTAAAGAGTTGGGAAGTTAATTTTGGTTATATTGAGCATGGTGAAAAGAGAAATGCACTTGTTAAATTAAGTAAGTTGATTTTGGGGGGGATACGATTGATTCTTCCAAGTTTGTCTTTAATTTAAAATTGAAAATATATAGACTTTAAAATTCGAATACAGTTTTTAACATATCTTTCTGGAAGTGCTCTTTTTTCTTGGAGCTTCCCAAAGTCTCAACTTTTGAGCCTCAAATTTTTACATTTTTAGCATTACAATGGTGTTTCAGTAAAAAGAATTCTAATGTCAAATGTAAACTGGTAATTTGTAGAGTGAGGCTCTGTCCCCATTAACGTGAGAATGCCACCACATTACATAGCTAAGAGGCACAATATCAGAAAAAGCAGTGTAGAAACTCACATTAGCTGATTACTCAGTGATATTGTTGTAGCACAGATAATAAATAAATTCACTCTGTTTGACAGTATTAATAAAGAAAAACTTTAGGAAGGCGTCGTTGTTCTTGACCTCAGTCTTAAAACCATAGGGAATAAATACTCCAGAATACAGCAGTTTCCCTTAGGATGCATGTTTTAGTGTCTGTCATTCTTTTATTTGTTTTTTAAGCTAGTCTTCATGTGTCAGCTGTTTCTCTCCCTCATCATATTATTGCCTTTAGCCTTCTCTGGGTTCTAAGTAAATGTGCCTTGAGAGTTTTCTGCTCACACCTAATAAAAGTCAAGAATGTCCCCACATGCTACTTATGCATGTCAATACAGACTGGTTTCTGAGTTCCTTCTGGAAGTGCTCAAGAGGAAAAGTCAGCCAGTGTGAATTGAGATTAAGGGGGGAAAAAAAATGGAACTATTTGAAAAAAGTTCCTTTGCGTTTGAAAGTTCTTAGAATACTTCAGAGGAAATGACTATACCCACATTATTAGTAGATATCTTTGATGTGAGACACATGTTAACGTGCCTGTGGAACACAGTTTGTTTTTAGAAAAAATTGACAACACATTTTTCTAAAATAGTGTTAGAATATTTTCAATTCCTCAAGCAATCTAATATTTTTATTATATGTATGTGTGTATATATTTGCATTTTTGAGGTGATGAAGGTCGGATTTTTTCTTCAGATTGTTTCCCCTCTTATAGTAATGGAATATGAAGTGCGAATTTATGATATTAAAACTAGATTAGCAGTGTGGTTATTCAAAATCAACCATTCATTGGTGTCTTTTCTTTTTAGGGTTATGCCAAGAATGTTCCATTAAATTAAATTTTCATCACAGGTAATGTCTTTAAAAATGCCATTCTTAATGTTTGGTAATCCAGGATATAGCCATTTACCTGCACTAAGTGTCTCAATGTAGACTTGGGTGGTTGATGGTTGAATTGGTTGATCATATAGAAAATCTGGCGTTGTCGTATGGCTACATAAACTAGGGGTTTAGAAGTCCACCATGCCCTATTCTTGCCAAGCAGTTTTAAATGTAAAGGCCTATGTGGGGTGGTAGATGGATGTTAGAGTTTTTAGTTTGGAGCCAATGTCCTGACACTTTAATGTTAGAAATTACGTTGTAAAGCAGACTTCATAAAGCAGTTTTTGTGTCTCATTTAGACAGTGTTTTAGCTGGAGTTTGCTGTTCTTACAAAGGATTAGACACCTCTACACTCATTTTAACGTTAAAATCAAGGACAGGCGCTGTGGCTCATGCCTGTAATCCTAGCACTTGGGAAGGCCAAGTTGGGTGGATCACTTGAGGTCAGAAGTTTGAGACCAGCCTGGCCAACATGGTAAAACCCTGTCTCTACTGAAAATACAGAAATTAACTGGGTTGGTGGCAGGTGCCTGTAATCCCAGCTACTGGGGAGGCTGAGGCAGGAGAATTACTTGAACCTGGGAGGTGGAGGTTGCAGTGAGCCGAGATTGAGCCACTGCATTCCAGCCTAGCAACAGAGTGAAACTCTGTCTCAAAAAAAAAAGAAAAGAAAAGAAAAAAAAGTTAAAATCAGGCTTTTATTGAATGAGCTTTACTGTATCTGCCACATTGAATGTGTGGGAATACCAGTGACCTGCAGTCATGGGGTTTGAAATCAGACCTGGGTTTTTAATCTCAGCTTCTCCACTTACTAGGCTTCCTCTTGGACAAACTGCTTAACCTCTGTAAGACTTAATTTTATCACCTATAAAAATGAGGCTACTCAGGCTATTGTGGGGAATAAATGAAAGTGCATGTAAATTGCTTGCCACAGTAACTGGCATTAAAGATGTTCAGACTGATTCTTTGCAACTTGCCTTTGTGATGGTCAGGTTTTATGCCCTGAATAACAGTTAAATTAGTTCAACTTTTGCAACTTTATTAAATGTATACGTAAGCATATTAATTTTAAAATAGCTTTCTTTTTTTTCAAACAATCACATGGGTTGTCAGAAAATAACAGCTTTGTCATAAATGTGCCTATATAGTACTTTAGCTGTTAAAAATAAATGTTAAATAATATTTTTAATTCTTAAAATTAGCAGAATTATTTTTATTATTTTCATTATTATTCATTTTTTTGAGACAAGGTCTCACTCTGTTGGCTGGGCTGAAGCACAGTGGTGTGATCATGGCTCATTGCAGCCTCAGCCTCCTAAGCTTAAGTGATCCTTCCATCTCAGCCTCCAGAATTGCTGAGACTACAGGTGTATGTCACCACACCTGGATAATTTTTTTTTAAAGTTTTTGTAGAGATGGTGTTTCCCTATGTTGCCCATGCTGGTCCCAAACTCCTGGACTCAAGCAGTTCTGCCTCAGCCGCCCAAAGTGCTGGGATGATAGGCATAAGCCTCCACACTGAGCTGGAACTTTTTTAGATTACTGGAATCGCCTAAACCTTTATTTCCCCTTCCCATCAGTGATAGTGAAAGAAACCAGAGATTTGTTTTGACCTTGACTTTTGAACTTCATTTCAAAATGGAAATGATTCTTAAAAAATAGGCAAAAGTGGTTACTACATTAAATACTATTATAGCATTTGGTATATGTACTTTAACTTGGAAAATCTGCTGAACAAGTTTTTTGAAAGTAATCTTTTCCTTTGTCTCTATCCTCCTTGCCAGTCCCAATTTCAGCATTATCACCTTTTCCCATTTAGTATTTCTTTTTTTAACCTATTAAAATTAAGTAATTGCTTGCCAACCTTGTAAACCTGGCCTAGAAGAGATAAAGCTGCAACAATAAGAGTATAAATTATAAGTGGCCTGATGTTGATATATGAATTAACAATAAGCCCTTTCCATTTTCATTCCATTATGCTTTTACTATATTCCTTTATTCTTAAGAGAAGAAATTTCTATTTACTGGTGGCTTAGAGCTGTTCAGCAGTTTCACCTTATTTGTGCTTTTTTAACATGTAGGTGGATATGGATTATGTGAAGAGAAATGAGATTTGTTCTTGTAATTTTGTTTTAAAAGGCTAAGTGATAGAATATAGAAAGAAGGAAACAAATACAATTATAATTTGTATTTACTATGGTTGTATACAGAACTTATAGAAAATAATTATTTGTCTCAGTGTTAAGACTTTATTATCTTACAGAATAGTTTTAATTAATATACTAGCCTAAAATATTTACAGACTCACTTAACATCCCTTATTATATAAATCACATTTAAAAAATAAGTATTTTAACTGATTTTGGTTTTTTGTTCATATGATGGTTTTTATTTTTGAAAAGGTCAGTTGGAAAAGTTAACTTTAATTTTATATTGTTTAACATAAAGGAGAAAAGAAATCAAGTCAAAAAAAAGAAAAGATAAAACCAAAAAAGATTGTGGAGAGTCATCATGTAAAAAATCCAGATTATCTTCTGCAGAAGAGGCCTCCAAGAAAAAAGATAAAGGTAAAAGGAAATTAAGATAAAGCATCTACTCACATTTATGAGCATGAAATATAATCTGCCATATTTCATTCATCTAATTGGTGAATGCAGTTAGAATTTCATTTTATGGTAATTGAGAGGAAACTGACTGAGAATTTAGATATGAACTTAAAGTGAGTTACAGGAGTTTTAAGAACTCCTCTAAATTAATTAAGGGTTAATTTTGGTTCATTTTTGGCAGATAGTATAATATTGCCAACAGTTTTCTAATTCCTGGCTTTGTCACCTACAGACTTGTTACTTTGGATAAGTCACTGAACTGCTTTATTTCTCTTATGTGTATAGGGGTGAGGTGAATATCTGGCCTTCATGCTGGTCAAGCTTATTGTGGAAACTCAAATGAGAATGTGAAAGACACTTTGATCAGTGCCTTTAAACAGTCTATAATTTATAAATCAATATAAAATTATAACACTGATTTTATTTATAATGGCCTATGTGATTTTTTCACTGGTTTGTGAGTTTCTAGAAATGAGAAAGATTGTCACGTATCTGTGTTCTCAGAACCTAGCATAGTGCTGTGCACATATACTTAGAACTGCCTGCTTTTTCCTCAGCAGTCCTGAAGCTCTCTAAGACTCAATTTCTTTATGTGTAAAATGGTCATGATTCCTTTTAGAGTTGTTCAGAAGTTGAAATGAGATAATTCATTAAGCAGTTTGCATAGTACTTGGCACATATTAGCTATTACAAAGGTTACTTCTAGTTGCTTTTTTCGTCCATAATAGAGTCAAGTTGGCTGTAATTTATAGTGAATCATACTTAATCTAGATAGGTAATTGTTTTAGATTCAAGCCAATGTTAATACAATATTTGGACAGGAGAGGGCTCTCTCGCTCCAGCTATGAAGATCATTAGATATGTTGCATTCTTAGAAGCATTTACTACTTCTTGCACATCATGATATATTCATTATGTAGCAGAGTTTAAATCTACACGCCCTTGTGATACTGTCTACTCCCATAGCTTCAAGTATATGGTGTCACCAAGCTTTAGTCTTCGTAAAATTGATAGATGGTGACAGGAAGATATTGTCATTTTATTGCTTATTGAGAGATGGCATTTGTAGCAGAATGCCTTTTTGTCTCTATGTTAATTATTTTCCCCTCTAAGGTAGATTTTAACCAATAAATGTTAAAAATATCTTTTGAGTCTTAGAAAGTTATTTATCCTTATATGCTAGTAAAATATTTAATGTGTCACTTAAGAAATTTCTTGCCCTCATTGTATTATATGTTTATTCTTATCACAACTGTGATACCATGTTAATCACTGCATATTCCAAATGAAAGAACTAGTCTCTACTTTATAAAATGTTACTCAGTACAATCAATATAGATGAGGTAGATAAATACTGAGGTTCAGGGCTGGGATTGGACCCTTCATATTATGCATACATATGCATGTGATCTTCCTTATAGACGTTTTTCCTTTAGTGTTCCATCAGTAGATGACACCTGTGTTGACCTAAAAACTAATATCAGAAATCTGGGGATTATCCTTAATACTTTCTTTCACTTTATTATTTATGTTTGATTTGTCACCAAGTCCTGTGAGTTTTACCCCCAGAGTATATATTTCTGAAGTTCTCTCCACCCTACTACAAACCTCTATATTTTCTCTTATAGGCTACTGTTATATTCTCCTTACGGGTTCCACCTCTGTCCTGCCATTCCACCTTCCCTCCTCTTAATCCATTCTCCATAAATCAATTATTTCCTGTTGTTTTTAGGCTGGTAACCAAAATCCTGGACAAAGCTAAAAGGTTCTATGGGATCCAGAACTTATGTACCATACAAGGCTTCTTTCTCACCACTCCATACCTCACGTTCATACTCCTCCCATGTAACCTTTCAGTTTCTGCAAAATGTCAAGCCTCTTTCAATTTTAGGGGTTACATGGATGCTGCATCTTCTCTTCCTAAAACCCTCAGTTCTATTCCAGCTCATCCTTCAGGTCTAAGCTTTTAAATGTCTTTTCCGATCCTTTCCTGATTTCATCCCCCACCTTGAATCTAAATTAGGACTCTCATTTGTAATGCTGTCATGGCTCCTGACACTTTCCATTGTTACACATATGACGATGTAAAAGCCAAAAGCCAAAAAGAGGCAGAGATTCTTCCTACTTTGTTCATTGCTATATCCCTGGCACCCCACTAGCTCGTGTTCAGCATAAATAATAGAGAGTAAAAGACTTTGAAGATTCTTCAGGGATAGAAGACCAAAGCCAGGTGGAATTGAGACATCTTTTTCCTATGTATTCTCTATTTAGAGTGCCTTTGAAAGCAAAGTCTCTAGAAATACAGCTTTTTTACCCCCAACTTCTATGGTATATAACAGAAAATAACAAAATTTTAGCAAACTTTTAGGAAAACCATGTGGAACTCTTTTATACCTTATCTGGGATCATCTGGAATTAGCTTTATCATTGATTTGATTCTTTCTTGCCAGACCACCTTAATTTGGACCAGACTTGAAGAGTAATTAATACATGCTTAACATCTCAGCTGCGTTCGGACTGTTGGCATGCCTCAAAACAACTTCCTTTAATTTTATTTCTATCTTTCTGGCCTCTCCTTAGCTGAAGCTTTTTTTTTTTTTTTTTGGTTGTTGTTGTAAGACAGGGTCTTGTTCTGTCATCCAGGCCCCAGGCTGGAGTGCTGGAATACAGTGGCATAATCTTGGCTTACTGCAGGCTTAACCTCTGAGGCCTAAGTGATCCTCCTTTCTCAGTCTCCCAAGTAACTGGGACTACAGGCCCACATTACCACACTCAGCTAATTTTTGTTTTTTGTTTTTGCGTAGACAGGGTCTTGCTGTTTCCCAGACTGGTTTCAAACTCCTGACCTCAAGCAGTTCTCTCACCTTGGCCTCCCAAAGTGCTGGGATTACCAGCATGAGTCACCACACCCGACCTCCTTAGCTGCTTTTAACTGAAGTTCCTTCTCAGTCTTACATTTAGCTGTTAGAGTTCCTTGGTGCTCTTACCTAGATTTCTCTAGTTTCTCTCTGTACTCCCAGTGTAATCCCATCAACTCTCATAGCTTTAGGTTACTATCTTAGAAAATGTTAAATAAGTAATAGATGGATGAACTAGATAGTTGAATGAATGGATAGAGAGAAGAAGTAAGAAAGATCAATAACCGACTTTAAGGACCAGTCCGCTTTGGCAGGTATGGGGAGAACAAGATATTTAGGTAGACTGTCTTGGCAAAATGTTCAGAATCTTATCTGTCTCACCATCACCCCTTTCCCAAAAGCTACCTCATCCTTCAGGTTTCAGCTTAGCTCAGTTCCTTGGAAAGGCCCTTCCTGGCACCCTTTCACCTCACTTCTCCAAATAAGATGATGTTCCTCTTACATATTCCAATAATACCTCTCACTTCTCCTTTAGAAATACATAATATGCTTGGAATAATTTGTTTATTTTCTGTAAGGGAAGGGACTATGTGACATGTTTACTTCATTATCTCTAACTCCTGATAGTGCTTGCTCCCATAGTAGGCATTCAATAAATGTAAGTGAGTGAATCAGTGAATTCAACCACATTTTCTCAAAGTCAGAGGAACTTCAGAGATCAGTTCTGGAATCATGACTGAAAGGATATTCTTTAGTTTTGCTTTTCAAAGTGTGGTCCTCTGGGCAGCATTTGGGAACTTGTTAGCAACTCACAATTTCAGACCCTTCTAGATCTACTAACAAGTTCCCAGAACGAATCATATGCACTAAAGTTTGAGAGAGGCACTGCTGTGTATCATGTGATTGTTCTGCATTGGTTCAACATTTCCAGGGAAAAGGAACCCACTACTACCAAAAATAATGCTTTACATTTTCAGGTAGTTGTAATTGCTAGCATGTTTCTCTTAACATTCAGCCCAAATCTACAGCTTCCTCCCTTTGGTTCTAATTATGTCCTTGGGCCTCCAAATTAAGCCTAACGTCTTTTTTACCTGTAGAACTTTGGATATTGGGAAGTAGGTATCATGTTCCTCATTAGAGGATGACAGGAAAGAATACATTTCCTATTTCCTTACCCTGTAGTTCTTATACTCTTCACCTGGTCTAAAGGGGCCAAAAACTTTGGGTTATGAGGCCTCCTATCAGGGAACATTGGAGGAATTGTTACTGTCTGTCTGTCACCTGCCCTTTTTTACTTTATCATCCTTCAGAAATATTTTCCCTGAGGTCTTATTGCAGGAAACTCTGTATCATGGTGATTTTTTTAAAAATTACACTGATAGATCTTCAGTGCCTTTCTCTCTCTGTTTCTGTCACTGGATGACCATTGTAGAGCCGAGAATTTTTGTTTTATGACATAATTGTATGTGTTCTTATCAGTTACTGAGAACTAATGCTCATCTGCATATGACTTTAGAAAAGATACTGTAAAAAGCAAGTATTTATTTGTACACTGCTTTCAAATGTTGAACATCTCTATAGATAATAAATTATTGCTTATATTGCAGCTAAGCTGTGAGGTGTGCTTTTTAGCAATATGAGATTTTTTTTGCAGGTATTATTTTTTAAGTTTTGTGCTGGCTATTACAGACCAATGAGAACATAAGATATGATCCCTGCCTAAAAGAATGTAACATTTTAATTAGAGAGATAAGACTAAGGAACATGAAAGATTAGAAAACAGTGAAGTGCTTATCTGTAAGACTATAAGCAAACTAGAATATTGCTAAGAATTCTGGTTACAGCTACAATGATTGCAGTACTACAGGATGATACTTAATAAATCAATGATGTTTCCTTTTCAGGATATTCATCTTCAAAGAAATCAGAAGATTCTCTAAATAGTAAGTAACAAGTATTTATTTAATAAAAATATGCATTTGATGTATTTGCAATTTAGATTTCCCATGAATTGTATCTTACTTTGATGTGATTATTTGTTGTTTTTGTTAATTATTTTTATACATGAGAAAAACTGTAGAAAAAAGGCCAAAAGTGTATAGGATTTATTCCTCAATTAAGGGCATTAAGAAGTTTCTTATTTTAAGTATAGAGAGCATTAAAAAGTTTTCCAGTAAATACAATGGATATATCTTTCAATTTCATGTTATAAAATGTGAAGGAAGAAAGATAAAGGGATGAGGTTGAAATGGATTTAAATTAGTCCTATGGTTTTCCCTAGTTTGGATCAAAACAGATTGGATTTCGTTGAGTATTTGCTGCAAATTTTATTATTTTTTTCCCTGCAATATTCCAAAAAGTATTTGCAATGACTTATAAAAACATACACAATACTTTTTTTAAGGTTGAAAACGTCAGAATAATGGAAAAATAAGATAGAATAGCAATGTAAAGCTACAGTTATACACCCAATTGTATTCTAAAAAGTCCTGCATAATTGCAAAGATAGATCACCGATTTGTCAGTGTTCTTCCTAACAACCAAACCTAAGAGTGAAACCAGCAGTAGAAAGATTAATTGTACCCATAAGATAATAATGAGAACTCCTAGAGTGTTCAGCTTTTTCCTGGCAGTTTTGAGAGAAGAGTCTTCTATGGGTTTATAAAAGGGTATATCCATTTGTGTCGTAACGAACAGTAGCTTTGAATCTAAACAGTAATACAGTGTTGAATTTTTTAAAGACTTATAGTAGGCTCAAGGCCTAATAATAAGGTATAGTTCAATAGCATATCTAATTCATTTTATACTCTCTGGACTTATTTCATAGAAATTTAGAAACTTGAGATTTCTAGGCTTACTTGATTATTTTATTTTATGTTTTTGGAGACGGAGTCTCGCTCTGTCACCCAGGCTGGAGTGCAGTGGCACGATCTTGGCTAACTGCAACCTCCGCTTCCCAGATTCAAGTGATTCTTCTGCCTCAGCCTCCCGAGTAGCTGGAACTGCAGGCACCCGTCACCATACCCAGCTAATTTTTGTATTTTAGTAGAGACGGGGTTTCATCATGTTGGCCAGGCTGGTCTCGAACTCCTGACCTTGTGATCTGCCTTCCTTGACCTCCCAAAGTGCTGGGATTACAGGCATGAACCACCACACCTGGTCACTTGGTTATTTATAAACCTAAGAATTAAGAAAAAAATTTTTTATGACTTTAAGATTTATTGTGGCAAACTCAGGGAAAAAAGTTTGATAATTATTCCAAATTCCAAAACTCAAATATAAACATTATTTGCATTTAGTATAATTCTTAAGAAATTTTAAATATTCAATGATCAGAAATTTTGCACTGAGAAAAATAGAAATTTTAAGATATTTCTTGTTTAAAAATTTAGTGGAGAGGGAGATGATGGAGGTATTCCTCTAGCTTAGGAATATAGTATATTCCTTATAATTATTTTGCTTGTACCAACTTTGTTTTCAACATATTTGAAGTATCTTAAAGCACTGACACTTTCTCTGCATATAAATTCTAATTTATCAGGAAGTCTTTTCCTAAATTAGGTAAAATGTAGTGACAGTTTCGAAAATAACTGCCAAGTATAAGATTAGTGGACCAATGTTATCTCAGGATGAAATCATAGGTACATACTTCAACAAAGGTGTACACAGGCTAAAGTGGGAAAGTGTATTTTAGTTTTCATCCATTTCCAACAGTGAGAGGTGTGAATGTTTATGTAATACAGAAAAAAATTCCCCTTTTTCAGTTCTAATTTTTTATTATTAAAAAATCTTTTGGGGGAAATTCTTGAATCACTGATTTATGTTATTCTTTTATTTTTTTCTGCCTGATTTCTCCCTCCCACTGTCTTTCAACCCTGCCCTCTGAATCCTTCCCTGCCTCCCAGAAGTAGCACTTAATGCTCTTTTACCTCTCCTCAACTAAGTCAAATTTTTACTAGTAGAAGCAGGGTGAATACTGTGAAGACTATATCCAATCTGAGAAACCTCTAGCTAGTTTGGCCTTGAAAAAACAAATTATCCACTTCAAGCTGACCTTCTGTTTGGCAGCCAGAAAGTTATTTACCATAGTAAGCAGGAAACATATACATTGTTATGGTATGCCAACCCCAGGTATCCTCTCAGGCGGTCAGTCATCTCTATTACATGGTCTTGGCAATTTCAGACCTCACATTTTGCTATTTATTTTATTTCCATTTGGACAATACTCAGTTACCTTCTTAACTCATTTGACTTCTGGATTATTAAAACCAAATCCATGGAGAAAAACTCAATTTCTGTTGGCACAGTAACAAGTGCTTTAGATATGTTACTTCATTTAATCTAATAATGTGCATTAATATCCTCATTTTGTAGATGAGAAAAATCAAGACCTAGAGAATGTCTTTAAATGAATGAAGAAACTCAATTTTTAAAAATTATATATTTAAAGTGTACAACTTGATGATGTGCTGCCCTCTTAACAAATTTCAAGTATTGTTATCTGTGGTCACCTTGCACATGAGACTGCCCAAGAACCAGAGAATTGAAGCAAAGTGTCCAAGGTCAAATAGTTAGTGGCAAAGCTAGGATTAAACATAAGTTTATAATTCCAAAGTCCATGCCCTTTACCTGTGTCATCAATCAATAACTGCTCATCGGTGAAATCAACTGTATGTCTATTCTTTATACCCCAGTTCTGGCATATGCATTGTACAGATCCACATTAAATGATTTCATCTGTCTGTGTTTCACTTCTGTCTGTAAAATGGGTATAAAGAGACCTACTTTGTTGGATTATTATCAGAATCAAATGAGAAAACATACATGTAAAGTATGTGCCTGACACAAAATAAGTCCTTAATAACCTGTAGTTATCATTGTTATCGGAGAAAAGAAAAGTACAGACATGTAAATCCTGTGTTTGTTCTCTAGAATTGATGAAATCAAAAGTTAAGTCTATAAAAATCTGACCTGTCCATTTGTTACCATGATTATTGGAGACATTTGCCATTGCTTCAGTAGGGCAAGTTATTAGTTACCATATAATATCCACAAAAACCAAGATGATAGACCTACTTTCATTATTCAAAACATGTAGGGAAAATTGTGTACAATTTATTTAGGCACCACACTCTAAAGGGAACATTGAAAACTTGAAGCAGGTCAAGAAGAAAAAAACTGAAATATTGCGAGAACTTGAAATTATGTTGTAGGAAGAATGTTGGAGTAACTGCAGATGTTTACCTGGGAGAAGAGTGAAGGGATGGGAGGGAAGAGGTGAGGAAGTAGACATGGAAATTACTGTATGGAAGTTACTGCAAGGCTGCTACTATGTAGAAGACTTATTTTTTATGACTCTGGGTTGGCAGAACTGCCCAAAGACAGATTTTTGCCTTAATTTAAGGAAAAACTTGTCCCTTAGAACTGCCTGACATAAGAAATGGAGAAATGGGCTGCCTCTGGAGTAATGAGTGTTCTAGCATGGATTGAATTGGCACTTGTTACTGGAGGTGTTGCAGTGAGAGGTTCATTCATTGGATAAGTGTTGGATTAAATGACCTCCAGGTTCCCCTTTCAACTCAGAAAGTCAGTGACTTAAATTCCGATCCCTACTTACCAATAATTACTGAACAGATTTGACAGTGATGCATTATTTTGTGTTGCCTGTTCTTCCAATTGTTATGTCCTTAGTAACACCCCTCCTGCCCCTGGGAGGTTGTAACAGTTATGATAGCAATGATTTGTAGTGACTGCCAACCCTCAGGGAACCAGAATACTATAGATACATAGGGTTATAAGGGACCGTAAAGGTCATTTAGTCCAGTCTTGTAGACTTGATTCTCTAGGGATATCTGGCCACTTTTTTAATGGGTATTTTTTAAGACAGTTATTTTATAATGTTACTCTAAACTGACTTGATTTTTTAGTAAAATTAATTGACTACTATCAGAAAACTGGTGTAAGAAAGCTGGCATGTGGAAAGTACTCTTGGAAGAGAACGAGGTAACAGCTGTCCACTTCTAAAGGTCTTGTAGGTTTTGTTCTCTGGCATCATTAACATTAGCAGAGTAATACACTAGTAATAACCTTACTAGGCCTAATTAGTTTTTCTCTGCTTTCTTTATCTCATACTAGTGAGTTTTCATAAAAATAAGAGATTTTAATTCTTTTTTTCCTCCACATTATCAATTTGGGACACTGGCCATCCCAGTGATGGCTATCATTGAGCCAGGAATCTTGTTTTCAAGATTAAAATTTTATCATTTGTATGTAGATCATTAGAAAACAAAATGCCCTCCCCCCTTTTGCCATTTTTGCTGGAATTGGTGTCAGAATAGATTCAGTTAGGAGCAAAGTTCAGACACACATGTTGATTCAAGGATCAGAGTCCAACAGGTAAAAGGCTAGATCCACCGTAACAAATCAATGCTCTTTTATTTTTGTTGTGTTTAACTAAAGGACATTCTGTATTGACAGGCCACATTTGTGCCACTTCTTTTTTAGACTAATAATCATTATTGGAGAGGAATTGTTTGCTAATGTAACTACTTTGTGGATTATAGTGTTATTGCATGATAATTTTGCCATATTTTTAAAATTTTAGTTGACTAATAAAGGTGATTTATTTGAAACGTGTCTATTTTGTCATATTTTTATATATAAATAAAGTGTCTTTATTGTTTTTACTGATTTTGAAGGTAATTCATGCTCATTGTTTAAAATAGAAACAATTTGAAAATGTTTAAAATAGAAAGTAAAAGTATTCCAGGCCCACAGGTAATACAATCACTGCTAAATTTGGTTGGCTTTTGCAAACTTACAATACATATATAAAATTACATGTATGTATATAATGTGCGTATGTTTTTAACATATATGTTATACTATGCATACTTTTTGTAACTTAAAAATTTGATATAGAGTGGACATTTTTCTATTGCAGTACATACAGATATGCTAATGTTTTTAAACAGCTGTATAGTATTTATTTAAGCAGTCATTAATCCCTAATTGGTGGGGAATTAGGTTTTTTTGTTGTTGTTGTTCTTATACAGTGTGCATCTTTGTACATATGTATCAGAGGTGCTTATTTATCTGTGTAAATAATCAAATTCCTAAAAGCAGCATTGCTGGTCACAGGGTATGTGTGTTAAACTGATCTATATTGCCAAATTTTTCTCCAGAAGAAGGTTTACAAAATTTCACTCACAGCAGTGTGTGAGAATGCCAGTTTCTTCAGTGAAGCAGGCTTCTTCTCATTATGTAATCAGCATTAGTTTTTTAAAATGTCTGACAATTTTTTAAAAATAATTTAACTAGCTGGTCTTACATACTAGCTCAGTTCTTAAGGTGCTAATCTTAATGTAAACATGTTCTCTACAAATGTAAATCTTAACTTGCATGTCTTCTGTTACCCAAGAAAAAGAAGAAACTAGATCAGAAACAACTATATTGCAAGAGATAATTCACTTATAAGAGTTAATATTGGAATTGCTACTTTAACTCAGTGTAACTTAGAGACTTAAAATCCTTGGCCTTTTTGCTGTGACTCTTTGTATCCCTTGCCCTATTTATATATGTTTTAAAATAATTTATTGTACATGTGAGAGTGAATTAAATTTTTAGAAAGCCATAAAAGTTGAAGCTGAGTTAAATAAAAAGTTAATTATTGGCGAATAGTTCAAAATGTGTTTTAAGTGTAATAGATTTTTAAAAATCATCTCTTTTAAATGAACAGGAAACTCTGATGAGGAAGAAGGTGCTTCAGAATCTGAACTTTGGAAGGGTCCACTACCAGAGACAGATGAAAAATCACAGTAAGTGCTGATATTAATAGATAATATGTACCTTTTCAATCAGTTTAGGAAGCTATAACCATGGCTTTATTAATGGAAAAATACAACATCATGGTTATCTATTTAATGCCAAAGACTGCCTGGCCTGGTAAGATTAGAGCTTATTCCCAGCCATTGTCGTAAGAGCCAACACGTCCAGCTTCCTCCTGGTAAATAAATCTTTAATCAGTTCACTTTAACAGATGACCCTCTGGTCCTTGATTGGATTTCTTCAGAGATGGCTGTTTCCTAAGCTTCCAGAGAAGCCTATTCCATCATACTGTGATTATCATAAACCTATGCAAGGGAGCCCCTTGCATGGAAAGTACACTTCTACACTGCTATACTGCTGTCACACTGGTCTTTTAAAAGTAAAATAATATTTACTGCTACAAATACATAATATATTTACTACGCTCAGTGTAGTATAAAAACTACAGCCTAAGGAGATTTACCCAATTCCCCAGTATATCTTAGGCTTACATTTTTCCTCAAAAAGTTTCTTTTTTATTCACTTCTTGAGCAGACTATAATTTAAAATGAGAATGAACAGAGAAGTTTTTTAAAGTAAGCCCAAAAAGTAAAGAGAAGCAATGACATTTCACAGGTATTTCAAAGCAAAATTTTAGGTAATACATTTAGGGAGAGGTGCCAACATATGAAATATTTTTATTTTAATCAATCTGGGTATAGTTATGATTATTCTAGAAACTAAGAATTATTTGATGGCTGAATCATGGGAATATATTGATATATAGCAGAATCAGCCAATATGTTGACTTATTTTATTTTTATTAATCTCATATAATGTATCATGTAGTAATTTTTTTACTCTATTTATCGATCTTAATATGTATGCTTTTTTTTTTAAATAGGGAAGAAGAATTTGATGAGTATTTTCAGGATTTGTTTCTATAAGACGAGAGAAACTTAATGTGAAACTTCATGAAGTTTTAAACTTCATGCAATTTGAAATTTCATGTAAGTTTTTATCTGCGAGTTATAGCTTATGTGGTTTGTCTTTGGAAATAAAAATCTAGGTTCTCTCAGAATGTCAGATGAGATGCTTTGGAAATTCATTAGTTCAATTAAAGACTTTCCTGTCCTTTAAATATCTTTTCAATTGCTTATCTACAATTCTGTTTTATCTAACTCCTAGAGGATAGAGCTGGACAGATTCCATTGCTCCTACATTTTGTAGGTTTTTTTGCACTGCCTTCATTATTTATCTTCTCTTGCCTTCATTATTTTATTTTATTATTTTTTCTTTTTCTGGTTTTTAGAGCCGCCAATACTGGATTTGTTTGTTTGTTTTTGATTTTTTTCTTTTGTAGAAACAGAGTCCTCCTGTGTTGCCCAGACTGGTATTCAAACTCCTGGCCTTATGCATTCCTCCCACCCTGGCCTCTCAAAGTGCTGGGATTGCAGGTGTGAGCCACCATGTTCTGCCAGTTATTTTAAATTACTAGGATTAAAGTAGATTATGTATGTCTTTAACCTCTGTCTTTCCCATTGATAAACTGGCAGCCATCTTTTAAGTACCTGCTTTCCCGTTACCACCTATTTTCAGCTGCTTTCTGAGGTTTTTAGCTAACCTGTCTCTTGCTTCCTTCTTAACCTCTACCACTTAAGAGAGTTTGTTATAATCAAATTTGACTTCCTAGTCTGTGGATAATTTACTATTCAGTAAATGATTACCACAGGGAGCCAGTGAGGACCTACTAGTCTAAAACAGTTCATGTGTTCACAAAACTGACTCCCTAGCAGAGATTATGCAATAAGATAATAATTTAACTGAATAATACGATGTGCGTATATCTTACCTCAGATACACTCATGCAAATATGAATATAATTCTGATATGGTTTGGCTCTGTGTCCCCACCCAAATCTCATCTTGAATGTGTACTCCCATAATTCCCACATGTTATGGGAGGGATCCGGTGAGAGATAATTTGAATCAAGGGGGCAGTTTCCCCCATACTGTTCTTGTGGTAGTGAGTAAGTCTCATGAGATATGATGGTTTTATTGGGGGCTTCTGCTTTTGCATCCTTCTCATTTTCTTTTGCTGCTGCCAAGTAAGAAGTGCCTTTTGCCTCCCACCATGATTCTGAGCCTTTCCCAGCCATGTGGAACTGTAAGTCCAGCTAAACCTCTTTCTTCCCCAGTCTCCGGTGTATCTTTATCAGCAGTGTGAAAATGGACTAATAGAACTTCTATGCAGAAATATATTATAAAATGTTAACTTCTTAACATAAGATCCTACTTGCAAGGGTCTATGGAGGTACTTCAGGAGATCCAAGCCTTTTTAGAAGCTATGTGTGAACTTCTGTGTATGTTTTTTGGAGGAAAAGTACATAAATTTCAAATTTTCAAAAATCTGGTTTTCAGAAGGGTTTATTGATTTCTGAAAACAGGTAAAGATCTACTTTTATAAAGAGCAAATGGATAGATATAGGAGAAGATGCTTGACTTGATGAATAAGAGAAAGAACATATAGAAAATGAACTGAACATAAGCAGGTATTTTATTGAAGATATACTATTTTAAACAACATTTAAAACATGGAATGATTGTCATTAAACTGCAAAATAAGTAATTCGGTATCTTATTTTAAAATGGTTATTATCAGAGATTTTCCTTTTATTAAACAGTTGTTATTCATTAATTCCACAAATATTTATCAGGCTTCTATTATGTGTGAGGCACTGAGCTGGGCATGGCTGTAAAGGAACCATCTAGGAAGTAATTAGGCAATCATTTCTGAACCTGTTTCAGAAAAGTAAATCAGTGTTGGGTTTATCAGTGTTTAACATTGTTTGATAGTCCTCTCACTTCTTGAAGAAATTGTTTTTTTTAACCTCACTACTTGTAGTATGTAAAAATCAATCTATATTCCTGAGGAAAAAGTGTTTGAAATGTCCAGCAGCAAGACTGATATTAGTAGTAGAATATATGCAGTTAAATATTCATATGGTAAAAATATGTCCATTGTTTAGTGGTTGTCAGAAAATAAAATTCCTGCAAAATTAAAATTAAGAATTTAACTAGGAAGAATATCTAAAGACCCTTTAAAAATAGATCAGTGTATTTGGTATTTCAAGTAGGTTTATGACATCAGGCTCATTTATAAATTTATATAAAATCACAACACTTAATCCACTCATGCACAATGACAGATAATGAGAGTCATGTTTTTAAGGAGTCTTGAAAAGGCCTCTAACACTATGAGTTTAAATAGTAATTCTCCTACATACCTGTCTCAAACTTCACTATAGTGCAGTCAGTGGTGGTCAGCAGACCACTTGTCTGGGGGTATTGAAGTTAGGCCTTCTTACACTCGCTCTTATACAGAGTTCATGTATTTGGCAGACATTCGGTGGTCAACATCTCTACCCTCAATACAATTTCTGGTGACTAAGGAGGGGAAGTTGTTTGAGCTGACTGATATTTTGGGGTCCAAAATTACATAGGGCTAAAGGAATAAAGTTTCTTACATGGTTTTTAAAATACTAGTGATTCTGGGCCGGGCGTGGTGGCTCAAGCCTGTAATCCCAGCACTTTGGGAGGCCGAGATGGGCGGATCACGAGGTCAGGAGATCGAGACCATCCTGGCGAACACGGTGAAACCCCGTCTCTACTAAAAATACAAAAAACTAGCCGGGCGAGGTGGTGGGTGCCTGTAGTCCCAGCTACTCTGGAGGCTGAGGCAGGAGAATGGTGTAAACCCGGGAGGCGGAGCTTGCAGTGAGCTGAGATCCGGCCACTGCACTCCAGCCTAGGAGACAGAGCCAGACTCCGTCTCAAAAAAAAAAAAAAAAAAATAGTGATTCTGGAAGTGGAGTTTCACAATTATTTTCAGCAGTGGAAATGAGGGAGCATGCATCACTTAGCTAAGTTGATTAATAAACAATACTCATTTGAGTGTACATATGACTTACTGTCATATCTTATTTATATCTGTTTGTTGTAACATTTATTCACATAGTATTCATTCATATTACTGAGTGCCTACCTTGTGCCAGGCACTGCTCTAGGTGCCAAAATAGAGCTGTGAACAAAACAGACAAAATAGATAAAAATCTTTCCTCATAAACTTTACATTCTAATGTGAGAGAAGCTGTCTTGCAATTCTAAGTACCTAACTTATAAAAATAAATGGTGATTTATTTCTTGGCTGCTCAAAATTGAACATTATCTTGTCTATTACAAAATATATAGGTTCATTGATCTTCAATTCATTAGAATGTAGATAGCTTGTGACAAAAAAATCTACGACAAAATATATGGCATAACTATATTATTATTCTGTTTTCTAATTTTATTTATGATTATAGATAACTAAAGGAAGAAATCTTAATTTCTCTAATATCTGGACAGACATATACCATGCAGTGGAAGTAGTTAATCGCCCTTAGTTTCCCTTAACAATTTAATATTTAGAATGCCTGGTAGGTAGTTCTATTAATCATTTTTAGGAAGTCGTCTTGGTTGAAGTTTTTCGCCACTATTTTTGATAACAAGGTTCTTGCATAATCCAATCACATGCTTCTTAATGCATAATATTCATTAGCTGCTTTAACTTGCATTACGATTATCCAGTTAGTATCTTGTGCATTGATAATCTTTTTAATGAAAAGAATAGTTCTGAACCATAAAAAATATTCTTAGTTACACCCAAAATAATTTATTTCAAACTTTGAAGGTGGAGTATAGGACAAAGGCATAGTTTTAATAAACTGCCAAAAAATAATTTGGTCATCGTTCCATTCTCAAAGGTAAAAGTAGAGGAAAGGGATAAGCGTTTCAGATGGAATAACATTGAATAAAATGACTTCATTACTTTATTTTCTATACCATATTTACAACACTATACATTCTGTATTGCGTTTACTCTTTTATTAAGACATGTTGAGAGTTTTTAGTTCAGGGAGTGGCTCGAGGTGTGAATCTCAGTTACGAATGTTGTGGGTGAATTGTGTCTCCTCCACCCCTCACCCATTTCATATATTTAAGTCCCAATCCCCAGTACCTCAGAATGGGACTGTATTTGGAGATAAGGCCATTAACGAGGTAATTAAGACTAAAATGAGGTCACATGTGTAGGCCCTAATCCAGTCCTACTGGAGTCGTTATAAGAAAAGGAGTTTAGGACACAGACACACAGAGGGAAGACCATGTGAAGACACAGGGAGGAGATGGCCATCTGCAAACCAAGTTGAGAGACCTCCCAAGAAGCCAACCCTGCCAACTCCTTGATCTTGAACTTCCAGCCCCCAAGACTTTGAGAAAATACATTTCTATTGGTTAAGCACCCAGTCTGTGGTACTTTGTTATAGCAGCCTTAGCAAATAAATACAATTAATGTTTTAAAAAAGAATTTGTGACTAGTTTCAGGATTGCATATTTTTTAATTTAAAATAAATTGGCACCAAAAATGTACCCATTTTTGTCATATTTTGCACTTTTGTTGAACTTTATTTTGCCCTTGGGGTTTTTGGGCTAGCAATATATATTTTCTTCATAGTCACAGGGTAGTTTTTCTGAAGATCTCTTACTCTGTTACTTGATGATTTGTTGAAGTTCTTTTGAATATTTTCTGGTTTTCTTCAAAGGTAAAACGATATTTGAAGTTTAGACCATTTCGATTATATTATAACATTAAACATGTTTTGGACTTTTTATCATCACCACCTCCTGAATCTTCAGCAGCTAGTAAAATCAAGGAAAGCAGTATTATTAGGAGTTAGTGGATATATAGTGTTTTTATTCTAACACTCCCATGATAGTAGTGTCAACTTTATAGACTAATTAGTCATTTTAACCTAGTACTGTGGATTTGACCATGTAAAAACTTGAATTCATATTCAGAGTTGGTCCATTCAAAAAATAGAATCTGGGTTGGGTGCAGTGGCTCCTGCCTGTAATCCCAGCACTTTGGGAGGCCGAGGCGGGCGGATCTCTTGAGGTTAGGAGTGCAAAGCCAGCCTGGTCAATATGGTGAAACCTTGTGTCTACTAAAAATATAAAAATTAGCTGAGTGTGGTGGCATGCGCCTGTAATCCCAGCTACTCAGGAGGCTGAGGTGGGAGGATTGCTTGAATCTGGGAGGCAGAGGTTGCAATGAACTGAGATCAAGCCATTGCACTCCAGTCTGGGCGACAGAGTGAGTGAGACTCCATCTCAAAAAAATAAATAAATAAAAAATAGGATCTGATAAATGGTTGGCCAGTTAACATCTTAGTTTCTCACTGAGACAATGCAATCTGGAAATCTGAGCTTGATCCACAAAGCTCCATGCCTGGCAATACAAAATAATGATCTTAGTCCACAAAGAATTCTCTATGCAGTAGAAAAAAACTCAGAAGTAAATTTTTATGCAAATAAAGTATAGAGCCATATCCAATGTCAGGGGTCACTTAAAGGACCTGATCATCTCTTCATAATAAAGTTGAGATAAAGGTTAAATCCAATAGTACTAAGAAATACCCTCACTTTTCACTTGCTGGGTAAAAATCACTTATCTTTTTGAAATGCAAATCATATCTTCCTTTAAATCTCTCGAATGACACATGAACATTTTTAGCCCAGCTTTCAAGGTAATACAGTATCTGGCAGCTACCTGCACTACCAGCTTCATATGTACTTTGCACTCTGCTCTCTAGACTCCAGCCATATCAGCTTAAAAATTTTTCAGTTGCACCAAGCTTATTCCTACTCCAAGCCTTTGGACTTATTCTTCCTCCCCATGCCTGTTTTCAGGAAAGCCTTCTCCATGCCCCATGTACACACAAGTGCTTTCTTTGAGATCATTAATTGTGCATTGGTTCACAATGTTTAGTTCCTCCACCAAATGGTAAATTGTTCAAGATAAAGGATCCCATCTTTTCCCAGGGCCTGCCTAACACAGGGCTTTCTAGAGAGAAGACGTCTGATTCACGTAAATGAATGGATATCAAGGAGTCAGAAACTCCTGTTTTTATTCTGTTGAAGAACATCCTTAACTTTGTTAAGAAAAGTATTTTCTCCTACGAATTATTTAAAATTTCACTAAATGCAGTAGAACTACCTAAAAGGAACATGTCAGGGCCTTTCCGCATAGAGATGATTTCTTTGTTAAGCAGTAACAATTGCTTACAAAACCTTTAGCGTGATGATTAACTTTCAAGATGATGTTTTGGCTATTTGATGAACTAATAGTTAATGGTAAGCATTTTAAGAATCCAAAAACAACATTAAACTTGACAAAGTGACTTTAGGAATAGAAATTTCATGCCAGAAAAAAATGGCACAGGAATCTCATGCCAGAAAAACATCTCCCAATGTGGAGACATTTGGGAGACAGGCAATTTCAGCCTTACTCTACATGTAGGGCTTCCTTAAGCTGAAGATCTATAAAACCACCTCATTACATGGAGAAGAATATTAAGCTCAGCAAGGTTAAGCAAGTTGCCCAAAGTCTCACAGCTAATGTATAATGATGGGACAAAAAGTTTTTCTCACCTAACCTCACCTAACAGATTCTGTGGTTTTCATGTTATTCCTCAACACCCAGTGTTCTGTAGAGGAGCCACCTTCTAGAAGGATGAGGAAGCCTAGCTCCAACCTCTACTTCAGCTGGACCGGTCAGTTCTATCTGGAGTTATACATAAGATGTTGTTTCTGGCAGGGCTTGGGTGTGGGGGTGGGGAGGGGGGAACCTGAAAACCAGTAGTCAATCTCTTAAAATTATCAGTCTGTACCAGTAAAGCAGGTTTTCTGTTTGTAATGATTCTTTATGCCTTTGTCACATGCCACTAAGCTCAGCCTAGCTTCTGGCTAAATTACAGGGAGCAAAAACAGAGCCCATCTAACCTTTTTCGGCTCCTTCTTCTTGCTTTTTTGCCTCCTCTTCAATGACTTTCATCTTTGCATCATACTCATCAGCTAGAGATTTCCATTCTACTCTGTTATTCTGAAGACCACTCAGCATAGGTGTGATTTCTTTGTGAAACCGTGAGAACTCCTAAAGAGAATTTTAGGCCAGAAACTACATAAATCATACAGTTAATTTTCAGGATCTTTCATGTGCAGAGAATGAGCTATAAGGAATTGTTACATCACTCAGAGCTGCTAGGATAAGTTTAACCCTGGGCCTGTGAAGTTTGGGAAAGAGACAGGTGATGTCTTTCCTGCCTGCCTAACGAAGTGTTCAAGTCGCTCACATCTGAGTTCTCTCCTTTTATTCCAGCCCTGAATGAGATTAGGGTAAAACCTCAAACTGCTTTGGAGAAACAGTGACACCCCGATGGCTTTCCATATGGGTGACTTTTAAATTTTGGTGACAGTTTGAAAGAAAAATTCCCATCCAAATGTTTATTTAATTCAAATAATTTGCTTACTTACCTTATATACAAAAGTACAAACAAAATCAATAAATCCAACTTGAAGTTTAGGTAGTTCATCTCTTTTGTTTCTGTCCATCATAGGCTAGAAAGAGAAATAAATCCTTTTAAGACAGGTTTCTAAGATGTAGTGAACAAAACAGACTGATTTGTCCTGATAACTTTGGTTTTTGTTTTTGTTTTTGTTTTTTGAGACAGAGTCTTACTCTGTCTCCAGACTGGAGTGCAGTGGCACGATCTCAGCTCACTGCAACCTTTGCTTCCCAGGTTCAAGTGATTCTCCTGTCTCAGCCTCCCAAGTAGCTGGGACTACAGGCACACACCACCATGGCCAGCTAATTTTGTATTTTTAGTAGAAACGGGGTTTCACCATGTTGGCCAGGATGGTCTCAATCTCTTGACCTCATGATCTGCCCACCTCGGCCTCCCAAAGTGCTGGGATTACAGGCATGAGCTACCGAGCCCGGCCTGTCCTGATAACTTTTAATAAGTAATGCATTTTTATGTCAGGGTCTTACAATGGGTTGTTGCTGCAATACTGTTCTCTCCAGATCTCCTTGTTCCCAAAATTCATTTGCAACCATAAGTGCTACCTGCAAATGAGAAAGGCTTGGTTCACTAAATCCACTTATGAATAGAGAACTTGAATTTTATTAGTACAAGTGACATTTAAGGATCAAGTTTACAGTCAGTGCTTGAGGTGCTATCAAACCATATGCTCTTAAGTTTTAAAAAGAGGTCATTTACAGATTATATTGAAATGGGAAAGGGGAGCTTTTTCTTCCTACTTCAGTGTTCTAGGCTTGTTCTGGGAGTATCTATCTCCCATTTACTATTGCCGCCACTTCTCACCAATGAAAAGGAGAAATAAGAGGATTAAATATTATGCTTCAAGTTCCAACACTTCCCAAGTTCTTCTTTGTCCTCTCTGTTAGCATCTAGTATATATCTGTGAATGCACATGTGACATACACCCATTAGTATGTAGCTTTACCTAATTACAGTGTGAGGATATTCCTGCATTAATTTATATCACTAAAAAAAATATTTATCAAGTTCATTGAACACCTGCTAGCTGCCTTTACATTGGCATGATCCAGGCTTGCCAAGACAAATATGGCATGATCTTTTTCTTTAAAATGTTCACAGTCTAGTGAAGACAGTCATGTATACAATGTGGTAAGTGCTGTAACAGTAATAGTGTAAGTGCTATGGGTCAGGGAGAAGGGAGTAAACATAAGTTTCATGAAGGAAGGAGGTAGCATTTATATTGTATTGTCAAGAATAAGAGTAGTTTTCCAGGAAAAGAGGAGGGGAAGAATATTTGCAGAGATAAAATGGAACGTACAAAGCTTCCATGAGTACAGTGTGAAGCAATGACATGGGAGAAGGTGATGGAAAATGATTCTGGGAGTGTGAGTTAAGGACAGGCAGTGACAGGCCATGTAAATTTTGCCGGGAAGCTTGAATTTGATTCTCTAGGCCATTGCTTTTTACTCTTGGAGCCTAGGGTTCCTCTGAAGTGCTCTAGGACCCAAGAAGGTGGAGGCCAAGAAAGATGAAAGCTAAAGTAGCTTTACTTTTTTCTCTTTCATAAAGTGATCTTTGGGCAAGTTTTGTTGGGAGAAAATAGACTTTACTTCTTTGGGGAAAAAAAGTTGGAAACCTCTGGCAATGGGGAGTATGAGGCTTTTAAGGAGTAGAATGGCTGAGCTGAGCTCTGTGTAGAGACATCATGGCAGCAAGTCAGAGGATGAGTTGTGGAGTTGATGTGAGGATCTATTAGGAGGCTGCCACCACAGTTCTGATAAAAGTCTGAACTGAAGTACTAGCAAGGGTGATAGAAATGATTTTGAAATGAGGGAGATAAGCTCAAGCAAGACCTCAGGTTTCTAGCTTAGGTGACCACATCAATAAAGAACTGAGGAAGAAGAGCAGGCATGTCGAGGTGGAAGGAGAGGAAGTGTTTGGCTTTGGACTTGATAGTGACGGAGTTCAGGACACCCTGTCCCAAAATATTTTAAGATGACGGAATTTGAGGAAACTAAAGCAGCAGGAAGATCAGTCTCACCTTCCCCCCACCTTTTCCCCTGAAGTAGGTCATAAAACCAGGTAAGGATCTTCTGACCTTCCCCTGAAGCAGATAATAAGACCTTCATTCAAGAGGTGCCCTCCCTATTCCTGGAGGAAAGGAGCCAGAGACACAAAGATGCCAAGAAGAATCTGAACAAATTGTCCTTGCTAAGCTGCCCCATGATTAGATCATACCCTCTTTGTTGAATTTGTTTCTCTGTGACTATCTACTTCATCCAACGTAGCATAAAATATACAAGTTTAACTGTTTCTTAGGGTCTTTGTTTCCTTACGAAGGCTCCTGTATTACATATAAAACAAATAAATGTGTATGCTTTTCTCTTGTTAATCTGTCTTTTGTTATAGGGGCCTCAGTCATGAACCTAGAAATAGATATTTTTTCTCCCCTACAATGAGTTCCAATTATTCTATCTTTTTAAAAAGATACAACCCACTTTAACAGTTAAACCCATTTAATTCTGGGCTCTCTTCTGCTTAGGGGTTTCCCTAGAAATTATTGGAGGAAAAAGAGATTTTTTTCATCCAATTAGTAAGAAAGCAAGTGGTAGACTAGTGCCTCCCCAAGGTGGGGGAAAAACTTCTGTGGAAGGCAACCTTAGACATCATGTCACAGTCAGTGCCTTCTTATAATTCACAGCACATTGAAGAAGAGACTGTGGGAGCAAAAACACCCTTGATAGAGGAAAACACTAACGATGCATCCTGATCTTGTTCTGACATCTCATTGATATAGTTTGGCTATGTCCCCACACAAATCTCATCTTGAATTGTAGTTCCCATGATTCCCAATTCATGGGAAGGACCCAGTGGGAGGGACCCAGTGGGAGGTAATTGAATCATGGGGGCAAATCTTTCCCGTGCTGTTCTAGTGATATTAAGTTAAGTCTCACAAGATCTGATGGTTTTATAAAGGGGAGTTCCCCTGCATACACTGTCTCTTACCTGCCACCACATAAGACATCCCTTTGCTCTTCCTTCATCTTCCACCATGATTGTGAGGCCTCCCCAGCCATGTGGAACTGTGAGTTCGTTAAAACTCTTTCCTTTATAAATTACCAGTCTTGGGTATGTCTTTATTAGCAGCAGCATGAGAACATGCTAATACACTCCTCTATTTAAAAACTCAGACATTTCTTGGATACTTTTATATAAATTGTTTACAGTGTTTCAACGTTAAAGAATTCTTTCAAGAAAGCATTTTCCTTCCAAAGTTCCTTCTATTTGCCTTATTCTAGGGCCTAATCAAATTGCCTACTGTCTCACTAATGTTTATAGTTTTTCAGAATTCTGAGGTTGCCTAAGATTTTTAGGTAGACATTTACATGGGACCTAGGCAGTACCTGACAGTGTGACAGAAAAGAAAATTTAACTGGACTCACCTGACTTTGTACCTCCCAGGGCTTGGTGATAGCAGACAAGTCACATGCAGTCATCATCATTGCCCTTAGGAAGAAAACAAAAAATTTTAAACTAGAAGTAAGTACAAAATAAGTTATTTTTACAAAAAAACAGGAGAGAAATACAATTTTAACTACCTACATGATAATCTCTTTTTTGGTTGGATCAACAGTTACATATTTGATGGCTTCTTCCTCCGTTTGCATTTGTTCACAGGCATCAACAATTTTTTGAAACATGGTTCTCTTCCTAGAAAAGATACAGCTATGAGCAACAATTTTAGCATATGAAAACAGAGAAAAAAATACCTTAAATACATGCTTTTCAGATTTCATGTTCCCACTTTGCATTGTGATGTCCACATAGCAAAGTCTACAGGGCCAGAAGATAAGAGAGCAGAGAATGGTGGTATAACTTTGGCTCAGAAACGGCTTAAGGCAGAAAAAGCACAAACCATAAAGAGAGGAGAAAAAAAAAAAACAGGTAACTGGGAATACATTACAACGAAAAAGTTACATATAAGGCCGGGTGCAATGGCTCACATCTGTAATCCCAGCACGTTGGGAGACCAAGGGGGGAGGATTGCTTGAAGCTGGGAGTTTTAAACCAGCCTGGGCAATAAAGCAAGACCCTGTCTCTTTAAAAATGAAAATAAATTTAAAAATTACATATGATAAAAGAGACCATAACCTAAAAATAAAGACCCCAAACTATGAGAAGATATCACAACACATAGCCAACAAAAAGTTGGAACTCAAAACACATGGATATTCAGCTGGTCTCACTGCTAATCAGGAAACTACAAATTTGAACAATAAGCTATTATCTCACACTGATTATATTAGCAAAATAAATTTCAAATGTGCTGAGTTCAAGAGTACTTCAGATATGGTATTTTTCTCTTCTTTTCTTTTTTCTTTCTTTCTTTTTTTTTTTTTTTTGAAACAGAGTCTTGCTCTCCCACTCAGGCTGGAGTGGAGTGGCTTGATCCTAGCTCACTGGAGCCTTGAACTCCTAGGCTTAAGGGATCCTCCCACTTCAGCCTCCCGGGTAGCTGGGACCACAGGCATGCTCCACCATGCCTGGCTAATTTTTTAATTTTTTTGTAGAGACAGGGTCTTGCTGTGTTGCCCAGGCTGGTCTCAAATTCCTGGCCTCAAGTGATCCTCCTGCCTTGGCCTCCCAAAGTGCTGAGATTACAGACATGAACCACCTCACTCGGCTGGAACTCTTGTACACGTGGGTGGGAGTGCTAACTGGCACAACTCAGGAGTGCAGTTTTGTAATGTAGCATGAATTGAAGACATGCAAACCCTACAGCATTCTCACTTTTACATTTCTTAGAGAAACTCTCATATATATACAGGGACATACAAGGCAGCATTGTAGGTAATGATGAAAAAATAGAAACAATTGAAATGTCTATGAGTAGAAGAGTGGGTAAATTAATTATGAATATTCAAGAGTTGAATATTCAGTTAAAATGGATGCATTGGAGCTCCATTTATTATCAATGATAAGTCTTTGAAACACAATGTTGCATGAATAAGGCAAGTTGCAGAAAAGTATGTACAGACAGTACACTTAATGGACAATGTGAAAACTCAGAACAGGTCGGGCAAGGTGGCTCACGCCTGTAATCCCAACATTTTGGGAGGCCCAGGTGGGTGAATCACGAGGTCAGGAGATCAAGACCATCCTGGCCAACATGGTGAAACCCCGTCTCTACTAAAATCCCAAAAAAAAAAAAAAAATTAGCCAGGCGTGGTGGCACGTGCCTGTAGTCCCAGCTACTCAGGAGGCTGAGGCAGGAGAATCACTTGAACCCAAGAGGCGGAGGTTACAGTAAGCCGAGATTGCGCCACTGCACTCCAGCCTGGTGACAGAGTGAGACTCCGTCTCAAAAAAACCAAGAAACCAAACAAAAAACAACAATACCATATAAAAACATGGATGGAAATGATGAATACACATCATGATATCTTTGTGGAAGAAGGGAAGGGGTTTTTCATAGTGGAGTAGGGGTGGAATGCCTCAGTTGCATCACTAGTTTTTTTCTCCTTATAAAGCAAAATCTGAGGCAAATATGGCAAAATTTAGCATTTGTTATGTCTGGGCTATGGATATTTGGATATCCATTTTATTCTTCTTGGTATTTGTCTTCACGTTGAACTATTTAATAATTAAATATTCAGGCCCAGTGCAATGGCTCATGCCTGTAATCCCAGCACTTTGGGAGGGCAAGGTGGGCAAATCACTTGAGGTCAGGAGTTTGAGACCAGCCTGGCCAACATGGTGAAACCCATCTCTATTAAAAATGCAAAAATTAGCCAGACGTGGTGGTGGGAGGCTGAAGTCCCAGCTGCTCAGGAGGCTGAGGCAGGAGAATTGCTGGAACCTGGGAGGCCAAGGTTGCAGTGACCGGAGGTGGTGCCACTGCACTCCAGCCCAGGTGACCTGTGAGACCTGTATAATAATATATAATAATAATAATAATAAATATTTAATGAAGAAGGATCAGAAAGGCATAATTTGACAATGCCCAAGCCACTGAATATTTGGATCCTGTAACTAGTTCATCTTGTTCTAATCCGTTTTCACCAAGCAACTTTATAGTTCACTTATGAGAAAATGTGGAGATACTGGGAGTATCTGGTCTCCTTGGCAATATTACTGTTGTAAATAGGCTGGCTCTCTGCTATGTATGACTCAGTTTTGTAAGTTTGGTTAATGTGTGTCAATGCCACCAAAATTTTTCAGCTCCCAGACTTTGACAGAATTAAATTTCTGAGCCCGAAACATTAAAATACCAGATTCTGGACCATAGAGAATTCACCTAGACAAAAAGCCACCTTGAGAGTTCTCTTGGCTTCACTCTTTTGGCAAGGCACAAACTTGGCTGCATATTCTTCAATTCAAACTTCTTCGGCTAGCAACCTACTTAATATTAGGAGCTTATGTTTTTAAAATGTGTTCCTGGATGTCTAGTAAGTTTACCGGCAGGCATCTGTCTTGAAGATACTCTACTTGGTAATCCAAAAGGAAAGCAAATGTGTATGTGTGTGTGTGTGTCTGTGCGTGTGTGTGTGAATAAATGCCTTTTAACATTAATGCAACAGATAATTTATGGAAGGCAAAACCACACAGAGTATAGGGCATTCCACTGTGCAGAGTTATGTACTTACTTGAAATATAAAGCCAGGTCAGTTGCTATTATTGCGACCTCGAACAAATGAATAACTGTTTCAAACTGCCGCTTATTTAGGTTCTGGAAGATGTTTAAACTCTGTAAGGTGAAAATTCACAATAAAATGCAATCAATAATTTGCCTCTGATTGAACAAATGTAACTGTGCTTAACAAGAGGAAAATCGAAAAGTCTTTCAACATCTTTTGGTTGGTTGGTTTTTTGTTTTCCTGCTTGTTTTGTTTGGTTTGGTTTGGTTTGGTTTGCTTTTAGTTTTTATCTCATGGACTAAGTAAACCCCTCTACTGTACTTTGAGTAAGATAATTTAATTTAAACTATAAAAATAGATACTGTTAGCCAATATTCATGTCATCAGTATTTAAGTTTTTGGAGTAAATAAATGTTTTCTTCCAGGACCATTAAAATAAATAACAATAGGTTTAAAATGTGCTTGTTATTAATTGAGGAGCTTTAATAAAGAATTTCTGGGAGAAGTCCAACTGTCAGACATGTTACTTTATCTACCAGCTAATTTTAGAGTGATCATAGAAACCACTGCTCTTTCAGAAATTGCAAATTACACTCATACTCATGTATATGTAGGAAAAAATAATGAAATCCTTCCATGTTATCCTTAAAATATTTTCATGTAATTCTATTTTACCAAGACTTAACTAGACCTTTCTTCAAAGAGTTTCTCTTTACCTCTCTTCACATATAGATCAGCTTCACTTCTTAGTGTTCTAGAAAATGAGAATTAGGCTGAGCATGGTGGCTCATGCTTGTAATCCTAGCACTTTGGAAGGCTGAGGTGGGTAGATGGCTTGAGCTCAGGAGTTCAAGACCAGCCTGGGCAACATGGTAAGACTCCTGTCTCTACTAAAAATACAAAAATAGCTGGGTGTGGTGGTGTGTGTCTGGGGTCCCACCTATTCAGAAGGCCAAGGTGGAAGGATTGCTTAACCCTGGGAACTGGAGGTTGCAGTGAGCTGAGACTGTGCCACTGCACTCCAGCTTGGGTGACAGAGTGAGACCCTGTTTCAAAAAACAAGAAAGAAAGAAAGAAAATGAGAATATAAAGCTGGGGGAGAGAAGTAGCATAATGCCAAAAACAATACTGACCTGAACACCAAATAGTAACAGTAAACACTTCCTTAATTCTTGCTACCTACCAGGCTCTAAGTGCTTTGTGAATATTCTTATCTCTTCACAACAGACCCCAGCACAGAGAGGTGAAGTAGTAACTCGCCCGAGGTTAAACAGCTAGAATGTGGCAGAACTGGTGTCTGAACCAGTGCAGCATGGTTCCAGAGTTTGTGCTCCTAATCTCTGCACCACACTACATTACCTCTCAACAGGGAACCCAGGTTCATTTCCTGGCTTCCCCACTCTGGCAGTCGTATAATCCTAGAGACTTAACATCTGTGAGCATTTGTTTTCTCATATAGGCATAAAAACAGCTGCCCCACCTAACTGCCTAGCACTTAGTCTATGCTCAATTAATATCTGTGGAATGCTGAATCAAATGAAATGACAACTGGGAATACATTTTAAAACTGTAAATTGCTGTTAAAATGTATTGTTGTATCATTATTATTATTATGTAAAGTTGTGAGGCTAGCTCCAGGTAAAAATAGAATTGCAAACCTGACACCAAATATGGCTATCAGTCATTTCAGAAGATTGAAATATTAGAAAGCAGTAATTGGACAAGAACTCAAGTTTTACACACTACACTATGCCTTATATAACTCTTCACTTAAGTCATCTTTTTATAACATTTTTCTAGGACAAGAAAAGTGGTGTTTTACAAAGCATATATAAGTAATAGAAAAATTGTGATTTGTTTTGTCAACATAATGAGTTCATCATAGCAACTAAACTTTTAAAATAGCTAGAATGAAACAATGGGTGTTGACCAGTTTAAATTACAATAAACAAAAAGATTATCTGGATCAAAATCAATGTTTTTGTTTTTGTTTTTGTTTTGAGATGAAGTCTCACTCTGTCGCCCAGGCTGGAGTGCAGTGGCACAATCTCGGCTCACTGTAGCCTCTGCCTCCTAGGTTCAAGCAATTCTCCTGCCTCAGCCTCCCGAATAGCTAGGATTACAGGAACCCATCACCACGCCCAGCTAATTTTTGTATTTTTTAGTAGAGATGGGTTTTCACCATGTTGGCCAGGCTGGTCTCAAACTCCTGACCTCAAGGGATCTGCCCATCTCGGACTCCCAAAGTGCTGGGATTACAGGCGTGAGCCACCGTGCCCGGCCCCAAAATCAATTTCTTACTTGGGACATTTCACAGAAGCCTATTGGACATATCAGTCCAGAATCTCTGAACCAAATCTTCTGGATACAGGTTCTTTTCAACCTGGTCTGGATTACCAGGGAGGGAAAAAGTAAGTGGGGTCATTTTGATCCCACTTAACCTGCCCCTGATTTTGGAACAATGATGGCCTTCCCTTTGCACTTCGGGTGATCCAGTGGCATACTGACATCAGGGAATCACTTTATTTGTTCACTGATGAACATTGCTATGTTCCCAAAGTAATGTTTATTAGGTGACTCAGGTACATACTTGGCAAATTAATAATAGTTAAAGCCAACCTTGATTGCTATACTAGGAAAAAAAGTAGGGGGCGGGGTGGAATGTGTGAAAATGCCTTAAACTTTTAGACAAGTTAACATTTATAGCACATTAAATCATTTTAACAAGCAAAACAGACTGCTGAATTCAAAGAAATAATTCCTTGGGACGGAGACTTCCTCGTCTCTACCAAGTGTCAGATTGTGCAGAGTATATAATCTACAAGCAATCAAATAAATCAAATTTATTATGCACCAATTGTTTTAGTGCCTATTGCTTAATTTGTAAACCTGGACACTTGTTGCTATTTAATAAATGTGAAAGAAAAAGCTATATATGAAGAAATACATAGAAACATATTTGACAAATACTGTTTATTATACCTTTTTCTAATCCAAAATAATAAAACAGCTGTATTAAAGTTGACAGATTATCAAAAATTCTCTTACTTTTCAAAATGAGTCAATACTGGATTTTTAAAAATTGACATAATGAAGAAAAAGGGTTTATAGTCACGATTTCAGCACCGCTTCCTTTGTATATAGCACTACATATCTGCATTTCATTCATACCTTTTTCTTCTCACTCATTTTCATTTTTATCTAAAAACATGTACAAGGCTCCTAATTGAAAAACTCTTTCTTAATTCTACATTCTTTTAGATTTTCTCTGTTCTCCCTTTCACACCTGAGGTTCTTGAAAGAAGAGCTTCTAATTGACTTATTAAGTTGTGGATATAGATGTATCTAAAAGATCCTATTCCTGTTTCTGTATTAGTTGCTAGAAAGCACTTGGACAATTTTGTGGCCTGTGTCTGATAAATGTTTTGGCCAAATTTGTGGCCCATGTCTGATAAATACAATAAGGTACATTTATGTACCTTATCATATATATTTTGGGTATGTATGCTTCATCTCATTTTTATTTTTTTCTATTTTTTTATTTTTCTATTAGTCCTCATTTTCTTTAGTGTCATATGTATTCTTCGAAGCTCCATCAAATCCTCTTTGAAACAAAGTGGGACATACACACACACACACACATGCACACACATGCACACACACACATGCACACAAGTTGGTTTTTTGTTGTTGCTTAGTAAGTAAACACAGACTCAATGATCCTTTAATTAGAGCAAGAGGTCTCAAGATGTGCCCAGCACACAGGAGAAGCAAGGAAGTCCTTTCAAGACCTACTTTGACAACACAAAACAACAGTAGAAGAGAAGTTGATGGAGAAGTTATGCTGATGTACATTTGTATTGACTTCTAATGTTCAATCTGCTAGACCAAAGAGATTGCCATAGGTAACAAGAAGTGAAGGAGGGAAGGCAGACAGCAATGACCAGATCCCAGATAGAGGGCCTGGAGCTTCACGAGCTTCACTCAATATGAGCTTTACCAACTTCCAGAAAACAAAATCAAAGAGGTGTTGATATGGCTGTGTGCCCCCACCCAAATCTCATCTTAAATTGTAATCCCCAGGTGTTGAGGGAGGAACCTGGAAGGAGGTGATTAGATCATGAGGGCAGTTCCCCCACACTGTTCTTGTGATAGTGAGGGAGTTCTCACAAGAGCTGATGGTTTTAAGCGTGCCACTTCCTCACTCTTTCTCACACACTCTTGCCTGCCACCATGTAAGACATGCCTTGCTTCCCCTTTCCCTTCAGCTATGATTGTAAGTTTCCTGAGGCCTCCCCAGCAGTGCAGAACTGTGAGTCCATTAAACCTCTTTTCTTTATAAATTACCCAGTCTCAGGTAGTATCTTTATAGCAGTGTGAAAACTGACTAATACAGTTGTGTTCCTTAGAATTGATGAGAGAATGTTTGAGCAACAAATTGGAAGCTGAGGATTTCCCCAGCTCATTCTTGCCCTTTCTCCACGGTACTCAGCAGATAGTTGGCTCCATTCAGGGATGAGTAATTTTCAGAGGGGAATAAGTGCAAAACTTATGCGTAAAATGATGACAAGAACACAAAATAATCCATAGAGCCAGTGCAATTCCAACCAAAATACTAACAAGTTTGTGTATGTGTGTTGGTAAATTGACAAATCAATTATAAAATTTGTATGAAAATGTAGAGTCAAGTACTGGACTCAAAAGTTGAGTTAAAATAAACAGTAGTGGAAATTACAGAGCAAAATGTAATTTTATAAATATCGATAATGGTAAATAAAAAAATTAATACCACATAAAACAGATATGTGGGAAAAAGTATACCAATTCCTTCATATTTCATAGAAGGGAGTCAGTAGATACTGTAAAGTTAACACATATAGCTTAAAAATGTCAAACATCTAAATGCTCAGCTACAGCTTTTCGTAATTTTTCATAGTCATTTGTTACTCATTTTAGAGGGCTCTTTAAGAGCTGACATTTCTTGTGATAAAGACACCATTATGTGAAGTTCTGCAATTTCTTCCATTTCAAAAACATTTCTTCTGTTAAATTCAAATAAAGTCAAATGCAATACCTTTTATTTAAGATAAAGAGATTCTACTTAGTAATGAAAAAGAATGAATTGGCTGGGCACAGTGGCTCACACCTGTAATCCTAGTGCTTTGGAAGGCCAAGGAGAGAGGATTGCTTCAGCCCAAGACTTTAAGACCAGCCTGGGCAACATAGCAAGAATGCATTTCTACAAAAAATACAAAAATTTAGCCAGGTATAGAGATTCATGTCTGTTGTCCCAGCTACTTGGGAGGCAGAGGTAAGAGGATTGCTTGAGCCCAGGAGGTTGAGGCTGCAGAGAGCTATGACTGTGCCACAGCACTCCAGTCTGGGCAACAGCGCAAGACCCCATCTCTTAAAAAAAAGAATGAATCATGGATATACACAACATGAGTAATCTAAAAATTATTATTCTGCATGAAAGAAACTAACACAAAAGAGTGTGATTGATTGCATAATTATTCTAGTATTGTGCTAATTGTATGATTGCACTTATATAAAATCTAGAAAATGCAAACTAATCCATAGCAACTGAAAACATTTCAATGGTTGCCACCTAGGGCTGGGAGTGGAGAGTGGGATGTGCTGTGAAGGGGCATGATACGAACAATTACTTGGGTGATAGAAGTGTTCTGCATCTTGATTGTGGTGCTGGTTTCCCAGGCATATAAAATAGTCAAAACTCATGGAATTGGGCAGTCTAGAGATGCAGTTTAGGCTAGGTGTGGTGGCTCACGCCTGTAATCCCAGCACTTTGGGAGGCCAAGGTGGATGGATCACCTGGGGTCAGGGGGTTCGAGAGCAGCCTGGCCAACATGGCAAAACTTTGCCTCTACTAAAAATACAAAAATTAACCGATAATGGTGGTGCAGGCCTGTAATCCCAGCTACTTGGGAGGCTGAGGTGCGAGAACCTGTTGAACCCAGGAGGCAGAGGTTGCAGTGAGTTGAGATCACGCTACTGCACTCCAGCCTGGGCAACAGGGTGAGACCCCGTCTCAAAAATAAAATAAGAGATGCCATTTATTGTACATATACTTCAATGAAGTCTATTAAAAACCAATTCTGACTTTAAAAAATAGCTTGGGTAGTGGGATCACATTTTTCAAAAGTCTCTTCTCTCCATACTTCCTGTATATATTCACAGGGTGGCTGCAATGAGGTTTATTAGACGTTAATGAAATATTGATTTCTGGATGGTAGGATTTGAAGCAATTTAAAAAATATTTGACTTTGATGTTTTTCCTATTGTTTGAATTTTTATAATGGGCCTGTGTAACTTTTGCAACTATTAATGAATATTGAAGACATATGTAAGTAAGAAAGATTCCATTTGTTTTTGAGCATTGTGTTGAAGACATTATGTGGAGACAGGTGCACTAGACGAGAAAGGTGACCTACTTCCCAGCCCCTGGCCACGGGCCCTGACTTGTTCAGCTGCTTTCATTTGCTCACGGAAAGAGTCTGTTTTATTTTCCCTGACTATTAAAATGGAAATAGAAATATGAATTCTGCATAGCACACCCCAAACAGGTAGAAATGGCTTTAATTCATTCAGACTGTGGCTCTCAAGTTAGCTGAGGCCAGGGAAAGTACAGGCCGTTCTAATCTTCAGTGTGGTGCCTATGACGCCCACAAGAGAATATTGCCAACGTGTTCTTGCTTTGCTAGTGGCAGTACACAAGGTATTTGATTTCTCCTTCACATTTCTATGTGTAAAATGGGGCAGGCTGATGGGGTTGGTATGAAAAAGCATAAATAAAATTATCATACACTTTGGAAAGAGATGTTCTGAATAATAACAGGATTTTGTTATTTATGCTGAGCAATATATTTTGTCATTTCTATAGTATATTCTAGTATTAAAATTTATACTCATGCAAATTCGGCTAACGAGGTTTCCACCCATTCATTCAGGTTAAACCATTGATTTCTGTCTGGTTTAGAGTATAGGCAGTTCTGTTCCTCAGAGCAGTGGATCCACCTCTGCTGGGATAGAAGGACATTGCAGTTCAAAGCCTTATAATATGCAAAACAAAATGTCTGAGTAATGCCCACAAATGCTGAAATTACTGAATAAATCCCAAGGATTTCCCTTATTTAAAAAAATTAAAATTTTTGGTGTGTATATTTTCTTTAAACAATGAAAAAAATAGAAGAACTACATTGTCTCCCCAAAATGTAAAAAGAATATCTGATAGGTAACAGTCTTTTTGTGTGTATGTCCAAGTTGACTGCTCATAAACAGGCTGTGTGTGACTGCATTGCCTAGCGACTCTATTGACAAGGCTTTAAAAGTCTGCAATTAGCAGATTGAATGGTATTACAGAGGGGTCCTTGGAAAGATGGTATAGATTACTGAGATGCAATATTCCTCTTTAGAAAGAATAATAAGTCTTTATATAGCCATCAAAGCCAGTTCAGACTGCAAAGTAAATAACATTAAAAAACTTCAGATGGAAAACTGTAACTCTACTCTAAACTGCAAAATCCCAGAAGGAAAAACATTTAAGATACTAGGAGCCTTCCAGTGTTAAGCATTTAGATATTTGGCAGGTGTTTTAAAACTGTATTTTGTTTTAGTAGGTAACTATGATTATGTGATACATGACATTTGACACTACCTCACTGTGGTATCATGTAAACAGTGAGATTTACAGAAAATTCTTACTCAGAAACCGAAGATTGTCCCAACCAGCAAAACAAAGACTTTTAACAAATTAGGTAATAACAATTTACTCTTATATTCCTGAGTTACTTTCAGTTCCGCTTCTTCTTTTAATTCTCATAGAACAGGTGTTACCTATGCTGTGAATTCTGCTGCAGGGAGAGATTCTGTCTGCATATCAGAATTAAAAGCATTCTGGTTCACAATACAGATTCCCAGGCTCAAATTCCAGAAAATCTGGTCAGTAAGTGGAGAATGGGGCCTGGGATCTGTGCCTTAATAGCCTGCCTGCCCCTGCCCTGTTAAATTAATGAGTCCGAAAGAGTTGGTCCAGGTACCCATTTCTGAGAATCACCATCTGGACTCATACAAGGTTAGTGCTTTGCCAAGAGCATTGCAGAATTAGAAATGCCACAGCAGGTTTGGGATGGCAATGGTGTGGGGTGCTGTGTCAATCACAGATTGTTAAAACAATGCAAGCAGTTTTCTTGTTTTTCCATTTGTCTGCCCAGTTGCTCTGCCTTATGAGATTTTCCTGCTTGGCTTATGAGGACCATCTTGGATTTTCATAGCTAGAAGAATTTAGTATTCTCTCTAAACTTGGATATCTTTCTGTATATTCTCTCTGAGCTTTTAATAGAAGATTATTATTAAAACTGAGAAAAGCCCACTCTCCAGAGGGCTCATGTATCCTAATGAGCGTGTGATTCTAAACAAGTTCACTGCTTGTGACAAAACAGTGCTCCCCTCAATTTAATGACTCACCTTAATAATTTTTGGTTTGGAATGTTCTTAAGAAAGTGTAATTAGACAACATCCACAACTTTCCACATGCCCATATATACCTTCAATAAAATTGATCAAGGGAAGAAGAATGACTACCCTCTCTGGAAGATTAGTAGTACGGAACATGTGCAATTCACAATGAATTCAAAGGGCTCAGAGCCGCTCCTGCAGAAAGCCATCTCTGATCCCACCCTCTTTGCCCCTTTCTGCTGCCACAGTCTTCACACAGATGTGGTTTCTCCCTTTGGAACTCTCAGAGCATGGTTCAGTGCCTCTCTGATGGTGGCTAAGTCATGCCTACCTCCATGATATAGTTTAGATCTGTGTCCCCACCCAAACCCCATGTTCAGTTGTAGTCCCCAATGTTGGAAGTGGGTCCTGGTGGGAGATGATTGGATCTTGGGAGCGGTGTTTCTTATGAATGGTTTAGCCCCATCCTCCTCGGTCACAATACTGAGTGAGTTCTCATGAGATCTGGTTGTTTAAAAGTGTGTGGTACCTCCCCACCACCTCTCTTCCTTCTGCTCTGGCCATGTGAAGTGCTCACTCCCCCTTCAGCTTCCACCATGATTGTAGGCTCCCTGAGGGCTGCCCAGAGGTTAATGCTGCCATGCTTCCTGTACAGCCTGCAGAACCATGAGCGAATTAAACCTCTTTTCTTTATAATTACCCAGTCTCAGGTATTTCTTTATGGCAATGCAAGAATGTGTGAATACACTCCACTATGAAAGCTTGACTTTCTTAAAGGCATAGACCATGCCCTACAGCATATGCCCCATGAATGAATAAGAAAATCAGTGACCATGTTACCTCCTTTCCCCTTTACATTTATATATGCTTGGGGTACACAGAGCCCTTTTGCATCCACCATAAGCTTTTTCTTCTTTCCCTACAGACCCACAGAGATTCTGTGACTTTCCATGGCTCTCTTCACCTGTCTCAGCTACTTCCAACTTGGTTGTTCAAAAACTGTTTCAATATAGCAGTTTCTATCAATTGAATAAGGGTATACACTATCAACTGCTATAATTCAAGGCCACCCTTTCTCCAGGCGTTTTCTGTGGATTAGTGCTTTGATCCAGAACTTGTGTTTAACTATCCTAAAGAGAGGTTTACGTACCTCATCCTGCAACAGAGTCTTACTGTACTCCAGGTGGTGCCTCTCCAAAATAGAAGAACCATGAAGTCTTGCTAATGGAGACGTAGATCTAGAAGGAAAACAATATGCCATGATTCTAGCTGTTTAAAAATTACACATAGGTTCCTATAATACAGAATCTTTATTGTTTCAGGATTTTTCTTAATGTCTGTCTTCTCCCTCCCCACTCAATTATCTAAGTGGTCAAAAATAACATATTGGAAAAGATTTTCTAGATTTAGAAGATGAGAATATGCTCTTTTGGGAAAAAAAAAAACCCTAATTTGTTGAATGCATAAATGATTGAATTGTTTAAATTAAGGAGTTCAGCTCCGTGTATCTAAATTCTTTAAGTTCCCTGGGGCTTATGGCAGTGGACTATGACTTATAAAACGTATAGCAAACATGTGGAAGCCCATAGATTATCTGCATGGAACCAAGATGAAAAGCACTATAAGGTAACATTTCTCTCCTCCCCCAAGACAGTGACATAAGTGTAAGCTTAGAGTTCCCATGTATTAACAATTAGATCACAGTTTTATATAAGTAGGGGTCCCGGTCTTTTGTACCCTGTTTTTCTTCAGTGCCTTCAGGGTAAAAGAGGCTGACATCAAAGGTCTAGAGATTATGTGAAGACTGTCATGAAAATATAGAATAAATTTTAAAGAAAGAAGAAATCAAAAACATGGCTGGCAGCCTTAGTAGAGAAGCTTTATTTATTTCATGGAGAACAAAACTTTAGTCTGGGAGAGGTCATTGCCAGGTTACTGGCAGGTCGGGGAAAGCAAATACTTTAGCTGGGGAATAATTAGGCCATATCTAATAAATATTACAATTGATCATAATTTTAACATATTAAACAACTGCTCTGTGTTGGCATTGGAGATTTTTTTAAAAAATGAGTAAATCCCAGTTTCTGTAGCCACCAAGCTGCTCTCTATCTTATGCGATCCACTTTTGAAGCCTCCATATATGAGTGAGAACGTGATATTTGACTCTCTGTGCCTGGCTTATTTCACTTAACAAAATAATCTCCAGTTCCATCCATATTGCTGCAAATGACAAGATTTCATTTTTTTTGGTGGCTGAATAATATTCCATTATATATATACACACACACACACACATTCCATTATATATATACACACACACACACACACCACATTTTCTTTATTTGAAGACAGAGAGTAGTTTGATGGTTATCAGAGGCCAGGAAAGGTAGGGAGGTGGGAAGGATGAAGACTGGTTGACTAATGGTTACAAATATACAGGTAGTAGAAGAAATAAGACCTAATGTTCAATAAATTAATAGAGTAACTATAGCAAACAACAACCTATTGTATATTTCAAAATAGCTAGTAAAGAATAATTTGAATATTCCCAGCATAAAGAAATCATAAATGTTCAAGGTGATGGATATCTCAATTACCCTGATTTGACTATCGCACATCATATGAATGTATCAAAGTATCATGTACCCCAAAAGTATGTACTCTATTATGTAGCAATTTAAAATCTATATTTTAAAAAATGAATAAAGCTCAATTCTAGTTAGAAAGCAGTGGTATCTTTAATTCCTTTAGGTTTAGAAACAGTTTAAAAATGTTATTGGGAAGTTAGATATTCATCTGATCTCAAAATAACATTTTGCATATTACTTATTAATTGCAAAGGAGAAAATGTTCCTTTACATAAAGAAATCTTCTGGACATCATCCATAAATAAAATTGGTATCATGGGCTTCGTGACACAATGCACTGAGAAGGACACAACATCATCTATGTAGTATTCCTGCCAAAAAATGTTTAGTCTGAATTTATTAATCAGGAAACAAGTGGTTAAATCCAAATTGAAAGATACTCTGCAAAATAGTTGGCTTAGACTCTTCCAAAACGTCAACATCCTGAAACACACAAAAAGGTTGAGCAACTGCTCCAGATTAAAGGAGATAAAAGATATTTTACAACAAAATGCAAAGTGTGCTCCTTGATTAGATACTGAATTAGAAGGAAAAAATAGCTTTAAAGGACATTATTGTGGTAATTGGAAATTTTTGAATAAACATTTTATATTAGATAATATTATTGTCCCAATGCTGAGGGTGATCATTGTATTGTGTTTATGTAAGTGAATGTCCTAATTCTTAATAAATATATGCTGCAATATTTAGGAATGAAATCTAGTATCTGCAGCCAACTCACAAATGATTTAGTGAAAAAAAAGATTTAGTTGGCCACGTACAGTAGCTCAGGCCTGTAATCCCAGCACTTTGGGAGGCTGAGGCAGGAGGATTGCTTGAACCCAGGAGTTCAACACCAACCTGGGCAACATAGGGAGGCCTTGTCTCTACAAAAACAATTTAAAAGTTAGCCAGGCATGGTAGCATACACCTGTAGTCCCAGCTACTTGGGAGGCTAAAGTGGGAGGATTGCTTGGGCTCCAGAGGTCAAGGCTGCAGTGAGCCGTGATCGTACCACTGCAGTCCCTGAGTGACAGGGTAAGACCCTGTCTCAAAAAAAATTTATTATTTATATACACACCCAGACATTCACACACACACTGACAGTCTGCAGTCAGGAAGCCCTTCTGTCACCACATGCTCCTACAGTTGCGTTCACAGAGGAGGAATGATGAAAGAAAACCAGACCAATGCAGAAGGCAGGCTGTGGCTGCATGCATCTTTCCTGCAAACCTGGAGTTGGCAAGATTTCAATCCTGCTACTTCCTGTAACCTAGGGAAGGTTTGACTTCATCTTTTGAGCTCATTAGTTAAAGTGGGGGATAATAGTACCTCCTATATGGTACCTCCCTTCACTGTGCTGTGAAGGTTAAATGAGGCAGTAGGTATCAAGTCCTTAGCTTGGTCTCTAGCACACAATAGATGCTCAATTTGTTCCTCTGGAACTGAATTGGCTAGTATACTACTGATCAAGGAGGACCAGAACTTCAAAGACTGTCAGGGGACTTGGATTCAGGAGGAGTGAGTGGCCAGTATAGGCTGGAACCTTTGAGATGAAGATATCTCTTGCCTGAAGTCTGAATGGAGATCGTCTTTTCAAGACAGAGTCTAATAGTAGGCAGAATTGCTGAAGATGAGGAGTCACTGCTTACAAAGTGCTTTTCGCTCAATGAAATTATATATGTGAAACCTGCCTAGTAGGCACTTTCTCAAGTGGGTTTCACATATGTAATTTCATTTGATTCTCATAACCATCTTTGAGAGGTCAATACTTTATCCATCTCACAGCTAAGAAACTGAATCTCAAACAGATTAAATGACTTGTCCAAGATCCCCCAATCAGGAAGTAGTTGGTCCTCACAAACCCCAGACTCCAAAGACTGTTCTGTCTACAACACTTCACTACTTCTGGAGAAGGGTAGGTCATGTGTCAGAAATGAGAATGAAGTGTGGCTAAGGCAGATAGACCATCTTAAAACCCATTATCAAGAAGCTGGGCTGGCCACGAGCAATGCTGGTGAATGAAGAGTGCCAATGACATCATAACAATAATAGTAATCATAATGCCTAGTGCTTGTTTGTTTGTTTGTTTTCTGAGATGGAGTCTTGCTCTGTCGCCTAGGCTGGAGTGCAGGAGTGCAGTGGCGTGACCTCAGCTCACTTCAACCTCTGCCTCCTGGGTTCAAACAATTCTCCTGCCTCAGCCTCTCAAGTAGGTGAGATTACAGGCATACACCACATTGTCCGGCTAATTTTTGTATTTTTAGTAAAGATGGGGTTTCACCATGTTGGCCAGGCTGGTCTCCAACTCCTGACCTCGTAATCTGCCCGCCTCAACCTCCCAAAGTGCTAGGATTATAGGCATGAGCCACCATGCCTGGCAATCATACCTAATATTTATTAACTGCCAAGATCCTACCTTGAATTGAGGGCTTTATATCCATGATCGCATTTAATCTTTACAACAACCTTATGTTCTGGGTACCATTATTATAATTCTTACTTCCCAGATGAGGAAATCGCGGCTTAGAAAGCTTAAATAACTTGTGACCCAGTGAATCCAAATCTGCCTGAGCCGAGAGCCTGTACCCTTCTTATTGTACTTCCTTTCTTGGGGCAAAAGAGAAAGATGGCATCGATGTTAAGATAGAAGACCAGCTGAAGGAGAGTTTGGTAGAAGCAAAAAGACCAGGGAAGTGAAGGGTAGTGAGCCCAGGGGTAGTGTCCTCTAGCCTGAGCTGGGGAGTACTCCGTAGGAGTGTACAAGTGTAAGCCTAACATTCATGTACCTTATGTATTTGTTTTTTATTTTTTATTTTTTTCAAGACAGAGTCTCGCTTTGTCGCTCCAGCTGGAGTGCAGTGGTGTAATCTTGGCTTACTACAACCTCCGCCTCCTGAGTTCAAGCATTTCTCCTACCTCAGCTTTCCAAGCAGCTGGGATTATAGGCATGTGCCTATAATCCCAGGTGTGCCACACCTGGCTAATTGTTGTACTTTTAGTAGAGACAGGGTTTCGCCATGTTGGTCAGACTGGTCTTGAACTGACCTCAGGTGATCCGCCCACCTCACTCTCCCAAAGTGCCGGGATTACAGGCGCAAGCCACCGTGCCCAGCCAGATTCATGCACTTTAATATAGGAATTCAATACTCTGATTAAACAAAGTTGAGAGAAGAAAGTCTGAAGGCCTATAGGAAGAAGGCAGAGGCATATCTGGAAATGAAAACAGAAAGGAAAGGGAGATACAAGCACCTAAGGAGAAAGAGCAATGTTATCGTGAAGGCAGAAGCTTGGGAGGGAATAGAACCCAGCCCTGGGATTTCCAAACATGGCAAAGAGGGATTGACTGGGCCAAGGAATAGGGAGAAGCATTTTTCTCACTCTAAGTACCTTCCAGTGTCCACCAATACAGGTCAACATTGCACATGTATTCACTTACTTCATCTGGTACAAATTATTAGTGCCTCTGTGGTCAATATCATGGCAGAAAGCAGCAGCGAGCATGGCAAAGGCTTCAAGATCCGTATAGTATTTCTTTAATCTTCCTGTCTAAAAAAAGTAACATAAATACATATATCTGTAATGTATTTGAATTAACATACCTCTATACCAAGTGCAGCAAGGCCTGCCTGCAGTAGAGAATAGGCCCACTAGTTTTTGGAGCAAGTTCACTTTATTTGTTGTGAGTATTGTAGCATTGTGGGTAATGACTGAACTTTCCTTTAAGAAGGCAAGTATGTGAATGTCTGAGTGATCATCCCACCGGTGCTCAAGGATACCCACGTTCCCTGGAACTCATCTACAGCAGAGAGGGGTTTGTGCCCTGAATTTTTAAATTGCTGATCTAAAATGATGAACCATACCTATTTCTCACCATGCTCAAATGGGAAATCTACAGGTTTACAAGGATTTACAACCCTCTGCACCTACCATCAGCAAAGTAAACATGGTCTGTCCCACGTTGAACCCATGCCGCCAATTGTGGTAAGTGACAGCTCGGTACCCTTTCCTCACAGTGTACATCCATCTGGTAAGAACCTAAAAGAAGACGACACCATTCAGACTTTGGAATAGAATTCTAAAGGTTAGAAGGTCTGTGGCAATCTTATCTAAAAAGATGTGTTGGTCTTGTTGACAGGGGTTAAGCTGATGTATTTAGAAAGTTAATAATAATTTAAAATTCAAACTGAGTCCATTTTTTGAACCACAGAAAACATCAGTGAAGCAGAGCCACAGAATCACACAGTATTTTAAATTAAATACCATCTGACCTCCACGGGTACTTTGAATTTCTCCACCACATTTATTTCAAAAAACAGTCGTATTCCACATTGAATTAATCCGTGCTCTGTAATGGGGAAGTCACTGAAGCGGAATTCGTACAGTTCTGCAGAGCGTGGGTCTGGCAAGTCCTCTTTCTGTTGAGATAAGGATGGATTGTTTCAGATTACATTCATCTGTTTTCCCTTTCCACTCCCATAGCCAACATTGGGTTAAACCAAAATTACAATAAAAGAACACAATATGTGATTCACTGAGCCACCATGTGCCAGGCACTGGATGATGCAGTTTGCAGATTATCCTCACGGCAGTCCTACACAATTATCTCCATTTTACAGGTGATGAAACTGAGACTTGGCTATATTAAAGACTTTCTAAGTGATGGGATACCATTCCAAATCCAACTCCAGTAGCTGTTTTCTTTCTATGATGCAAAATAAAATGTTTAGTTACAAAAAAGCCTTACTCATTTTCAATACTCAACTTTTTTTCTGTTCAGGAAATATTCAGTAAACAGTAAACAACTGCTTAATTCAATTCTTTTGAATTTTCTTTATGTGCTCAGTGACAGTTTTTCACTAGAATGTGAGCTCCCTGAGGGTGGGGATCATCTGCTTATTCGCTGCCATATCCCAAATCCGCAGGGCCTGTCCCATGAAGGTGCTTGGGAAATGCCTGTTGAATGAGTGGATGGATAAACCAATGATTGCCCTGCAGTACAAAGATATACTTGCAGACATTTCATTTAACTCATAACTGGTTAGGATTACGGATTATGTGAAAAAACAGTGAAGTAGACACATGGCATTGCTGCGACTTGAGAATTAAAAATATGGATCTTGCCCTTAAGGAACTTAACTTATTAAAGTGACTATGAAATATAGATGAGTGAAAAGTAAGCACTTAGAATAATCAGAGAGTATGGCCAGTGCTCCGTGCTGAGGGAGAAACTAAATGTCCTTGGACAGGTGGGGAAATTAAATGAGGAGAGATGCTGGAGGGACATGCATGCAGCTGAGCTGGCAGAAGGAAGCGGAGAGATTCTATGTGGGTGAGAAAGTGCCAAGAGGCAGAAGTTAGCAACAACTCTAGGTCTACCAGACAGACCTGCAGGAGCAATTCAGTTCAATGGGTATTTATTTGAATGTGTACTATGTCCTTACTAGTGCACTGAGGAGGACACAAACATAGGGAAAGGCAGGACACTCCCCTTAGTTAAGTTTAATGTTTTTCAGGGGACAGCCATGCTCTATTTACACAGATTTCAACACTGAATAGTATATAGCTATTTAAAGCAAAATTATGGTTTCCAGTCCCCCCAGCCCCTGAGCCTGGGCTGGCCCCTCACACTCTTGCACAGAACTGTTGCTATACCCAGAAAATCGGCTGAGCCTTCCCTGGAGGTAACATTAAAGTGCAGGCCTGGAGAAAGACTCATGTACATGAAGATAGAAAAATAATTATGTAGCTGAGAAATGATGCCAGGATAATTTTGGAGAACTCCTCCGAAATATTTGTTACATTCCTCAATTATATGCAGCAATGATATGGGATTTGCCATGAGTAGATTTTACATTCAAAATAGGCTGTTTTTTTTTTTAGGAAGTCCACTGGTTCTTTGTCCACTTTATTGCTTCTACAACATGAGATCCTTCTTCCTTTAAATAAGAAATTAGAGAATTTCTAGTGACACGGATGTCAGTGAAAGTTTTGTTTTCCAAGAAGATGTCTATTGTTGAGGGCAGGTGGGGAGAAGAAAGGGTGATCTTCTGGGCCAGGCTGAGAGGATGGTGCTCAAAGGGAGAGCCAAGCAAAATGGGAGAAAAGGAAACCTCAGATGACATGAAAACATGGGGGTGGGAAGTAAGCCCCGAAAAGGGGTCAAAGGCCAACAGTCCTAAGGTAGCAGAGCAAAGGCCCTGGGTGGGAGGACAGAGCCCATAAAAGATGGAAAGGGAGAAGGTGGGATAGTCGATGTGTCTTAATTTAGAAAGAACACTCGCATCACAGATTGGAAAGAGATAGTGGAAAACAGGTTATAGCAGTTAGTAAGGAAATTAAGTGTGATATTTCCATTTCAATCAGATGGAATTCAACCCTCTGAAATTCAAGGTCTGGGGGTCTTGGTAAGTATCCCAGGATTTCATGTGATTTCAGAAGAGCCACATTCTAGAAACAAGGGCTCCACCCTATAGGAGGAATAAAACCAAAACAGATCATCCCAGATGAAATCTAAAACAACTCTCTCATCTGCCGGAAGAAACTCTAACCCTCTTTGCAGAAGGATAGTATCACTCAGAGCCCCTACAAGTTTTTATCTATAATATCTGATTTTTTATTTTTTTATTTTTTATTTTTTTAATTTTTTTTTTTATTTTTTTGAGACGGAGTCTCACTCTGTCGCCCAGGCTGGAGTGCAGTGGCCGGATCTCAGCTCACTGCAAGCTTCGCCTCCC
>NW_012114422.1:1087618-1108033 GCF_000951035.1 Colobus angolensis palliatus
TTTTTAGTAGAGACGGGGTTTCACAGTGTTAGCCAGGATGGTCTCGATCTCCTGACCTCGTGATCCGCCCATCTCGGCCTCCCAAAGTCCTGGGATTACAGGCTTGAGCCACCGCGCCCGGCCCAATATCTGATTTTTTATTTTAAAAGCATGAGGCATGCTTTAAAATAGGATCAAATGACTAGAACCCAGGTGTAAAAATGAACAGTAAAATCAGATCTATAGGTGATTCTGGTATTAAGATGAGTACCTTAAAATAATACACACCAATATGTTTTTTTAAATACAGGGAAAAATAGTCAAAATAGATCAAATGATGAAAAGTTTTAACACAGAGTTAGAACCTTAACAAAAAAATTAAATGTACCTTCTAGAACTGAAAAAAAATCTCTGAAATGAAGAATTTATTGAGCGAGTTTAACAGTTTTAACAACAAAAGACAGAATTAGTGAAGTGGGAAAGTTAATTTCAACCAGAAATAATAGGGATGGCCTACTGGCAACAACAGGAAAGAATGGAGCCTTCAGACTCCAGAAGAGAAGCTAGAAATGGCAGGGGGTGCCAGTGCCTAGAAGGATCCACGCTCCACGCTAACTCTGTCATGTCCTCTGGGGTGGCCATGGTGTCATCCAAAGCTATTAAAATAAACTGTGCCTTGATATCCCTACATTCTGTGCCTGAAGTCCCCTAAGCAGTAGTCTAGCCTAGCTGCAATTGTAAATTATCTGTGAGAATTGGACCAGAGGCGACAAAGATGAAGAAAAGCAGGGAATCAAAAGATCAATCTTAAGAAGAATTCTTTCTTTTTAGCCTTGAGAAATATCAGGAAAGAGAAAACTCAATATTTACTTGAAAAACAAGAAAGCATGTTCTAATATATTATTGATTTCTATATTATCTATTTAACAGGCATTAAGGTTAGAAAGAAAACACTTACCAAAATTGCAACAAGTTGTTTTTCTTCACAGTCGTCAATTACATCAACATTTAACTTCTCTTGAAATTTCTAAAATATAAAAGCAATTGAGGTGTAAAATTCCTAAAGGAGATTTCCATCTGATTCCTCTACTATTATAATCTTAGTTAAGATATCTTTAAAATATGCGGGAGGAAGAGGCTGGACAGATCCCTGGACCCCAGGAGTTGCAGGATGCAGTGAGCTGTGATGGCACCACTGCACTCCAGCCTGGGTGAGAGAGTGAGACCCCATCTCTAAAAATAAGTAAATAAATAAAATATACTACAATGAGTTCCATGGCAAAGATGCATTCTTTGTCATGGATACAAAGACCTATAGCACCTGATTATGAAGATTTTTTTTCAAGAAATAATCTAATATATTCGATTTTTAAAATTCCCTCAAAATGGTTACAGTAGCTGGGTTTTTTTAAGAGGTGTGGGTTGTTTGCACATAGGAAAGAGCAAATGAGTGGTTTACATTTATTTTTCCATTAGCTTATCACAGTTCCCTTTATTCCCCCCAGATCTTCTCATCTTTAACATCTCAACCTCTCAAACTGAGTTACACTCAAACCAGTCTGCAAAACCAAAAACCAACATGCTCACCAAAAATAACCCACTCCAGCAAAACCACACGTGCGCGTGCGCGTGCGCACGCACACACACACACACACACACAGACCCAGGGAAATAAAAGAAATAGAGATGGTGGGCACATGATATTTTTTCCTTCATTTTGTGGTGATTAGAACATGGTTAGCAAATATTCACTTGCTTCCCCATCATCTGTAAGGTTGGTCTTCGTAATGTGACTTTCTTTGGCCAGTGAGCATTTTGGTGAATGTGATGTGAGCGAAAACTTGAAGTATGCCTGCACAATTGGACTTGCTCTCTTGCACTTCTGTCATCTCTGTGAGAAGGACATCTATCAGGTAGCTCCTGGTCCAAAAAGGATGAGAGATACATAGAGCCAACCAAATTCACAGCTTGGAGCCAAGTCCAGCCACTGTCAATCAAAGCCTGGTCAACCCACAAATGTGAGTGAGAGATAGAGATTCATTACTGCATGCCACTGAGGTGTTAGGGTTGTTGTTATGCAGCATTATATGACAATAGCTGGCTGATACATTTCCTTTCCTAAAATATATATTTTTTCTTGCTATAGCTCCCATAGCCCCAGGGCTATTTTGAACAAAGTACTATTCCAGCCAAGCAGCTGTACTTCCAGTAAGGGTCTCTGTACACTGGGCCATCCATGATTTATTCCAACCCCTCCTTCACTGTCTCTCTCTCTCTCAGCGCAGCAGTAAACCATTCGCATTTGTCAGACCCATGGGTAATTAGATGACTTCTAGAATATGTGGTTAGGTAACATCTTATGTCCACAGGACTGAATTTCTCACTTACCAAAATGGACTTAATTTCTTCAGGAGTGGCTTTGGTTTGGTTCATGAGCATTTCCTGAGCAATGTCCTTTCTGTTTTCTAGCTTATTCATCTTATCATAGGTGTCAGTATTTAAAAGAGACCATCCAAGAAATTGTGTGAGAGTCTGAAACAGATAAAAGGTGATTCCAGTTCTCTTCAGTTAAAGCAAAACTGGTTTGGAGGCAACAATCTGCATGCTTTTCTATCAATCTCCCTTCCATCATCAACCACCCTGTTCCTTCTTTTAATTTAAGAAAAACATACTAATAATCAGCTTCAGACAATAAAACTGGCTGAGTTATTGCTTTTTAAAGTGTACCATGTACCATGAATACTTCATTAGAAGAGAGAGGGGTTACCAACACCAGTATAATCAAGCAGGACCTAAAAATTAGGCAGGGTGCTGGGAGTAAGAATAAGAATGAGAGGCAATAGGAAGGAGGAGTGGGAGAAAGAAGAGGAAAATTGTCTTTCCCGTTTTCCGAGTATTATAACAAATTTTGGTTAAGCTAAAATTTTGTACTTTGGTAGAAAATGTTGCAGTTTATAGAAGTCAGGAAATAGAAACGACAAAATAACAACATATTGTTTACAGCTATGTGTGACTCATGTCTTAATGGCCCTTCAAAATATCATTCCAGAATAACAAATAATGATGCGTCCTCTCGTATTTTGTGAATTGCATTGACTTCCATTATCTTATGATTGCACTTACCTCAGTAATGTATTCATCATGCTCATCGAAAGGTTTTCCATCCTTCCTGTTGTAAAATGTAGCCACTCCCACAATATCTTCTTTCTTGTTGACAATAGGCAGCGACAAAACATTCTTAATGACCCAACCAGTTTCATCTACAGGTCCTTTCTACAAATGAGAAGGGACCTCAAGTTATTTTTTTTGCCTTTTATTTTGAAATAATCGTAGATTCACAGGATATTACAAAAGAAATGTACAGAGAGATTTCAGGTATCCTTCACCCAGTTTCACACAATGGTAACGATGGTTAGACAACTATAATACATTTTCTACTGTCTTGTGTAACTATAGTACAATATCAAAACCAGAAAACAGACATTGTACAATCCAGAGCTGATTTGGATTTTACCAGATTTGTATGCACTTACTTGTGCATGTATATGTGTGTGTGTACATATAGTTTTATGCAAATTTATCCCTTGTGTAGATTTTCAACCACTCTTAGAATCAAGATACAACACTATTCCATCACTACAAGACTCTCCTGTACTCCTCCTTTCTAGCTACCACCCAACCACTTGTCACTTAGTTTATTTTTAATTTAAAGAAAGAGGCTGGGCACAGTGGCTGGAGCCTATAATCTCAGCACTTTGGGAGGCCAAGGCAGGTGGATCACCTGAGGTCAGGAGCTGGAGCCAAGCCTGGTCAACATGGTGAGACCCCATCTCTACTAAAAATACAAAAATTAGCCAGGCATGATGGCGGGCACCTGTAATCCCAGCTATTCGGGAGGCTGAGGCAGGAAAATCGCTTGAACCCAGGAGGCAGAGGCTGCAGTGAGCCGATATCATGCCACTGCACTCCAACCTGGGCAGCAGAATGAAATTCCATCTCAAAAAAAAAAGGAAGAATAATCTTTCGGCGTTAGATGTGCAATTCCTACTTTGTGTCAGAACATTGCTAGGGCCATTATATGTACTCTAGCACATCCAATAGAGTGAACTAGAACCAAGTGTCTGTTTTCTGACAATTCTAACCTTTTCCCTTTCTTTCCCAAGCCTGAGGGATGGGAAGTGCTTCTTACCACTATGTTACCTCACTTTTCTGTTTACACTTTTTCTATCCTCCAACACTTGTTTAGCTAATTCCTTATATAAAATTCTCCTGTTGAAATGCTAGTGTGGCTTTTATTTTTCTGACTGATCCATGAAGATAGTCTTTCATTCTGTGGTGTGTTAAGTTGAGTAAACATTTGTCAAGCCTCTATGCTATGCCAGGAACTGGGGCAGTTGCTGAAGGCACAAAGAATAAATCACAGGTCTTACCCTCAAGATGCTTAGGGTCTAGTGGAGGGATACAGGCACAAAAGTTTAGGAGTGTTTCTCAAAGTGTGGTCCAAGGACCATGTGCAACAGATTTGTTTCAGCTTGTTTCATTTTCTTTTCTATTTTTTGAGACAGGGTCTCACTATGTCACCCAGGCTGGAGTATAATGGCACGATCTTGGCTCACTGCAACCTCTGCCTCCCAGGTTCAAGTGATTCTCTTGCCTCAACCTCATGAGTAGCTGGGATTACAGGCACTGCCATGCCTGGATAATTTTTGTATTTTTAGTAAAGATTAGGTTTTACCATGTTGGCCAGGCTGGTCTTGAATGTCTGACCTCAAGTGATCCACCCGCCTCAGCCTCCCAAAGTGCTGAGATTACAGGCGTGAGTCACCACGCCTGGCCTGGGCATGCATCTTCAATAAGCTTCCCAGGTAATTCTGATGCCCTCTGAAGTATGAGAACCATGATGTAGCATTTGCACAGTATATAGCTAAGGCAAAGGTAGACAAGCACTCAACACACCACATTGTTTGTGCTTGAAGACTTCCCGTGGCTCAGTCATCCTTACAGGCCCCTGTTAAGTCTTGACTCTCCCATGAAGCCTTTTCTAATTTTTCTAAGTCATAAAGAACTTTTCTGTTTTGGAATTCCAACTGCACTTATAGCCTGAACCACAATTTAGCATTTAGACTGAGCATGTAATAAGTGCTCAGTCTAAGTAACTTGTTAATACTCTATGTAGTCATTATATGTGGAGTGAAAAGCAGAAGAACCAAATCTCAATGTCTGTGTCCTGAGGGTCAAAGCTTTAGAAGAAGATGTAGTGCATAGTGCTTGCAAAGCCTGCATCTTTGGAAAACACTGAGAAATATTTATGTACTTATGCCATCATACAGACCAATGACAAAATCAATAATAGAAAATATATCACATGCATGCGAAAGAATTTCATGTGTATTTGTTAAAGCTTCCAAAATAAGCTTTGCTGACTGCTTCTCAGTGTTTCAGGAAATATTCACTTGCTACCAGTTCATATTCTTGTGTTTGGCTATTCGCTAGAGCTTGTTGACAGACAAGTGACAGAAGGAACCTAAGGTTTTAGAAGAATTAGTAGGACAAAAAACTGAGGAAATTCTATGCACTTTTCCTCCTGTGAATTGGGATCACTTTAACTGGTGTTAAAGGAAGACCCCTTAGTCCACTTCAAGGCAGGCAGAACAGTGGCCCCCAAACATGTCTATATCCTAATATAGACATGTTTATATATGTCTATATTAGGATATAGACATGTTTATATTGGGGGCCATGTCTTAGTCCACTATGGCAGGCAGAACAATGGCCCCCAAACATGTCTATATCCTAATCTCTGGAACCTGTGAATATGTTATCTTACACAACACAGGGGAACTAAGGTTGCAGATAGAAGGACGGTTGCTAATTAGCGGGCCTTAAGATGGGGAAATTAGCCTGGATGTTCCAGGTGGACCCAGTGTAATTACAATGATCCTTAAAAGTAGAAAAGAGGTTGGAATCAGAATGGGAGAAGGAGCTATGATGACAGAAGCAAGGTCAGAGTGATGGTGCTGCTGGCTCTGCCAGGGGAAGGGTCACCAGGCAAGGAAGGTGGGCGGCCCTGAGAAGCTGGAAAATGCAAGGAGATGAATTCTCCCCAGAGCCTCCAGAAAGCAACAGTAGTCCCACCAGCACCGTGATTTTAGCCCAAGAAGACTCATTTTGGAATTCTGACCTCCAGAACTGTGAGATAATACATTTCGTGTGGTTTTAAACCACTCAGTGGCAATTTGTGACAGCAGCAATAGGAAATGAATCCATTATGCCCCCAAGGAACATAGTCCGAGAACCACTGCCTTTGCAGGTTTGCTCTGATGGCAGTTCTTTTTATATCATTGGCTTTTCCATCAAACTTCTCAGGTGCAAAAAGGAATCATAAGAATCACGGTGGGGCCTGAGCAGGGAGAAAGAGAATCAGAAGATGGAGCACAAAAGGGGGGTGGTGGTTTGGGGAGGGTGGCCACCCAAGTCCGCTCTGCAGAATGATGCACAGGTGACGCCATTGAGGCGAAGTGGGGAGGGAGGCTGGGGATCCTGAGAGAGACATCAGATAGAGATACAGTCCCGACCCTGTGCGAAGGAGAAATGGAAGGATGGAAGGTTGAGGGGAGCCCCTTAGACTACCGTGCTGTTCTGAAACTGTTTGCAGAACTGTTAGGCATTCCTAGGGCCAAAGCTGCCTGGCAGGGGATCTGGCTGTCTTCCAGGAACAGGCCTGCTTCACTGTCCCTGCCACACTCAGTTACCAGTTGGGAGTGGCCCGTGGAGCCTGTGGCCTCGGCGCAGATGTGACCGTGGATTTCAGTCCAGCAGCCACTGCACAGCTACACTTCCCACAGGTGGAGATCTGAGAAGCACATTTTCATGGGCACCACGCTGCTGTTTCCCAGAGAACTGGGAAATCCCTGTGGCCTGGAGGTTTATCCCACACTGGGGACTCCCCAAGGCCCCAGGCCTCCTCTCTGCCCAGGCCGTCAGAGCACATCAGAGCAGTAGCTGCAGTGGAGCATGAGAGAAAGCAAAGGGCCTCACATTTCAGAGCAATCTGAGTTCTCCTGGGCCAGCTCCATCCCCACTCCCTGTTTAGACAATGACTGCTTAAGGTTCAGACTCTAGAAAATCATTTTCCCCCTTTTGCTGGCATGCATCCTATCCTGACATCCATCTGCCATAAATATAGGGGTCAGGCCTGGGCACAGCATGGTCATAAATAAGCTTCAATCGCAAGGAGGAAGGAGCTAGAGCAGCCATATGGTGTTTACATGTTTTCCGTGTCAATCAGCAAAGGGAGGAGCAGGCAGATGCACGTAACGAAGCAAGTGTGTACAGCTTTCCCCAAGGCGTGGTGTGGTTCTGCAGCTAAGGAGGCCAGAGCCTGGGGAAGGCCGGCTTTTCTTAAGAGGCAGAGATGAGGCTGTGTGTGTGAGAGAGACAGAAAGACCCCAACGGTACCCACCGGGGAGGGCAGTCTCTATTTCTGACTGAGATCAGAGCTCTACGGGGATGTGTTTTTAAACGCAGGACAGAGAATAACAAGTGCCCAGAGGCAGAAAAGAAGAAGCTGCGGAGCCAAATGCCAGTTTATCTCTAACAGTCAGGTTGGGAGGAGGTGACAGGTGGGGAGTGGGTGGCAGAGATGACAGGTGAGGAGGGATGGGTAGGTAGAGAGGGGAGTGGCAGAGATGACAGGTGGGGGGTGACGGATGGGGAGGGGGTGGTGAAGATGACAGGCCGGCCCTTCTGGTGGGCTGGATGAGCTCGTGGCGGGGAGGGATCAGCTCAGGTCTGTAGACAGGTTCCAGCAGGAAGCCCTGACTGGGAGAAGTGGGTCAGCTAGAGTAGCACATACAGAGGCTGATTACCGAGAGCATCTGGTGGTAAGTGGAGGCAGATTGCCCAGGCAGTGGGTCTCTGCACAGTGGAGAAGGAAGGATACAACCGACTCTAACAGCAGGAGAAGCTCTAAGGACTCAATCAGAATTGTTGATTTTCCTGAGAATAGTTGCAATAAGCCGCAGGGAAGGGCTGCTGAGAAAACCACCAGGAGAGCTGGATTCAGGATGTAGGATGTAGCCAGCCAAGCATGCATGCAGAGAATGTTTACTGAGCATGAACACTGTGGCAGGCACCGTTGCTGCCCTTAGATCAGGGGTCCCCAACCCCTGGGCTGCAAACCAGTACTGGCCCATGACCTGTTAGGAACCAGGTTGTACAGCAGGAGGACAGCAGTGGGCACTCAGGCGAAATTTCATCTATATTTACGGTCACTCCCCATTGCTCGCATTACCGTCTGAGCACAGCCTCCTGTCAGACCAGCAGCAGCATTAGGTTCTCATAGGAGTATGAACACTATTGTGAACTGCGCATGTGAGGGATCTGGGGTGTGCCATCCTTATGAGAATCTAACTAATGCCTGATGATCTGAGGTGGAAGTTTCATCCCAAAACCATCTCCCACCCCACCCCTATTCTGTGGAAAAATGGTCTTCCATGAAACCGGTCCCTGGTGCCAAAAACGTTGGGGACCACTGCCCTAAATGACCAGGAGGGTGAGCAAATGGAGGAGTGGCAGGTCCCCTCCCTGGCCTTCTGTCTTATCTTTCTTTTATTCCTTCACTGAAGAATCTGCTACTTGCTGGCCCAGCCAGGGTGAGTGGGAGATGGGCCCGTGTGTGCCTGTGGCCACACCTGAGCATCAGGCGGACTCTGGGGGTGGAGGAGAGGCCAGATCATCTGCCCTCCTACCCCAGCCCTGAGAGGTGAGGCCGGCTCCGGAGTGCAGTTACCTGAAATGTGAAGTATTCATCCGCAGGGGCATTCATCATGTTACAGATCTGGAAGGCAAGAGGAGACAAATGTTCTGAAACATTGTGTGGTGGAGCCCTCTCGAACCACAAAGCAGCATAAGAAAGGATGCATTGGAAGTGAGGATTTCCCACATGGCTCTTGACTGCTTGCAGGCAAATGGACCTCAGCTAGGCCACAGCTGCTAACAACTCATTCAAGACGGCTTCCCTGCTGCTAATTAAATTACTGGAGGACACGTGGTACCGTCTCTGCCCCTTCCCACTCCCCCAGACTCTAGGGAATCCCCTCCAAATTCAAAGCAACAGGCTGCTCAGACCAAGGAGAGGAGAAAGCAGAGAAATCCTAGCTCTGCTACAGCCAGTATGAGCAGCAGAGCTAGGATTGCTTTTTTTCTCTTCCCAAAGTGAGATTTGGGTTAGAAGATGACGGCTAAGAGGCAGGAGGAAAAAGCCAGATAAGTTTTTAGTTACACCAAAGTAAGGATCCAGTGAGAGATATATCACTTTAATTAGTGGAATTCAAAGGCTATTGCTCACATCTATAAGGACAAGAAATCACTCCATTTTGGGTCATTTTAAGTTTTCTGTACTTTGGGTCATAGTCACAAATGGATCTTAATAAAAGACCATGTCTTTCCAAGAGATAATTAAAATCATAGCATTTTATTTCATTTTAGTTTTTGTATTTTTTGAGATGGAGTTTTTGCTCTGTTCCCCAGGCTGGTGTGCAGTGGCACAATCTCGGCTCACTGCATCCTCCACCTCCTGGGTTCAAGCAATTCTCCTGCCTCAGCCTCCCAAGTAGCTGGGATTACAGGCATTTGCCACCATGCCCAGCTAATTTTTGTATTTTTAGTAAGGATGAGGTTTCACCATGTTGGCCAGGCTGGTCTCAAACTCTTGACCTCAGGTGATCCACCTGCCTTGGCCTCCCAAAGTGCTAGGATTACAGGCGTGAGCCACCACACCCAGTAATCATAGCATTTTAAAGCCAGAAGGGATCTTAGCAATTAAGTTCACACTTAAAAAAAAATGAAGAAATGGAAACCTAAAGAGGTTAAGTTATTTGCTTAAATCTATGGGATGGAACTAGAACTGTGATCTCCAGAACGACTGCTGGGGAAATCAGCTCTCCTGGCTGGGAATTGGGGAAATCCTTGGCTTGTATCAGTTGCCAATATCCATGGCCCCAATTCTCCCGCCATGGGAGATTTCAAGCTGCCAACAGTTTAACAACTTGCTCACAAAAGTCCTAAAAAACTAACAATCTAACAAGATCTAAGAGGGCTCCCTCCTTAAATCCCCACCTCACCAAACTCTGCTTGTCTCTCGGTCCCAAGGTAAGTGCTTTCTAAGAATGATCGAATGAACCATGTCTACTATTTTTGTAGTGCGCTTACAAAGAAAACGCAAGAATATTTCAAAGTTTTTACAAGCGTATATGGCCTAAGAATTTAAGGAATCTTTCATGCCACACATTAATTTCATGATCTAACTTCAATAAATTACATCATTTGATGGGCTGAGCATGTTTCAACTGTTTTTGAAGAGGCAAAAAGCAGCTTATACTTCTTTTTTGAACTTTTCATCAGCATTATCTGTCTTAGTCCTTTCTTTGAAGAACATTATGTTCTAAATGTTGTAAGAACATTTACAGGTGGGTCAAGACCTTAGAGGCCCAAGCTTTTAACTCAATATTGAAAAGTTCCACATACCACACCATCCCCACCCCATCCCCCTCATTTATGCTTTAAAAAATTGACTGATGTACTTGAGATAGAATTAAACCCAGTCATTAACTCATAGTCATTGGATTCCAAAGGATATCTGAAATGTGTGTGGCTGCAGAATAAGAAATTGAGGGATGGAGGAATCTTCCTCATGCTGACTAAATATTTTTGTGTAGAGTTCAGAAGTCTCCGGTTAACCTACATTTTAATGTCAAGATTCTTCTCTCCTTTGGCCTATGCCAAAGGAAGTGATCATCTAGCTTTTTTTGGTTTTTTTTTCCTATGGAGTTTTGCTTTGTTGCCCAGGCTGGGGTGCAATGGCGCAATCTCGGCTCACTGCAACCTCCACCTTCTGGGTTCAAGCGATTGTCTTGCCTCAGCCTCCCAAGTAGCTGGGATTACAGGCATGTGCCACCACGCCCAGCTAATTTTGTATTTTTAGTAAAGTCAGGGTTTCATCATGTTGGTCAGGCTGGTCTTGAACTCCTGACCTCAGACGATCCACCCGCCTCAGCCTCCCAAAGTGCTGGGATTACAGGTGTGAGCCACCGCACCCAGCCCATCTAGCTTTTATAGGATGCACTCTTGCTTTCACAACTGTATCTATCTCTTAGCTAATACGAGTTTCATATAATATTATTTAAAATTTGAATTTGTTCAATAACTTACAAATCCATTTTCAGCAACATATGTTGGCAACCCACTAATGAGCGTCCAGTGGTCTGCAGGAGGTGTCCTTGGGGAAGAGAAGAAGAAAAAAAAACCATTGCAATATATAGAAATGCAATGTGTGCAAAAATACAATGGCAACTGCAGCAGCAACTTCCTGTCAATACTCACGGAATCACTTTGATCTCTTCTTTTCCATGTAAAATGTAATCAATGATTTTATAGAAGTTGACCTCCTAAGAAAGAAAGAGGATATTATGGAAATAATGTTATTTCCCAAATAAATCATTTTTCATTGGGGAACTTGTACTTTAAAACTCTTACAAATAGAACCTTATTTCCCAACCACATTATATTGTAACATAAATTATCCAACTACTTCTATTCTGACTACACACTTATAATAAAACCAGAAATATTATTGGCTGTTTATCTACATGCACAAGGCTAAAATAAATTTTGTTTTTAAAAAGTTGAATTGCCCCCAGTTTTGGGGTAGGGGGATCTCTGGCTACTAAATCATCAGATAGTTTGTTTTTATTTTCAAGTGATCCCTTTTGTTGTCCAGAAATACCAGACATTAACAGCTTCACTGGAACAAATCACATAATTTCTCAACTGCAGTGAGTTATACATCATATATAGTGAGCCGATAACCTCCTTTCATCAGTGACTTATCTGAACAGGTGCCTCAGAAACAAGAGGTTACATTGCCAAAGCTGGAAGGGACTAGAGAATTATTCTCTCTGTTTCATGGGGCAGATGATGAACCTGAGGCCTGGACACATTCCATCCCCTTCTCTTTCCTGTGTGCTATGGACACAGGGGTTTCTGCCTTCATGAAGCTTGCAGTCAAGGGGGAAAGTAAACCTAACCCAACCCTTCCTTAGAGATTCTAATCCCACATATCTGAAAAAGGGCCCGGGTACTTCTTTCAAATGTTGTGCAGGTGGCTCTGATGCATCCCTCCCTGTTGAGAATCACTGGTCTACCAAGCCCTGGCTTTATGGAAGAGGAAATGGAGAGGTTTAACAATGAGTTAAGGCAAGGGCCAATAGCTCTGGCTTGGGGCAGAGCTGGGACTAGAACCTCAGACTCCTTGTCTAGTGCTGTTTCTACTACTCCAGGTCTTCCCAGGCCAGTGCTCTATGCACTGTGGCCTCTTAGTTTTAGCACCTGACACCATGCACAGACGGCATCAAGGAAGACATTTGCACGTACCCTGCCATCAGGTGTCTTTGGACCTTTATAAGGCTCTACTTCTCCCAGCTTGATTGGCCATTCATCATAGAATTCCTGCAGGCAATTAGATTTAAGTATCATTAAACACACTGTTTCATGACCTACCGTATCTTATATGAATTTTCTGTGTTTGTATATTTTATGTTAATCTACATAATTCTGGAATTTTAGTGCTGAAAGATCTATAATTCCCAGCAATACTGGTTAGGAATTTTTGACTGCGAACACGTTACTTAATCTTTTATATCTGTAAAATAGGGATAACAATAGAATTTGTACTAAAGAATTGTTTGGAGGATTAAAAGAATAATACAGATGTAACATCTACCCTGACACATAGTTCAAAGTACTCAATGTATAGCAATTCTTTCATAGACAATTAAGCTAAATCTAGTTTGATTAAGAGGCGTGGCCAAGGTCACACAGAGTGGCCAAATGTTGATTGCTTTACCCAACATTCATTCTTCCTCTTTTCCTTGCTAGCATAACCTGATATGATTTGAGTATCAGGTGGTAATTTTCCATCAGACCACAGCTCATGAGTGGTCTACATGAGGTGCCTAGATCAGTTTGACGGCAGGTATGTGGCCCAGCTCTGGAAAATGAAGAAAGGGAAGAAGTCTGCTGAGAGACTCTGGCAAAAGGTATTCCTCAGATGAAAGCTGATGAGAGTGACATTTGGAGAAAATGCCTCCCAGTTGTGTCATGTCTATGTGCCATTATTTGAGCTGCAACAGCCATCTTTCCACCCTAAGAGGAGGCCTCACCAACATGCTGCAGGTAGCAGAGACCTTGCCAGGAAGAAAGAGAAAGCACCTGGACTTTGACGACTGCACTGATCTCTGAGTCAGTACTAGCGCTGCCCTACCTTGTTAAGTGGGAGAATAAATATCATATTGTTAGAGATGCTTTTAGCTGTGTCTGATATTTCTTCCAGCCAAAAGAATCCTAACCAACATACTCAGCAAGAAAGTCCCAGAACCAAGATCAGAACCCAGCTCTCCTAGTGCTTCATCCTATGTTTATCCACTTAGAACAACTACTCTGAAAAAATAACTTCCAATCATACGAATATAAAGAAATATAAATAAGGCCAGGTGTGGTGGCTCATGCCTGTAATCCCAGCACTTTGAGAGGCCGAGGTGGGTGGATCACTTGAGGACAGGAGTTCAAGACCAGTCTGGCCAACATGGTGAAATCCTGTCTCTACTAAAAATACAGAAAATTAGTGGACGTGGTGGCACAGGCCTATAATCCCAGCAACTGAGACATGAGAATCACTTGAACCTGGGAGGCTGAGGTTACAGTGAGCCAAGATCATGCCACTGCACTCCAGCCTGGTGACAGACTGAGACTCTGTCTCAAAAAAAGGCAAGAAAAGAAAAGAAAAAATATATCAATAATATGGTATCATTAGTTATTTTGAACTAGAAGGGTAGCAACAGAATTAAAGAAGATGACACAAGGGCATTATATTGTGAATAATATTAAATGTTTCAATATTTCTACTTTAAAATAATTAAATTTTTTTAGAGTACAAAAACCTAAAGTTGATAAAGATAATATTGATTATCCACCTACTATGTAAATTCTAGACACTATATACATATAGTGTTTATATATAAAAATATATCTAATATATAATCTCTAATTCTTACAATGGATAAGAGAGATGTCCTCATTTTACAGATGAAGAAGCCAAGAATCAGGGAGGTTAAAAGATTTGCTGACAAGAAGAACAAAATCAAAGAGCTGACACTACCTGACTTAAGATTTGCCATGAAGCTGCAATCATCAAGACAGTGTGGTATTAGTGAAAGAATGGACAAATGAATCAATGAAACAAAATAGAGAGCCCAGAAATAGACCCTCACCAATATAGTTAACTTGGAGAAAGGAGCGAAGGCAATGAACAAAGGATAGTCTTTTCAACAAATTGTGTTGGAACAACTGAACATCTACATGTAAAAAAAAAAAAAAAAGTGAATCTAGAAACAGAGCTTGTACCTTTCACAAAAAATAACTCGAAACAGATTATTCACCTAAATGTAGAACACAAAAGTATAAAAATTCTTGGAGATGACATAGAAGATCTAGGTGAACTTGAGTTTGGTGAGACTTCATAGATACAACATCAAAAGCACAATCCATGAGAGAGAAAATGTAGAAAAATTAGACTTAATTGAAATTAAAACCTTCTGCTCTGCAGCAGACACTGTTAAGAGAATGAAAAGATAAGCCACAGACTGGGAGAACGTATTTGCAAATCACATATTTGGTAAAGGACTTGGATCCACAATATACAAATAATTCTTACAATTGAATGATAAGGAAACAACTTCGTGCACAAAATATCTGAGCAGATATCTCTCTAAGAAGATATACAGATGACAAGTAAACATATGAGAAGATGCTCAACATCATATGTCATTGGGGAATTAAAAATTAAAACAACAATGAGATACCACAACTGATACCCCAAATACTGACGTTAGCAACTGCTAATACCCAAAATACTGACATTAACAACTGCTGGTGAGAATGTGCTTCTGGTAGACATGCAAAACAGTAAAGTCACTTTGGAAGACAGTCTGCCAGTTTCTTACAAAGATCAATTAGTCTTACAATATAATCCAGCAATTGCCCTGTTCGGTATTCACCCAATTGAGTTGAAAACATAGACACATATAAACCTACCTACAATGGTTACAGCAGCTTTATTCACAATCACTAAATATTAGAAGCAACCAAGATACCCTTCAACAGGTGAATAGATAAACAAACCTGCCATACAGTGGAATAATATTCAATGATAAAAAGAAATTAGCTATTGAGTCATGACAAGACATGGAGGAAACTTAAATGCATATTTCAAAGTGAAAAGCCAGTCTGAAAATGCTACATACTGTATGATTCCAACTATATGGCATTCTGGAAAAAGCCAAAACTATAGAAACAGTAAAAAAAAAAAAAAAAAAAAAAAATTAGTGGCTACCAGGAGTTTGGGGGGGTGAGGGAAGGTTGAATATGTGAAGCATAGAGGGCTTTGAGGCCCTGAAACTAGTCTGTCTGATACTGTAATAGCAGATATATAACATTACACATTTGTCAAAATTCAGAGAACTGCACAAAGGATGAACCCTCATGTAAACTATGGACTTTAGTTAATAATAATATATCAATGTTGATTCATCACACCACACTAATGCAAGATGTTAATAACAGAGAAACTGATAGAGGAGATTGGGAGGGAAGAGGAAACTCTATACTTTCTAATCAATTTTTCTGTCAATACCACTCTAAAAATAGTCTATTAATTAGTGTAAAAAAAAAAAAAAAAAACAGACTTGCTGAAAACCCATACTGCTAGGAAGTGGAAAAACCAAGATTCAAGCCTACATCTTTTTTGCTCCAAGACACACATTTTTACCTCTGTTCTTGTGATCAATCATGACTAATTATTTACATAGTGTATCTGTTTTTTGAGGATCACATTTCCTGTGGTGTATGTTTTATAGGCGATGTTAGATGAGGCAAAATGTGTAGAATAATAAGAACCTTCTCCTTAGTCATGTCCAGCAGTCCAATGGAGTATCGTTCACAGTTCAGATATGTTCTAACTGTGTAAAGCGCTTTGTGAAACTGTCGCTCAACATCTGTGAGTTCTTCAAATACTTTATTGGCTGACCACATAAGGATCTGAAAGTAGGTATCAAAAAGAAAACAGTTAGAATAAAGTATGCTATGGAGAGAGAGAGCATTCACCACAAGAAAACATGAGGTGCTTCAAATGAAATGAATGCATATCGTTGGAAAGTGCAGTTCTGATTTTGAACATATGTACGTCCAACAAGCTACCCAGATCCTCTAGGTGAGATGATGAGTAGACCTTTGCAAGACTGTGGGTCTATGGAGAGAGAGAAGCTATGATTGGTCCCTGTGTCTACATATTTTGGCTCCAAAGGGGAAGTGCCCTGAAATTGGATGCAAAGATGGTGCCTGGGCAGAGAATCCAGTATTGGTGGCCCACTGGCTCCTGCTGGCCCTCATGAGGAGAGAGCCACCTACTTCCTTCCATGCATCCTGAGCTAGTTGGAGGTAACCTTACCTGGAGAGTTGGAATGGGAAGGGACTTCCCTCTCAACCTCTACCTGTGCATTGTACTGGTGAGAAAACTGAGGTCCAGAGAGTGGGCCAGACTCAGGTATCTTGGGTACCAATATTGCTCTTTATCCCTCTGTCTCATGGAAGCAGGAATAATGTGCTCCTCAAATTAACAGGTTTCCTATGACCCAGGAATTGCTACAAGCTTTATGTGAGAGGTGATCGCTAATAGTCACAACAACCATCTGAAGTAGGTACCATAATTGTCATCACCATTTCATAGACAGAAATGCCAAGTCCACTTGGGATCTAGACTGAAGAAAGCCAAGCCAGTTGTGCATACAATTGGAGAGCTTGGGGTGCAGGGGAGTGTGGGTGGGGAGAGTGGCAGGAAGATCATGAGAGGACACTTGGGACTGAAGTTTGGGGGTCTGCTCCACGTGGCTTAAACCTCCAAGAGGAATAGGAGGGGTCCGAATTTGTTGTCTCTGGGCGGCTTTGTCAGAATAGGTCAGTGTGGAATGATTAATGCTGCCTTCCTTTTACCTGGCTTCTTCGGGATTCAATATTGTACATGTAGCTGGTATGATGAAGCTTTAGGATGATAGACACAAAGTTGAGGTATTTGGAAAAGACCTACAGATGGCAGAGAAGAATAAGTTATAGTTGTGATATCTTTTCTTTGGTTATACAACAAATAAATTTCCTGAGCCTCCAACCAGATGCCCATGGTTAGCATTACCTCTTCATCCTGTTTGGAAAATTCAGATGCATTTATTTTGTTAACTGCCATGATCACAGCAAGAACCTCCTTGCCCATCATGATCGGGGTTGCCAGCAGGTTCTTAGTGACATATCCAGTTTGCTTGTCCATGAAGTCAGAAAAATGGCTATTCTGAAAGAGATAGTCACACGTTTGCCAAAGTGGCACAGAATCATAGAGTGGTAAATCTAGGGATGATGACAGATCATTCTCTCTCATTTAAATGCTACCAACAGATAACCAGGGCTCCAGTACAGTGGTCCCCAGCAAACAATCCCACTCCACCTGCCATCCTATGACTGCATAGAATGGAATTGCCCATTTCAGAATAAGCGCTTCCCACCTGAGCTGTGGCCTATTTAGGTTAGGCTGAGGTTGGGCCAAAAGAAAAGAGGTGATGAGACAGCCAAGTGGAAAGTGAGGTGCTAAGAGGAAAAGAGGGGAAGGCACAGGGTTACAATAGACAGCAAGTGCATGCAGGGAAGGAGAGCACAGCTAGGAATACAGACACAGTTCATAGAGCGCTTCTCTCTCATTACAAAGGGAAAACATGCACTTGAAATCATCAACCCATATGTCATGACATAAAGCAAAAATTATCATTCCCCCCAATCTAGCCTACTAGAAGAAATCTCTGCTACCTGCTGGTGTGTCTCCTTCTATGCCTTTCTCTGTGCTTGAACAAAGAATTTTCTATTTTTTCTAAAATTTGCTTTTCTAATTGCTTATAATAGTTTCATCACTTAACAATGTCTTACAGACTTCCCTGAAGACCAGTGCATATGGATGTGAACTCAGCTCTTGGATTCGTGCACACTACTTCACCCTGGGTGCTGTACGATCCACTCAACTGTCCTCTATTGATTCTGCCTGTTTATAGTTCTCCCCACTACCAACAGTACTGCACTAATCCTTCTTACTTTTATTTTCATGTGATAGATTCCCAAAAAACGAAATCCCTTTTGCTGGATCAACAGGAACATACAGTTTTTATTTACATAGATTACTTTGATGAAAGATTCACATTCCGTGGCTGGGCGCGGTGGTTCACGCCTGTAATCCCAGTACTTTAGGAGGCCGAGGCAGGCAGATCACCTGAGGTCAGGAGTTCGAGACCAGCCTGGCCAACATGATGAAACCCCATCTCGACTAAAATATAAAAAACTAGCCAAGAACGGTAGCGCGCCCCTGTAATCCCCGCTACTCAGGAGGCTGAGGCAGAAGAGTCACTTGAACCCGGGAGGTGGAGGTTGCAGTGAGCCAAGATTGTGCCATTGTACTCCAGCCTGAGCAACAAGAGCAAAACTCTATCTCAAAAAAAAAAAAAAAAAAAAAAGGAAAAGAAAAAGAAAAAGAAAGGTTCACATTCTAACTTCCACTGAGCCTGTGTGAAAGGACTGAGGACTACCTGCTTGCCAGCATCAGATGCTTATCAGGTTTTTAATGTTCTACCAAGCTTATGTCTTTCATTCCTATTTTTTTTTTCTTTCTTTCTTTGGGAGAGAGGAAAGTGGATCTTCCCAGATTCAGGCCTCTTAGAGTAGATTTAGAGAGACGATTCTAATCCACTGGCTACTGCAGAGGCTGAGCGATGAGTCTAGAGAAGTGCACAAATGGAAGGGCTTGAGAAAAAGGTCGAGGAAGGCAATTATCTTATTAGTTGTCATTTCAGAGAATAGCCACTTAAGGTGAGTTTAGACCCAGCCTTCCTTGGGTCATGGCATTTTCCCCTTTGAACCTAGGACTGCAGTTACAACTGAACTCTCAGCCTTAACTCTGAGACTTGTTGGCCAAAATTAGTGTGGTGTTCCTTCCGCAGTTGTATTATTTTCATTTCCCTGTGTTGGCAGTGCCTCTAAAAGCAGCACAAACCTTGGAGACTGGATTCTGTCTGGTTTCCTGAAGAAAAAAAATTTAAGAATTTTCTGTGTGCATTTCCAGGCCAGAGTTTCCACCAGGGAACAAGGGCTGGCTGGCCAATAGCACTCACAGAGCTCAAATGAGATTAGCAGTCCTGAGACATGCCTCAGAATCACCTGCAGATTAATGCAGCAGATGCACTGAATCCTAATCTCCTACAGTGGAACCTGCACTTTTACGTGGCCCAGGTAATTCTTAGGCTCAACCCAATGGGGAATCACCAGAAATGGTGCTGCTCTCAGAGGAAATGTGTGGTGGAAAGGGGATCAAGGCAGCCCCTCAGCCCAGATCTCTTCTACACCTTTCCCAAAGTGGAAACACACAAACCAACTCTTTAGGCATCAGCATTGCATAAAGGCAAGGAAGGTATTGGAGTCAGACTTTCTTGGCTGAAACTGGGCCCCAGTGTACTAGCTGTATGGTCCTGGGTGTGTGACTTACCTTCAGTGTCCTCGTTTTCTAATCTGAAAACAGGGGTAACACTTCCATCTACTGCCTAGAATTCCTGATGTGAAGATAGAATAACAAAGTATAGGCTGAGCACTTAGGAAAAAAAAAAAAGTGTCTGGCATATAGTTAGATATTCAGTAAGTACTGGGAAGAGAAACTTAGTACTTTTCTAGGCTTTCCTGAATGAGAAGTAGTTCTTTTGCAATTACCATTTTGCTTCTAGCTTTAATTTTTCTAGCCAATTCAACTCACTGCAGAAATCAGATGCCCGTAGCTGGATGTAGGCCTCCCATCCTGCGGAGCACCCTTCCTCCAGAGGGCCAGCACACTCCCTCAAGCCACCACGAACCACATTTCTTTTCTATCCACTTTATCTGTTACTTCTCTCTGTTTCCCCATAGGATCTTCACCCTCAGACCAAAGTGTCTGCAGGCTTTGTAACATTCTTTCTCTTAATCCGCTGCTTGTCTAGGCCAGCTCCCATTGTTTCCCTTCCACCCTGTTATCCATGCAGATCATATCACCTTCATTTACACAGCCTGGGCACTAAAGGAATCCTCGAAATAACAGAAACATGCACCATGGAATGAAGTTAGCCAGGACCTTTTTTTTTGAGATGGAGTTTCGCTCTTGTTGCTCAAGCTACAATGCAATGGCGTAATCTTGGCTCACTGCAGCCTCCGCCTTCCGGGTTCAAGCGATTCTCCTGCCTCAGCCTCCTGAGTAGCTGGGATTACAGGCACTCA
>NW_012114422.1:1108868-1124591 GCF_000951035.1 Colobus angolensis palliatus
TGTCTCTACTAAAAATAGAAAAATTACCTGGGCATGGTGGTGCATGCCTGTAATCCCAGCTACTGAGGAGGCTGAGGCAGGAGAATGACTCGAACTTGGGAGGCAGAGGTTGCAGTGAGCTGAGATCGCGTCACTGCACTCCAGCCTGGTGACAGAGCGAGACCCCTTCTCAAAAAAGAAAAAGTCTTCGTGCCTTCAACTTGTTTTAAAACAGGCAACAGTCATTGACCCTTTTTTGGCCAACCATATCCAGCTCCTAAACCCCTACTGGCCTAATGACAATATTATCACAGCTCTCATTTATTGAGCATCTGCTATGAGTCAGGTCCTTTATACACATTTAATCTGTACATTTGCTTATCTCCATTTCTTAGGGGTAGAAACTCCATCACACAGTTACTAAGTCACAGACATGGATCTGCACCCAGCTCTGTCTGATGCCAAAGCCCTCTCCCTATACCAATGGCTTCCCTGTTACCTTCATGGACCCTCCAAGGCTGGGAGTATGTAGCTCTGTACCTTTGTCTAGGCGTGAGAAGTCTTTCCCTCACCTGCGCCCACACTGCTAATCAGAGGAAAGTTGTGTGTGGTCAGGGGTGTGGTAGAAAGAGGGAAGCCTCCAAGACCTGAGTTATTGCCCCAGATCGGCCACATCCTGTCTACCTAACTTTGAACGATTCCTACTACATAGGCTGGAAATAAAAAATATGATCCTGGTCAGAGAACGTTGTTTAAATTGCCAAGTGCAATGAAAAGAGGAAGAATTAATCAGATATTTCATTGGAAACATTAGTTTCTACTTCCTTTCCCGTTGCAAATCTTACTGCAGTGGTTAAAGCACGTGAAACTGCAGGGGTGTAAGGTAGGCAAGCAGAGCACTGGACACATACTCAGCTACCTCTGTTCCAACCCTTCTCATCCACAGACACATACCGTGGACGCCGGGGAGATACAACTCCTGTGGCCTCAACTTCCTGTCCTCCATTGGACAGAGTTGGGCTAAAGACTTGATAAGTCCCTTCCATCTCTAATATTCCACAGTTGATTTGAAATTCACTTCCTCCTCCTGTATCTGCTCACCCAGTAGACCAGTGGTTTTCAACACTGGCTGCATATTAGAAGTACTTGGGGGAGCTCTTTAAAAATACCAATGCCTGGGCCGGGCACAGTGGCTCACGCCTGTAATCCCAGCACTCTGAGAGGCCGAGGCGGGTGGATCACCTGAGATCAGGAGTTCAGTACCAGCCTGGCCAACATGTGAAACCCCATTTCTGCTACAAATACAAAAATTAGCCAGGCATGGGGGCGCACACCTGTAGTCCCAGCTACTCAGGAGGCTAAGGCAGGAGACTTGCTTGAACCCAGGAGGCAGATGTTGCAGTGAGCCGAGATTGTACCATTGCACTCCAGCCTGGGTGATGGAGCAAGACTCTGTCTCAAAAATAAATAAATAAATAAATAATAAAATCATAAAATAAAAATGCTAATGCCTGAATTCTAATTTTTGAGAGTCTGCTGTAACAGTAAAGCCACCGATATGGTTTTGTGGATTGTGTTTGTTTTTTGAGACAGGGTTTCATTCTGTCACCCAGATTGGAGTTCAGTGTGTGAACACAGCTCACTGCAGCCTCAGCCTCCCAGGCTCAAGCCATCCTTCCATCTCAACCTTCCAAGTAGCTGGGACTCCAGGCACACACCACCATTCCTGGTTTATTTTTGTATTTTTGGTAGAGATGGGGGTTTCCTATGTTGGCCAGGGCTGGTTTCGAACTCCTGGGCTTAAGCCATTCACCCACCTTGGCCTCCCACAGTGCTAGGATTACAGGCATGAGCCACTGTACACAGCTTAATGTGGTTTTAGTGTACAGCCAGAGTTGGAAATCCCCACTCTAGAGGGGAAAAAAAATGAAGAAGCAGTTGAAATGAAGAACCAATGAGGCCTCTGTCTTTCCCGTAAGCACAGAACCGTATCTGTCTTCAACACACATTTCTCTGTGTCCCACCCAGAACAGCCAGGAGCCCTCCAGAGAAGAGAGGAGAGACTCCCCACTCCCAGATGAAGTGCTCCGTCCATGCCATGATGCTCACCATGGACAGCCGCAGACCAAAACCACCTCCAAGCAGCTCCATGCTCTTATTTCCTTCTTACCACGGAGAACTGGGCTCATCAAAGTATAACAGCAGAAATCATTTTACCCATCTCTTCTTTAAAAGCCTTTCAAAAAAATTCCCGAATGTCACTTTTTAGAGTTTGGTGTGCTAGTGGGGATGGGCTCAGTTCAGGACCCTCAAGGAGCATCTTCCCATGAGAAAAACCTCAGGATGTGTGGACATTGCCTTCCAGTTGGTTGTCTAGAGAACTTTTCCTTAAGGACGCACATCTGTTTAGACATCTGAGCCTCAGTCAGCCTCAAAAGCAAACTTAACCCAGCTTAAACTCACTGAAAGGAGGAATTATTCAGGACTGAAGGCCCGGTAACCCTTGCACCTGAGCAGTGTTCTGTGGTTGTTTGCAGAGTTGCTCATGTTTGACGACTTTCATACCTCTTGGGTCTGTGTGACCCTCCCCCTGTAATCAGCTTCAGGAGGCATTTAGGAGATTATCCTCCTGCCTCCCCAGCTGCGCTATTCACCCCTGCACAGAAAGCATTTCACAGGCTGTTCCCATTCAACTCTGTTCCATCATAATCCACTTCTCCCTTTTTGTTAATGGTAAGCCGTAATAATGGAACACATGTGTAGAGAAGGAGCTGCCAGGAGAATCTTCAAGCTGGTACCCTTGATTATTGCTGAGGGGAGGGATGATGGGTGATTAGCATTTCCTCCTTTGGTTTATTTGTATCTCATAATTTTTAAAAAATGAACATGTATTCTAATGGTAAGAATAAAGTTTTTCTACTTCTATAAGGGTCATCTCAATGCCTTGTATTTGTGCAGTATGCTGTTGGTCTTCAAGAGGGTCCAAATGTCCCACTTACATGATTGGAATTCATTCTTGAAAGATCTGGGTTATGGAGCAGTGGGAGTGCTCAATTGCACTTAACCGTCACCTAAATTCACATATGTAATGAATTCCAAATTTGAACATCTGAACTTTCAAATGGCATCTTTTTTTTTTTTTTTTTTTTTTGCACATTTGGTTGATAGATGAAAGCACTGATTTACTAGCAAATCTATCCAACAAACCTGAATGTTTTCAAAGGACTGTGAATGAGAGGCATGGGGAGCAGTTGACAAGTTTTGGCATCTGGGCACGTTGGCCCATCTCCCTGGTGGGGTGGTTTGCTTTGCTGGTGTTGTGAAAAGGAAAGTCCTCCAGAGCACTGGAGGAGGTGTAAGGGAGGGGGTGTGGAATGCACCAGGTCCAGGTAGGATCGCCTGATAAAGTGCCCAACTTTACATGGGACATACTTACGCTTCAGAGAATAATAATTCATTGTTTATCTGAAATTCAAGTTCAACTGGGCAACTTGAAATTTCATTTGCTAAATTTGGCAACACTAGGCCTGACTGATCCTCTTCCCTGCCACCCACATTCCCCCGATTATTGCCAAACTAATGCCACAAGGATAGCACTATCTCTGTTTCCCATTGGTTCCTCCCTGACCCTGCCAAGACCTCTGCCCCACTGTCATAATGCCACCTACCTTTTTCACATCTGGGACATTATGAGTTTTCTTCGTGTGAGCAGCCCAACCCACTATCCCAATGTCCAGTGGAAACACAACTTCTTTGTCAGGACCCACCAGGTTGTCGTCAAACTTGGAGGTGGGGGTGACATCTAGCAACCTAGAGGCCACCTCAGGTACGCCATTCCGGGACCGGCACAGGAACATGCTGCAGCGGTCAGCCTGGAGCAGGTGGGCCAGCCTCTGCAGGGCCCTGTGAACCCCCTGCTCTGGGGTGCCCTCCTCCTCCTGCACGGTCCACAGCAGCTCCAAGCACAGGGCCGACTCCTCCACCTGGGTCAGCTCAGAAAAGGACATGCTGGACTGGACTGGCACCTGGCTGTTCTTGAAGATTTCTCCCAGCACCTCCACCCGCAACTTCCTGTCAAAGTACTCCTTGGCAAACTGAGGGTTCTCCTCCAGGTATTTCTCCACGGCATCTTGGTTGATCTCACCCATGGTGCGGCTTGCTTTGCTGCTGTTGTTCAGAAAGGACGACCTTCAGAGCACTACCTGAGGCAGAGTGATGAGAAGGAAATACATCCTTGTGGAAATTACTGAGGAAACCGTAAATGGTCCCTCATAGGACTTCCAAAGGTCAAGCAGAAAGCAGAGCTTTCAAACTGCCTGTAACTCTTGGGATGTGACAGAAGGCCCTGGCTTAGGGTGGGATTCAGGAAGCAGAGGATTAAAGAGTTCTTCAGGACACTAAATCCCTGAGCATTAGTAGCTCATAAGTCCCCAGCGAATCTTCAGAGCATCTTAGATCAGCCCAGCAAGTAGCAAGTTGAGGTGTCTATTCCAGAAAAAATAACTGAATGTCAGCTGTTGTCCGCAGCACGGAAGAATCACTGACATATCCATGAATGACATGACGTCGGCAACAATTGGCACCTTGAATCATTCTTGTATGATAGCTATAGGAAGTAAAACTATTTAGACCTCAGAAGTGCTTGGATTGCTTTTGTTTATATAGCAACTTCAATGAACATCTGGGGAATATGGAACCGTTTAGCATCACCACAACGTAAAGGTGAATATGAATCTTTCCTTTTCTTAAGTCTTTTGATCACCAAGGTTGCTTAGCCTCCTCTTTCTCTAAAACCCTCACCTCTCAATCCCCCTCACTTTAGAAAGCTTGACCTCAGAAGTGTTTTAAAGGAATAAACCTCAAGCTTATTACTAAAGAGGTGGACATAGCAAAACATTTGTCAATGATCCAAACCTAATCAAGTCATGAATTGAATAATAACCCTTGTCGAGAGACTGTAATTACAAAAGGTAACCTACATAGTTACTAGCTGGGTTTTTCTGCTAAGTATATTATTTAGGATTTTGTTTTCAATAGTAATAGCCAGACGTCATGAGATTTTGCTGCAACATACAGTCTACTAAATCTACTAGATGATAGATATCTTGTCTGTTGCTAGGATCCTTAACATCTCAGGGGCTACTGGCATAGAAAGAACACTTACCACTACTTAGTTTTATTTAATGTTCACTTTACTAAGCTTTTACATCTATTAAACACATTTCCTCAAATATTTAAACACTATTATGCAACTAATAATTCAAACTATTAATTCATGAACCAATTGCCTTCGATACTTAAATGTTGGTTTCAAACTTAGTCAAGGTGTTTTAAACACTTCAATAAAACTACAAACTTAATATGACAAATTCTCTTAAGTGGAAAACACACACATGTTACAGTGACTCTAAAAATTATTGTTACACTCACATTTAAGTTTGCTTCAAAAATAGAAATCCTATGAGTTTCATCGAGTTCTCTAAGCTTTACCTCTCTAGAGAGATAGTAATTTTTTTTTTTTTTTGAGGCAGGGTTTCACTCTTGTTGCCCAGGCTGGAGTGCAATGACCACAATCTCAGCTCACTGCAACCTCCGTCTCCTGGGTTCAAGTGATCCTCCTGCCTTAGCCTCCCAAGTAGCTGGGACTACAGGTGGGTGCCACCACGCCCAGCTAATTTTTGTATTTTTAGTACAGACAGGGTTTCACCATGTTGGCCAGGCTGGTCTCGAATTCCCAACTTCAGGTGATCCACCCGCGTCAGCCTGAGAGATAGTAATCTTATTGGTCATAAAAGAAAAAGAGATCCGTTGAGATTGCACATTCCCTGTTGAGAATTGAGAGATTCTTGGTGGGAAACATGGTGTTCCCAGGGGTACAGAACTCAAACAGTCATTTGTTGAGTTATGCCACTTCTTTGATTGAGTTTCACCTGCTACCTCAAAGCACCTTGTCAGGTGCACACATTTTCTTGGACTATCCTATGTCACACTCAACTCTAGTCTCAGGAGGTTCCTCATTGGATGACTATTTACTTCATAACATCCTATTATTATAATTAGGATAATGCAGAGGTATATTTCCCATGAGAGAGTTGAGTCAACTGAGTCACCCCTCCTATGGGACCATCCTCCTCATCTAACAATTTTGGGCACTCTTTTCTACCTAGTTGTTTTGTGTGACTCATGGCACAGTTCCTACTTCTCCCAAAAGTATGTGGCATGCTCACGATTTCCTGGTTTCATCCTTCCCTCCTGAAACAGAGAGGGAAAAACACATATTTGCACTTCATATACAGACTTATACTTAGAAAAAACAAAATGCCCATATATGTTCATGTTTCATAATCTTATAAAAGTGAATATTAATTTGAAAAAGAAATATCCTATTATCTTCAGCATTCTTTTATTTTCATAACTAGTTAGAGATTTGTTCATTTGTTCATTCTTTGTTTTTGGGGATAACAAGAGATGGAGTCTCCCTCTGTCACCCAGGGGTGATCTTGGCTCACTGCAACCTCTGCCTCCTGGGTTCAAGCGATTCTCTTGTGTCAGCCTCCAAAGTAGCTGGGATTACAGGTACATGCCACCACGCCTGGCTAAATTTTTTTGTATTTTTAGTAGAGACAAGGTTTCACCATGTTGGCCAGGCTGGTCTTGAACTCCTTAGGTGATCTGCCCACCTTGGCCTCCCAAAGTGCTGGGATTACAGATGTGAGCCACTTCACCTGGCCTCATTTGTTCCTTCTTTCAACATTTGTCTATTGATTGTTATAAGCAAGGCACCATTCTAGCTATTGTGATAGAGACTTCAAGTTCCCTTTATATTGTATGATTGTTTCCTTCTCCCAGTTATATGGGAAGATTACTCTTCCCCCCTCTGGTACAGCCATATGACTGATTTTAACAAATAGGTTATGGGCAGAAATATTACTTTCAGACAGGAACAATTAATTGCCAATGGGAGGCTCTCCAGGTCTCTGTTCCCTCTACTACCACATCAGTTTCAGGTGAAAGGGCTCCTGAATCCCAGAGTGAGGATGTCATGTAACAGAGGCCCCTGCTGACCTGAGATGGACATGTAGCATGATGAGAAATAAACCTGTCTTGTTTTCAGCCTCGGAGACATGAGGGTTGTTGTTACTGCAGCATCACCAAGACAATTCTGACAGTTATATTTCTACTGCCGGGGACCTAGGGGGATGACAAGCACTTGTGGCATGGGAAGGGAGATAAGACTAGTGCATAAAAAGCCATGAGACATAGAACAGAATGCAAGTCATGCTGGAAGTGAAGTACATGCACACAGCTACGGGAGTTCACGAAAGGGATCATATCTAGTGTGGCTGAAGACAGGGTAGAAATCGAGAGTGTTCAGAAGCAATAGCATGGGGTGTAGGGTAATACAGGGAGGACAGTGAGAGATGACCCTGGAAAGGTGGGTGGGGCCCAGATTAGAAGGGCCTCAAAGGCTAGACTGAGGATTTTGAATCCTGGAAAATTTTTGAAGTGGGAGGCAACATTATTAGTATTCTTCTTTACCAACTTAATGAGAAAGATAACTTGGAGGAAAAGAAAATACTGGACACTGGGATACAGATTAAGATATTTTATTGCATTTGGCTCATTATCAAACAACCTAAAAATTGGTATAGACTTTGACCCTATAATTCTGCTTTTATGAATTCATCTTAGAGAAATAATTAAGAATGTATGTGATTAATACAGTTGCAAGGGTGCTTCTCATGAGTGTGGGTATAAAAGTAAAAGACTAGAAGTAGCCTAGACACTCAATAGTAGGAGGTTGAGTAAATAAATGGTGTTAGATCTCTGAAATAGAAAGCTACACAGCTATTAGGTTGGTACAAAAGTAATTGCAGTTTTTCCCATTACTTTTAGTGGCAAAAACCACAATTACTTTTGCACCGACCTAATAATATTGTTAGTCTATTGATATGAAAAAATATTTATGATATGCAGTTAATTACAAACAGTATTGCAGCATGATTCCATTAATATGCACAGAAAGAGGTATATATACCAAAATATTAAGTGAAATTATTTCAAGGCAGGACACACTGACTCATGCCTGTAATCCCAGCCCTTTGGGAGGCCGAGGCAGGCAAATCACTTGAACTCAGGAGTCTGACACCAGCCTAGGCAACATGGCGAAACCCCGCCCTACAAAAAAATACGAAAATTAGCTGGGCTTGGTGTCACATGCCTGTTGTCCCAGCTACTTGAGAGGCTGAGATGAGGAGCTTGAGCCCAGGAGGTAGAGGCTGCAGGGAGCTGTGATTGCACCACTGCACTCCAACCTGGGTGACTGAGCGAGACCCTAGCTCAGGAAAAAAAAAAAAAAAAGTTATTTCAAAGTGGTGGGATTCAAGACATTAATTTTTTTCTTCTTTTTTGCTTACCTGATTTTTGTACAGTATCGATGATGAACATATATAATTTATGTAATTAAGAAATTCAGTCATTCATCAACAAAGATTTTGAGGTTATCTCTGCAGTCTATGGGTGAAGTTGCTTGGGAATGAAAAAGAAAAGGACAAACGTGAGACACGATCCAGCAAATGTGTCACGACAATTGACAGGACGAGACAATTGATTAGTTGGTAAAAGCACACAAGACAAGGGGTCACTGTTAACTACTTTGAGTGTTGAGCAAAGTTATGGACTGAATGTTTGTGTTCCCCTAAAATTCATCTGTTGAAATCCTAACCTCCAATGTGATGGTATTAGGTGATATGGCCTTCAGGACATGACTAGGTCATGAGGATGGAACCCTCACAAGTGGCATTAGTGCCCTTATTAAAGGGTCCTCAGAGAGCTCTCTAGCCCTCTTTCTCCCATGTGAGGATACCAAGAGAAGATGGCTCTCTGTGACCTGGAAGAGGAAGATGGCCATCACTGAACCTGACCATGCTGGCACCCTGACCTCAGACCTCCAGCCTCCAGAACCATGAGAAGTGAATTTCTGTTGTCTATAAGCCATTACGTCTATGACACTTTGTTATAGCCACCTGAACTAAGACAAATGACATTTTATCAAAGATTTTTAAATGGATAATATTAGAAGCCTCCTTTTAGCACACATACCAATAGCCTTTTCTTTCTTTCTTGTTCTTGACAAAGTCCTGTGATTTCCGTGGCTCTTCCTCTTGGGATAGTTCTTTGCAGAGCTTCTTGCCAGTGTTAGCAAGATCTTTGTGTCTCTTATTGGCTGTCTGCTGCTAGGCACTGGAAAAAACAAAATCAATTTCAGAAAATGACATATTTTATTTTTTTAAATGTCTGATTCAGGTGGTACATGTGTAGGTTTTTTATACGAATATATCGCGTGATGCTGAGGTTTGAGCTTCAGTTGAACCCATCACCCAGATAGGGAGCATAGTATTCAATAGGTAGTTTTTCAACCCTTTCCTTTGTCCTTTTGGAGGTCCCAGTGCCTATTGTTCCCATCATTGTGTCCATGTATACTCAACGTTTAGCTCTCACTTGTAAGTAAGAACATGTGGTATTTGGTTTTCTGTTCCTGCATTAATTCACTTAGGATAACAGCCTCCAGCTGCATTCATGTTGCTGCATAGGATACGATTTTGTTTTTTGTATGGCTGCATAGTATTCCATGGTGCATATGTACCACATTTTCTTTACCCAGTTCACCACTGATAGGCACCTGGGTTGATTCCATGTCTTTGCTATTGTGAACAGCGCTGTGATAAACACATGAGTGCAAGTGTCTTTTAGATGGCATGATTTATTTTCTTCTGGATTTCTACTGGATAGATACCCAGTAATGGGATTGCTGGGTCAAATGGGAGTTCTATTATTAGTTCTTTGAGAAATCTCAACACTGTTTACCACAGGGGCTGAACCAATTTACAATCCCGCCAACAGCATATGAGTATTCTTTTTTCTCCACAACCTTACCAACATCTGTTATTTTTTGACTTTTTAGTAATAGCCGTACTGTCTGGTTAGAAAGGTTTTGATTTGCATTTCTCTAATGATGAGAGATGTTGAGCATTGTTTCATATGTTTGTTGGCTGCTTGTATGTCTTCTTTTGATAAATATCTGCTCCTGTCCTTTGCCCACTTTCTAGTGGGGTAATTTGTTTTCTTCTTGTTGATCTGTTCTTTACAGATTCTAGATATTAGTGCTTTGTCAGATGCTTAGTTTGCTCATATTTTCTCCCATTTTGTAGAGTGTCTGTTCACTCTGTTGATAGTTTCTTTTGCTGTGCAGCAGCTCTTTCGTGTAATTAGGTCCCACTTGTCTAGTTTTGTTTTTGTTGTGTTTTCTTTTGAGGACTTAGTCATAAATTCTTTGCCTAGGCTGATGTTCAGAAGAGTATTTCCTAGGTTTTCTTCTAGCATTTTTTATAATTTGAAGTCTTACATGTAAGTCTTTAATCCATCTTGAGTCAGTTTTTGTAGATGGTGAGAGGCAGGGGTCAAGTTTCATTCTTCTGCATATAGTTAGCCAATTTTTCCAGCACCGTTTATTAAATAGGATGGAAATGACATATCTTAAAATTTAAAAATACCAAACAGATCACTTAGAATACATTTTTAACATGACAAAATGTTGACTTCACTGTTTAATTTTTACATCAGTCCTGCTGGTTCATTCAAAGCATAGATTTGTTGTTTGGTTTTTTTGGATAGAATATTAACTGATGGAGAAAATGAGGGAAAAAGTCAAGATCTTAGATGCTAATATTTTTTAATGGCAATAAATTTATTTAGATAAACTCTGAAATGATAACTAAGTCAATGTGAAAACTCCATTGCATTTACATAGAATTTTTTAAGAAATATAAACCACCTGGTAACAATAGAAGGATAATAAGAACAGATAACATACAAAATATATACTCGGTGACAGGCACCCTCCTAAGATCCTTACAAATATTATCTTATGTCATTTCTTTTTTTTTTTTTGAGACAAAATTTTGCTCTTGTTGCCCGGGCTGGAGTGCAACGGCACGATCTCCGCTCACCACAACCTCTGCCTCCCAGGTTCGAGCGATTCTCCTGCCTCAACCTCCCAAGTAGCTGGGATTATAGGCATGCGCCACCATGCCCAGCTAATTTTGTATTTTTAGTAGAGATGGGGTTTCTCCATGTTGGTCAGGCTGGTCTCAAACTACTGACCTCAGATGATCCTCCTGCCTCGGCCTCCCAAAGTGCTGGGATTACAGGCATGAGCCACCATGCCCGGCCTATGTCATTTAATTTTTACAATAATCTTATAAGGTAGGTACCATTATTATTTTACAGGTGAGAAATTGAAGCACAGAGAAATTAAGTTAGCTTGCCCAAGTTCATAGCCAGCAAGTGATAGTAAGCTACTCTAAAACTACCAGTTTAAATATGGCTAAATTTACAACTGTGCCTGTGAGGTGAACTAGGCATTGTACTTGATGCTAGAGGGGGATATACAAAGATTCTTTCTTTGAAGATTTTGAAATCTAGACAAACATCATAAAATGTTAAATACTAATACAAGAGTGAAATAAAAATTCCAGACAATCTTTTTAAAAATCTACCAAAGAATGATTTAACTTCCTTAAACTTTCTGTTTAAACAGATTTTCAATAGTACTCTATATAAATGAGAACATGTAATTTCTAATTCCATCATTGTTAAAATTTTTCGCTGCAGTTAATGATTTCTACAGGAAGTTATGTTTATACAATAGCCAAAACATACGCCTACGAGCAAAAATCAACAATATCCTGGGTTAATTAAGTGTATTTCACATTATTGTACTGAACCCACTCTTCAGTTCCACCTTAGCCAGATTATCTGTTTCTATAATTAGCCATCATGGAAAGGCACCCCCTGTAGGTAGGAATTTCAGGCACATCTGGCAGCCAGCTGCACAGGACCCTTCCCTCTGCACATCTGCTCTCATGAAAGCCCTGTGCCTGCACTTATATTGATGGGTATAACCAGGTATCTCAGAGACAATTCGGTTGGTGAAAATCATATTATTTTTATCCAAATTGATGAGACGGACTGATGATTTTGCAACCACTGAGAACACCGTATTGAAAAAAATTAATTTATCTCTTTGTACCTGAAAACATGGACTGACTAACCTTTCCATTTTTCAACCAATTATTTTGACATCTTTTAAATGCAGTCAGAAGATAAATGCTGCTCCATTTCCTTGTTTTTCATTTTTCTTGGCCTCCGTCCAGATGTGGGTATAAATGTTACTTTGTATAAAATGGAGCTGGTTGGAAGTGCTTAATTTTCATGAGGGTAAGGACATAAATGTCTTGCATTAGTTCTTCTATCAGTTATAGTAAAACCTTTTTCAGTCTTTTTTTTCTTTTTTCTTTTTTTTTTTTTTGAGACCGAGTCTCGCCGTCTCTGTTGCCTAGGCTGGAGTGCAGTGGCGTGATCTTGGCTCACTGCAAGCTCTGCCTCCCGGTATCACGCCATTCTCCTGTCTCAGTCTCCCAAGTAGCTGGGACCACAGGCGCCCACCACCATGCCTGGCTAATTTTTTGTATTTTTAGTAGAGACGGGATTTCACCGTGTTAGCCAGGATGGTCTCGATCTCCTGACCTCATGATCCGCCTGCCTCGGTCTCCCAAAGTGCTGGGATTACAGACTTGAGCCACCACGCCCGGCCCTTTTTCAATCTTTTTTAGGAGTTGGTGACTTGTTTGATGCTGTTAAGGTTAAGTTAACATCAACTTCTGTTACAGGTAACCTCTCAAATCTCAGTAGCTTCATCCAGTGGAAGCTTATCTCTCGTTCACATAAAGTCAGTCACTGGTGGGAACCCTGGCAGATAAGAGAAGACAAGACAGGATGTGAACAATTGAACAGACAGCTTTTCTGAGCTCTGCGTGGGAGTGACACAGCCGCTTCCGCTGGCCAGAAGGCTCGTGACCTTATAGAGCTTCGAAAGGTGGGGACAACGAAGGCAGGGGCTGGCAGACGTAGTCCCCAACTTTACAGCATGGAAGGGGACTGCAAATTTTTCGGTGAAAGGCCAAGTAGCCACCTCTGCCACAAGTACTAAATCCTGAGAAATTATATATTAGAAAGGGTGAACTCTGAACAGGTCTTTAAAAATAAATGTTTTGGCTGGGCGCGGTGGCTCGAGCCTGTAATCCCAACACTTTAGGAGGCCGAGACGGGCGGATCGCGAAGTCACGAGATCGAGACCATCCTGGCTAACCCGGTGAAACCCCGTCTCTACTATAAAATACAAAAAACTAGCCGGGCGAGGTGGCGGGCGCCTGTAGTCCCAGCTACTGGGGAGGCTGAGGCAGGAGAATGGCGTGAACCCGGGAGGCGGAGCTTGCAGTGAGCTGAGATCCCGCCACCGCACTCCAGCCTGGGCAACAGAGCGAAACTCCATCTCAAAAAACAGAAATAAATAAATAAATAAATGTTTTCTGGAGCTTGCGTAGAGCGACTAATTTCACTAAAAGAAATTGTATCTATTGATCAAGCACCTACTATGAACAAGTCTCTTGATATACCCAGTGGAAAAATGGGGACAGTAGGGACAGATACAAAGATGAATGAAACATGGTCTGTCTCTCCATGAAGCATGGCAAGGAAATGAATGAAATTTTGTGTACATTACATACGATCTATAAGATGTAATTTAAAACATAATTTTACCTGTAGAAAAAGGAGCAAGAAAAATATTTGTAAAGGAAATATTTGCTTTATTTTCTGATTAACATTTTCACCATTGAATATTTTAAAAACACAAAAAGGCACAAAAAAACAAACTTTCAGTGTCCCTAATCTTATCACACAGAGATATTCACTGTGAACATTTTTCCTTTTGATATTACATATACACACATTTGAAAAGTTAATGTATGAGGATCTTTTTCAAAGTACTGAAGTAAAGAACATCAGTTGACCTGAATTAACTTATTTGTAATCATGAAGAAATCCTAGAAAGAAAGCCAAAATAAACTGTTTTTCTCTGCTGGTATCTGGAGCACTAACGTCCATGATTTATCATTAAAAGAAGAGCGGCAGAGGAATGGTTACATCAACTTTCTTTTTTCACTTCAAATTTTTACTCTGAAACAACCTTTAAACATCCAACAAATAAATGAAAACATGTTGCTGCATCAAAACCATCATCAAAATGCACTGAAATACCCTTCATTATTCAACCTACAGTATGTGCAAGGGCCACCAGAATGTGTTGTAGGAGAAATGACTGAAAGGCCAGGGGGTATTAGGAGAACATTTTTGGCAGGAATAACTGCCCAAAGGCAATCGGGCTAAGCTAGGAGCTCTCCATCACTAAAGAACTTGGAGCAAAATCTGGAAGACCTCTCCTCTGGAATGCTGAAGAGGGGATCCAAGTATTGGGCAGGAGATAGAGAGGTGCCCTAAAATCCTTTCCCACCCAGGGTACATAGATCCATACCCCATAGGGTCCTGCAGGAGAGGGTCTGAAGCAGACCTTATTTGAGCTGTTTGGGATTACACAGCCTTCCATAAAACTGGCCAAATCAGAAGATCTCCTAGTTAGGTTATTGTCCAGAGACAGGCTTCCCTAGCTCTGCGGAGGTTAGGAGTTAAAAGCATCACTGTTGGCTCCCCAGACACTGCTGGGACTCAAATGGGTACAAGAGTGAAGGAGAAGGTGGGAAGCAGATGGAGAAGCAGGGAGGAAGGAAGCCACAGGTGTCGTCTTTTCAGGAGGCTCAGAAGTAGCCCCAGTGCCCTATAGATAAAGGGTTGGTGTGAGGACCAATCAACTCCTTATTTCTGTTTGGCAGCTACCTACCTCTTCCCTACTTTTCTCTTATTTCAGGTCTGGCTGCAGCAAAATGGCCCAAATTGATCTCGAATCTTTCTGATTTAGGCCATGGAGACACAACTGATACTGTATGGAAGGAATGTTAAGAAGAGATACTTCTTTGCCACATCATGAATTCTCATTCTGTCATTCTCATTCTTTGACTGGCTGCTTTGATCAAATGAGTGGAACTCTAACTTTGAACAGAGAAAAACAGGGTCAGTAAATTGTGCCATCACACAGGCAAAATACCTAAACTAGTCACAGTGTTTTGATTTAATTGGCTGTTGACATTATAGAATGTTGTTTACTCTTCTTTCCTTTGTCTCCTCCCCAGCCAACAAAACAGTCAACCTTAGCTGCTTTGAAAACAAATGAAAATTCCAATATGGGTTTGAAATAAAATTGCATCACAAACAATCGGTAGGTGTTTTTCAAAGTGGTTTCAGGGAAGTGCCACGGAGTAAGCAGGCGACCACCGAGGCGGCTAAAATATTTCCTGTCCTGACCAGGGTTGCGTTTCTGGAGAATATTTAACAGGGAGGGTTTTAATGCTTTTAAAGATGTTGAAACTAAAGAACAAATATTGACCAGAGGGCACCACAACTCTCCCGAAAGAGAGTAAAATACATCCTTTATAAAATGAAAAACTACTTGGATGAATTATTCCAAAATTCCTGCACAAGTGGACCTCAGAGGGCTGACGGAGGGGCCAATTTGGCACGGCCAGGGCCTGGGCACTCACGCACCAGGGAGCCTCGCGGGTACCCTCTCGCTCTGTGAGGCCACGGTCTTCCCGCCAGGTTGACTCGAGCCTCCTGCCAGAGCCACTGGCCCCGGAGGCCACCCCAGACCGCAGCTGGCGGCCGCTGGCACGAGTGCAGGGTAACTGAGCCAGGGCCGCTGGCGCGTTTGGCCTGGCCGAGGCCAACCCG
>NW_012114422.1:1125176-1164082 GCF_000951035.1 Colobus angolensis palliatus
CCGGACGGCCCAGGTCCCCACCCCTATCCCCGCCCTCCCCGCGGCCCGCTGTGCGCCCCCGGACACCAAACCCCTGCTGTTGTCATCCTTCTCACAGTTCTCGGGGACCTGGTACGCCATGGCCAAGAAGGACCCCGAGGGCCTCTTTCTGCAGGACAACATCGTCGCGGAGTTCTCCGTGGACGAGACCGGCCAGATGAGCGCCACGGCCAAGGGCCGAGTCCGTCTTTTGAAGTCAGTGGCCGCCCGGGCAGCTGCGCCCTTTGCACTCTAGGGTCCTTTCAGGACCCTGCCTGCTGGTCGCCACGTGGGGACTGTGAAGGGAAGGGAGCACCGGGTGGGTGGAGGGAGGGAGGAAGCCCTTTGCCCGGCTTGGCTGAGGATCCCCTTGGCTTTTGCAGTAACTGGGACGTGTGTGCAGACATGGTGGGCACCTTCACAGACACGGAGGACCCTGCCAAGTTCAAGATGAAGTACTGGGGCGTAGCCTCCTTTCTCCAGAAAGGAAGTGAGTAGTCAGCTCTTTGGGACTGTCTTGGGAATGGGGCCCCTACGGGGCCAAATCGCTGAGTTTCTTCTGCAGAGGTACCTACCCTTAGGAAGAATGGCCTGCGGAAAGGTCTGGAAGTGGCAGGAACCCACCACACCGCCTGAAGTTAGGGGGACAAGATTGGGAGCAGCTACCTGCCCCCGCCCCAACCCTCAGCTCAAGAAACCTGGCCTAAGCTCAAAAGGACCTTTCGGTTTGTTAGGTGTCATTTTCCCCACCAGCCACTGTGCCAAGGTGTGTGCCTTCTCCATGCTTTCTCCTCCTGCCTTCCACATCTCCACTCCACCTAGCTCTGCGTTTCCTCGGTCTCTTTGGGCTGAATCCCTGAGACAGCTTGACTATCTGGGGCTCCCGCAGAGGCCAAGAGAGCCCTATCCAAGGCTGAAGGGAGCACTACGCATAGGGATGGATCCCTTCGAAGTGCCTGGCCTGCCGATGCTGAGGTTCTGCGCCAGACACAGTGTGCTGTGGCAGTGGCCTCTTCCCTTTCCCCTAAGCTGTGAAATTCAGATGTGGAGGGGAGTGATGTTGAGGACTTGTAGAAGAACATCCTAAAATTTGGTCTAATCATGAGAAAACAGTGTCTACATGCTTTTTCCCCCATTATTCCCCCCATTTATCCTAAGTTTCAAATCGGGAATCTACTTGGGAGCTAGAGAATAATGCGGGCCAGGGGGCACATATCATGGAATCTTAGAGAAGGAGAGTTAACCTTTTGGAGGGGGTTCAATATGCAGATGAATAAACTGAGGCCAAGAGAACTTTGCCCAAGGACATGCAACAAGTTTGTTAAAGCCAATGTCAGAAGCCAGGCTTCCAAATCTCAGGCCAGGATTAGGTGGCCCTGAACTACAGGGACTCCTAATCCAGACCAGCTTTTGCAGAGTATTGTTTGAGCTTTTCTGTGAGATAGGACCAAGGGTTGTTCAGGGAGACTCTCTCTGCTCAGTGATCCAGGGTAGAAGTGTCCTTTATTGTAACCCCTTGCTCACCATATATGGCACACGCTCTTGGACTTCCTCCACAGTTGTGTGTTGGATGAAATTGCATTTTAAAATTTTATTTAATTTTTAAGTTTTTTTTTTTTTTAGAGACAAGGCCTCACTGTCACCCAGGCTGGAGTGCAGTGGCGCCATCATGGCTCACTGAAGCCTCAACCTCCTGGGCTCAAGCAATCCTACTGCCTCAGCCTCCTGAGTAGCTGGAACTACAGGCATGGGCCACCATGCCCGGCTAATTTTTGTATTTTTTGTGGAGTCAGGGTCTCCCCAGGTTGCCCAAGCTGATCTTGATCTCCTGGGCTCAAACCATCCTCCCATCTCGGTCTTCCAAAGTGCTGGGATTACAAGTGTGAGCCACCATACCTGGTAGAGAAAAAGCGTAGGTAAATTATTAAGTATCTCTGTGGTGTCTCAGAAGTTAAGTATCTCTGTTTCCTCACCTGTAAATAAAAAAAAAAATTATTTTTATTTATTATCATTGGAATTAATAAAAATTATTTCAAATAGTGCAGCAAAACTTCCCAAAGTGATTTATCTAGAGTAAAATACACTTTTCTGATAATGGATTACAAAAATCAATACCAGAGATACAAGATTACTAATTTTTAGAAAGAGGAAACACATATGCTGTATAGCACTTTGAGATGTTCTCCTTAATGGACTAGGATTCTGTTGGCAATGCCTTTAGGGACAGGGTCAGAGAGGACCCAAGGAGAAGGGAGCATTTTGTTTCTTGCCTCATCCCCCTGTCAAACCAGATTAGTTTGCTTTTGCCTCTTGTATATTGATATTTTATCAGGATTTCATTTGGAGGGGGAAAAAGGATTGGAATCTTGAAAGTGATTGCTGCAGATGTTAAGTGAGATGACTATAATATGGAAGGCTTCAGGATAAATTCCTTCTTAGGTTACATTTCAAAAAAGAAGCTGTGCAGTGTTGTAGTTAAGCCCACCCGGTTAAAATTAGACCTCCTCAGTTCATATTCCAACTCCACCACTACCTGTTCCTTCACTTCTTTGTGCCTGTTTCCTCATCTGCAAAGTGAAGTGATCATAGAACCTACCTCATGGAGTTGTGTTACAAGATGCAATGAGTTAACAGGCAGAAAGTACTCAGAACATTGCCTGAGACATGAGTTCTTTGTAAGTGTTTGATATGGCTGCCTAGTTATCTCCCTGGTCATGAAATCATAGCTTTAGATTCTGGGTCTAGAATGGAAGGACCCACGGACACCGCTGGGTTCAAGTCTCTTGTTTTAGAAGTGAAGAAACAGGCCCATAGAGAAGTGCCTGGCTCAAGGGCACACAGTGAATTTTTGGCACTTAGTGACACGTCATAACCCAGGGCTTGTAAAAAGGCACAAACGATCCCTGTGTTTTCTGAGTATCTCGCAAATGGCATGGTTTGATGCACCTACCTTGCTCTGTTTTACATGCTTGTTTTGGGGTCCTCTTAACAAACTCTACTTTCATTCCTCATGCCAGTTTCTTGCCTGACCATGGTCTTGCTTTAAACACTGACTTGGACAGAGGGATGTGAAGGCCACTCCAAGAGTGGCCTGCATCCTCAGCCTCCCCCCGGCTCCACACACTGCATCTCACCAAACGGATGTGTTTAAAATGAAGTGCACTTAGGGAGAGAAAGTAACTCAGGGCCAAATGATCACGAAATTTGTTGTCAAATTATTTAAAAATTAAATGTGATCAATCTCTACAGTTGAACATGAATGTCAGTGTTAACAGACTAATGTGGCTTGCTGCTCCAGCCTTGGGCATGCTCAGTACTGGTCTTCCCTTCTGGCTCCACCAGCAGCAAGCAGGATGTCTCAGGGGTTGAGGATACTACAATCAGCAGGTCTTGGTTGAATACAGGCTAGCCTCCCTGAGATCTGACTTCCTTCACTGTGAAATGGGGATAAAGAATAGTTTCTATTTCATAGAATCATTGGAAGGACTAATTAAGGTAATTTGTGAAAATGCTTAGTCTAGTGCATAGTAAGTGCCCAATAAATATTAGCTATGATCATCACTGTTTTGTGCTCTTGCAGAAAGACATGGATAGACTCTCCTTTTGTCCTTCTGTCAGGTAAAGTCTATCACTCTGCTGGTAAAGGGGCTCTTGTCAGGCTGGATAATAATGCAGGCCTGAGTGTTTACATTAGGGTTTCTCAAAGTCAGAGTTCCTGTTCCATCTATATCTAAATAAACTACGGTGCTTGTTAAAAAGTGCACATTTCTGGACCCAAACCCAGAATTATTGAGTCGGACATTCTAAGGGCAGGGCCCTGGAGTCTGAATTTTTAAGTATGCTCCTTGGGTATGCTGTTTCTGCACAACGAAGTTTGAGAACCACTGGTCTAGATAATTCAATCTGAAGAGTTATCTTGGCTTACTCAGGTATCAAGGCCTCAGACTCCACTCACTTTTCTGGGACCTGTTGGGGTATTTTGACAATTCATCAGAAATAGCATTCAATCTGTTGCCTGGCTGGCTCAGCTAGACTGTTAGGCCTGAGAACCACAGGGAGCTTCCCACCCAGTCTTGCTGCTTTAGATGATTGGAGCATGCAGGTTTAGGGAGCCGAAAGGACACATGCCAGGCCCACAGCAGTGAGCAACAGAACAGACCGATGGAATCAGGTTGCCTGAGACAGCGCCCTCTACCAAGCATTTTCTTTGGTTTTGGTTTTGGGACCGGCAGTCCAAACCTCTAAACCAGTCTGTGTAGGTACAGTGTAGACACAGCTGCAGCGTGACCCTGCTTCCTCGGATGGTAGAGGGAGGCAGGGGCTCCCAGCCACACAGCCACTGCTTTCTGTCCCTAGCTCCACTGCATGTGGTTAACTGCAGTCTGGAAATGGCTCAGGGTGTCTGGTTCTCCAGAGGAGCCCTGCCCAGCTGCTGGGTGTGAGGAGGTTGGAGAACCAACCTCATTCTTGCAGTGCTCTGGCAGTTCATCTCTTGCAAATACTCTTGAAAGGGAGAGCCTGGTCAAGGTCGCTATGATTTAAATTCTTCGTCTTTGAATTATTCAGCCAAAAGAGCCTGGAGATTAACCAAACCAACTTAGGCCTTCTTTTAAAGTCAAGAACAGTAGCCAATTTTGCTAAATCCAACTATTGAAAGTTACTTAATTCCTCCATCAAAATTTACATACTGGCGACCATTTTAGGGAAAAAGAAAAGTTAAGCTGCCGATCCGCCAAGCTAATAGCTGCCTGGATTATGAGTCGAGGCAACATTTCAAAGGCAAGTGTTTTTGTGTCTGAGGGTGCCTGTGACAGACACTGTGATCCTCGTAACCAGGGAAGGAATGACTTCATCCAAGGATGAGGAAGACCACCCAGATACTCTGGAGCCCGTGAGGGGAGTCAGCGGTTAGGGTGAGGCCCAGCAGGCAGCCCTGTGGCTTCTGTTCCCGGCCTTTCTGCTGAATAACTTTATGGTCCCTGCGGAACAGTCATGGTTCTGGAACATCTCCTCAACCCCACCTCTGACACTGTCACCCTGGAACAGCCTCAAGGCACAGGAGTGGCTCATTCTTCTGGCAGGCCTAGGGTGAGTTGAAGAGAGGGGCTCCACACCCACTCCTGGGACAGTCCCCCTGCAGAGCCTGGGTTTGGGCTGAGCCCCATCCTAGGCTGGCACTCCAGGGGTTCTCAGAGAGGCACACCCGGAAGCGACTTAGGGCCAGCATTCCAGAAGGTCTTACACCCTCCAACACTGGGGGATCCAGTTCCCTCTGCGCTTCTCCAACTAGAATACTGCAGAGGGAGCATCACCCCTTGCTCCAACACCTGAGCCTGAGATGGAGACACAAAGCCTTTTTCTTTCTTGCCCCTCTCCCACCAGCGTGCTGATTGTCTGGACACAGCGTGGTGTAGAGGTGAAGCATGCAGGCTCTGGGATCACACTCCCTTCCTTGGATCCCAGTTCTGCCCTGCTCTTTGTAACCCTAGGTAAATTATTAAGTATCTCTGTGGTGTCTCAGAAGTTAAGTATCTCTGTTTCCTCACCTGTAAAGAAGGGGGTGATAGTGTGCACTTTTGGATCAATGTGAGAGGTAACTGAGAAAACAAATGGGAAGTGTCCATACAGTGACTGGCACATAATTAAGTGCTCAGAAAGTCCCAATCATGGTATTATGTCAACAAGAAGGTTAAATTAAGTAGAGATGTGGCACTTTTATCTGAATATAGTGTAACACTGTTCTTTCTCTGTGGCAAATCACTCACATACATTCTTTTTTTCTTTTTCTTTTTTTCTAAGACAGAGTCTCATTCTCACTCAGGCTGGAGTGCAGTGGTGCAAACCTAGCTCACTGTAGCCTTGACCTCCTGGGCTCAAAGCAATCCTCCCACCTCAGCCCCCAAGTAGCGGGGACCACAGACACATGCTACCCCACCCAGCTAATTATTTTCATTTTTCATAGAGACCAGGTGTCACTATGTTGCCCAGGTTGGTCTCAAACTCCTGGCCTCAAGTTACCCTCCTGCCTCAGCCTCCCAAAGTGCTGGGATTACAAGCACGAGCCATGGTGCCTGGCCACGCATACACTCTAATTAACCTTCTTTCCTCTCCTGCCTTCACTGATATTTTTACCACTTTCATTTACTCTTACTCTTCATGGCTTACATTTCAGCCTTGAGGAATACGTATAAACTCAGTGGCTCAGCTCTGCCTCTGTGAGTTTTGAAGACGACAAGGTCTGAGAAGGAATATCTGATGCCAGATGGTGGGCCCCTTGTGTCCTCAAGGCAAACCTACTCTTTGCCAGCACAAAGAAGTGAGTAGCGTTAGTAAGCAGAAATAGGATGGAGTCAGAGAAGCCATGATCATGGGCGTGGCATCCTCCAGAGGACAGAGAGAGCAGGGGGCAGCACTGTTAGTGAGTTGATTAGGAACCAGCTGATAGAGACTGAGAAAGACATATGCCAATACTGGCAGTAACATAAGTTGGTGGCCATCAGATATTAGGCACAAAAGACACAGATATTATTGGAGATAGATGGTGAAGCGACAGTAGGACGGTTTATTCTGTGGTTTTGATGACCCCACATTCTTGGTGGTTCTTGGGAAAGATGCTGTCACATTTACAGTGACATAGTCACAGGGAGAGATGATTATTGAAGTGAATGAGGTTTCTCTGACTACAAGATTCTTCTCGATAAAGGAGAACAAGGCCCTTTCTGATTTGCCGAATTTTGTAAAAGCTATCAGAATTCTCTGAAGTGTCCTGCTTCCTAAGGAAATAAAACCGGCTTCTGGAAGTCACTGTGTTCTCAGGCCTGGTCGTGGGTTTCTCCGACGTCTGAGCCCATGAGGGAGAGTCTTTGATCGGCACGATGGCTTTCTGGCTTGCAGATGATGACCATTGGATCATCGATACGGACTACGACACGTATGCCGTGCAGTACTCCTGCCGCCTCCTGAACCTCGACGGCACCTGTGCTGACAGCTACTCCTTCGTGTTTTCCCGGGACCCCAACGGCCTGCCCCCAGAAGCGCAAAAGATTGTAAGGCAGCGGCAGGAGGAGCTGTGCCTGGCCAGGCAGTACAGGCTGATCGTCCACAACGGTGAGCGGGGAGCAGGGAGCAGGGAGCCTCCTGGCTCTTCCTGCAGTGCAGTGGGTTTGGACTTTGGGCCCACGTGCTAGTGAAATTTATTTCATCTGTACCCCAGAGAAAACATGGGGTCTTGGGAGCCCCTTTCTGAGGCCAAATCCTGATCCTGCTTGGCCAGATTTTTCACTGACCTTCTCACAGGGCTCATGCAGGTGTGGGTAAAGGCCTTTGTCCAGTTCACTGGCACTAACACTGCAGTGGGCTCTCTTTTCCTTTTATTCTGCTTCCTCGGGCCATTTCCATGGTCACCCCTGGCCAAACTGCCCCAAAAAACCATTTTGACTGAATTCAGATTGTTTGGGATTGAGCAGCCCAGTAAAGAGGTGGGCAGTTCATGTGGCCATTGGTGTAAAAACTCCACAGGGACATCAAGGTAGTAAGCTCCAAAGAGAATGATTTCAACGCACCTTCCTTTTTCTGTATGAAACCAAATAGCCACGACATTGACTAGCTGGGTTTCCTCAGTTGGGTGTTTTGAGATTCCCTGGAACAACCATAGGATCTTTTAGGAGATATTACCCTTGTCTGATCTTGATTTTAAAACCAGAAACATTGTGGAGGAAAGAGCTCCATTTAGTTTGAATGGACACCCACTCATTGCTATGGGATACTGGGTTTTAAAATCCAAATAGAGTAATGCTAAAATGTAGAAAAAATTAAACAAAACGGGCCAGGCGCAGTGGCTTATGCCTGAAATCCCAGCACTTTGGGAGGCTGAGGCAGGCAGATCACATGAGGTCAGGAGTTCAAAACCAGCCTGGACAACATGGGAAAACCCCATTTCTACTAAAAATACAAAAATTAGCCAGGCACAGTGGCATGCACCTGTAATCCCAGCTACTTGGGAAGTTGAGGCAGGAGAATTACTTGAACCCAGGAGGCGGAGGCTGCAGTGAGTTGAGATCCTGCCACTGCACTCCAGCCTGGACAACAGAGCAAGATTCTGCCTCAAAATAATAATAATAATAATAATTTAACAAAATGGAGCATTTCTGTTGGTCACGAACTGACCCACTACAGCAAACAGATGGGAACTCAGACCAAAATCAAACTGATTTTGAACCTTCACCCTTGAAAATGAAATGTAGGGCCGGCGAGGATTCCACCAGAGCAGGGCACCTTGGGAAGCAGATGATGCTCACTGTACAGATGAGAAAACAGAGGCTGACAGTGGTGAAGAAAGTTGCCCTAAATCTTTAATAGGTAGCTGAGTTGGATGCATACCTAGAGTTTTGTGACTCTGAAGTCTCTTGTGCCACACCATCTGGTGACACATGACATGAGACATGGAAACACTTTATAAAACCATCACCAGCCAGGCGCGGTGGCTCAAGCCTGTAATCCCAGCACTTTGGGAGGCCGAGACGGGCGGATCACGAGGTCAGGAGATCGAGACCATCCTGGCTAACACAGTGAAACCCCGTCTCTACTAAAAATTCCAAAAACTTGGCGGGGGAGGTGGCGGGCGCCTGTAGTCCCAGCTACTCGGGAGGCTGAGGCAGGAGAATGGCATGAACCCGGGAGGCGGAGCTTGCAGTGAGCTGAGATCCAGCCACTGCACTCCAGCCTGGGAGACAGAGCAAGACTCTGTCTCAAAAAAAAAAAACCATCACCAGTGTGTCCCAGGTCAGGCTGCCTTGGCCCCGACTTCCTGAAAACTGAGGATGGCCCCCGACACTTTGAAATGCAGTAAGGCAGACTTAAAAGAGAAATCAAAGGAAGCCCTGTTCATCAGCAGGTGTTATTCTCCCCACCCCCATTATGTCCAGAGAAATTCAGTGGGTTTCAGAAACAGCCTGTTGATGAATTACAGTCAACTGTAACCTTAAGGGTTGTGATCTGCTGTGATGCATTTGAATTAAGAGACATTTGAATGAAGCCAGCTCCAAGGCCATCATGATGTTCATTATCTACATAAAAACTGGGTCCACTTTCTGTCGTTAATGGCTTTGTTTTGTATTTTCCAGGTTACTGCGATGGCAGATCAGAAAGAAACCTTTTGTAGCAACATCAAGAATCTAGTTTCATCTGAGAACTTCTGATTATTTCTCAGTCTTCAACTCTATTTATCTTAGGAGTTTAATTTGCCCTTCTCTCCCCATCTTCCCTCATTTCCCATAAAACCTTCATTACACATAAGGATACACGTGGGGTCAGTGAATCTGCTTGCAGTTAAATGTCTTTCCTGAAAGTTTCTGAGGCTTAAGATTCCAGACTCTGATTCATTAAAATATAGTCACCCGTGTCCTGTGATTTGAGTTTTCATTTGTGTTTGTGTCTGTGCTGCAGATGGACGGGTGGGGTGCGCTTCTTTATACCAGGAGCACGCGGCTCTTTCTGACCTTTGGCCTGTTCTAGCGCCTAATCTCCATTATTAAATACTGGCTTCTCTCAACTTCCTGAAAAGGAGGTTTCCTCTGTCACTTAGGAAAGTCTTACCTACCAGCCTGGCCAAAGCATGGGTGCCAAAAGAGGAAATGTGTAGATAGGTCAGGCCAGTGAGCCCAAGGCCTCAGTCAGCCCTAGGCCTATGAGGTGGGCTGGCTGGCAGCTCACCAACGCTGGATTTGAGAGGCTGAGCCACAGGGGCAAGGTGAGCTCTAGGAAACACTCCTTAGCCCTTTATTTTCTCTAGCACGCAACTCACCTCTTTCAGGTGTAGGCAAAATGTTGAGGGGGAGGACGGAGGCCTCTGGGGAAATTGGAAGATGGGGCTTTGGAATCTCTTTCTATAGGAAAGATCAGAGCACCTGGAGTGCAGGGAGGGGCTGGGTGGGGGGTAAGTAGCAGGGGCTGGGACAGAACACCAACATCTTGCATCATTAGCAGCACGTGGGAACCCTAGTGTATGGGTGCAAGGCCACGTGCCTCAGTTTTTCAGGTGTTCCCAGGGCCTCCATTTCTCATGTTGAAAACAGCAGCAAGGCTTTGGTACCAGAGGATCTTGGTTTAAGTGCACATCTGGTTCAGATACATATTAGCTGTGGATTTGGGGCTGGTTACAAGGCTTCTCTGAGCCTCACTCTTTTCTTGGGAGATAAGGGAAAATAGTCCTTGCCTGACGGGCTGCAGTGAGGATTCAATTAGGCAATGTCTGTTAGAGCTCTGAGGAGCTGTGAAACCCTGATGCCAGGTTGACATCTATGAAATGCACTGGGAGTGAGGAAAGGGTCACAGATCTCCACCAGGGTGTTGGGATATCCAGGGACCGTGAGCGGCTCCTGGGTGCCCCATGCTAGCGTTCTCCACCAAAGACAGAGGAGACAGGTGATGTGCATGGGAGAGCTTTGCCTTCCTCTCTCACGGAACCACAGGCTGTCAAGGCTGTCAGAGCCTTGCTCCGCAGCTTCAGTTTGACAACCTCAGAGAACCATAATGATACAGGAGTTAAAAAGAAATTACTTAGGCAGATAGCGAGGGTATGGAAGTCCTCGGTAAGATTTTCCTTTTATTGAAAAGCAGCCCCTAAATCCTTTTCTAACAAAGAGCGGCCTGTAAAATCGTGCTGCACACGTAGACAAGCAAGTTGGAAGCTTGCATGGGTGAATGCCAGCAGTTGTGTCCATTGGAATGTACTACCTAAGACTAAGCGTGTTCAAAATGGTGGTTCCATCTTCCCTTTTTGTCAGCCATGAGTGCAGTAAGGAGCAGACAAGATGGCCAAGTGGAAAGTCCATTTGCATAATCAGATTTGGGTGGGGCGGCCAGCCTTTCTCCCACACTATGTAAACGTCACACCTGGTCAAACCAATCTGTGAGCCCTATGTAAATCAGACACCACCTCCTCAAGCCTGCCTATAAAATATGCTGTGGTCCACCACTTTTCCTTTTTCAGATGCTTCTGTCTCACAAGAGAGAGAGAGCTGCTCTCCTCTCTCCTTTCTTCTGCCTATTAAACATTCTGCTCCTTAACCCACCCACCTATGTCCGTGTTCTTAATCCTCTTGGCACAAGATGACAAATCCCTGTTATTTACCCCAGACAGCAATGCCGCTTCAATAAGATAGCCACACATCACTTCCAAAAACAGGTTTAATTGATCAAATCTATTAACTAAAGTGAGCAAAACATCTCTGTTGATTTGTCCTCGAGCTTGTGATTTCCATGAATCTGACTTCAGAAGCAAGTTGCTCCAGAGACTGCATAAGCAGTCACTACTGCTGGTGCTGATTTCCTCAGCAACAAAGATTGGTTGAACACCTACTATACGCCAGGCCCTGTGCTGCTGTGCATTCCAGCCACTGGCCCAACCTCCAAGGGGTGGAGTCTCCCTGGGTTCAATCTTTGGCTCTGGTTTTCTTTATCTCTCCAAGGGAGGTTTTATAAAACCATAGGCCTATAAACACCATTTATAACTCCAAACAATGTGCATCTCCGGGCCCAAGCTCCACATCTCTGCATCCAACTGCCTATTCAATTTGGAAGTCTCACTGGGATTTCAAACTTATGAGCTCCAAATGAAACTCTTGGCTCCCCCACCCCTAATCTTTGCCCAGGCTCCCCCATTTTTGTTGCCTGCTTCACCATCCAACTCATGACAGGCTAAAAAATCAGGGTATTCCCCTTGAACCCTCTCTTTCCCTCACATTCTATCAATTCCATCCTTTCCATCAATAAATCATCTTTGTTTTACCTTCCCAAAGTATATTTACAAGTCATTTCTCACAATCCCTCCCTAATGCCACTCACCTCCAAGGTCCCATCCCCTTGTTCCACTTCAGCAGCTGCCCAACTGGTCTCCATTTTCACTCATACTCCTCAGAGTCTATTCCCTGCACGGCAGCCAGGGCAATCTTTGCACACATTCATCAGCTCACGTCAGTCTCCAGTTGCAAACCTCCAGGGGCTTGGAGCACAGAATAAACTCCTAGGCCGTATGCGATCTAGCCCTGCAATTTCTCTGGCCTCAACTGACAGGCCCCAGCTGGGTACTCCTTGTCTCAGCATTAAAGGCAGTGCCTAGTGCAGAGGAGGCTCCATCAAGAGTCGGCTTACACCACTCTCCCTACAAACGTGTCAGCCTCCTTGCACTAACATCTCTTCTGTGTCCCTTCCCCCTATTCACACAGGTGGCCCTTTCTTGTCGCTTACCTTTTGATCCAAATGTTACTCCTCAGAAAGGTCTTCTTAGGCCCCTCCCCACCTGATCTAAGTTCCCATCACTGCCATAGCCCCCGTCTCATTTTCTTCACAGTGCTTATTCACTCTGTGATGCTATGCTATTTATTGATTTGTAGCCAGGTGTGGTGGCTCATGCCTGTAATCCCAGCTACTTGGGAGGCTGAGGCGGGAGGACTGCTTGAGCCAAGGCATTTGAGGTTTCAGGGAGCCATGATTGTGCCATTGCACTCCAGCCTGGGCATTGGAGCAAGACCCTCATCTCAAATATATCTATGTATCTGTATATAGATATAATTTATTGACTTTTATTTAGTTTTTCTATCCCTGACTTGAAGGTAAGCTCCCCGAGAGAGGGCCATGGCTGTCTGGTTCACCACTGAATTCCCAGCACAAAGAACACTGTCTGCCATGGCTGGTGCTTAAGCGGCATCTCTGCTGGATGGATCAGGAGTAAACCAGTCCGTGAACTCACTCTCAAACATTTCAGAGTTATCCTACTTTCTCTCTGATTTCATGACACTGATTCTCTTAAAAGAGCCCATGGCATTTTTTATAAATGAAAAAAAAAAAAATTAAGTCACCCTTAACTGTTCCTTGGAAATTCTTCAATTGCTCTTGACATCAGTGAATGATCCTAAAGTTTTGTGAGTCCAAGGTAGGGCACAGGGTGGCTGTGACCCTTCAGAGAAGAAATCTGCGTCCTGAATCAGTTCTAAGACTCACTTCAGAAACCACTATGGTGTGGCTTTATATGTAGGAGATGTGATTGCTGAACAGTCATAAATAAATATTTATTAAATTCAATCATAATACAAACACACTAAAAAAGTTCACATTTAAAAGGAACCCATAACAAATCCTTTTTTTTTTTTTTTTTTACCGATGGAGTTTCACTCTTGTTGCCCTGGTTGGAGTGCAATGGCAAGATCTCGGCTCACTGCAACCTCTGCCTGCCAGGTTCAAGCGATTCTCCTGGTTCAGCCTCCCAAGTAGCTGGGATTACAGGTGCCCACCACCACTCCCAGCTAATTTTTTATTTTTATTTTTAGTAGAGACAGGGGTCTCAACATGTTGGTCAGGTTGGTCTCGAACTCCTGACCTCATGTGATCCACCCATCTCAGCCTCGCAAAGTGCTGGGATTACAGGCATGAACCATCACACCTGGACAACAGATCCTTTTATAAAGGGAAAATATTGCAAAACTGGATGATCACCCCTTAATTTGCCCATGCTGTGGATGTGTATTTGCATAGGTTCATTTTCTTAAAGCAGGGTACGCTGATGGAGGGTACTGGAAACGAACTCTGTTTAAAAGCATGCCACAGCTCACCAGATGTGAGAAACTCTGCCTATAAAGAAAAACTAATTAGCCAGAGATAACTGACAAGTCATTTCTTTTGACAGATGTGTCTGTTAAAATGGCTCCCTTTTCTGGGAACCAGAAGCAGCAAAAAATTTTCTTCCACTCATTCCTGCACAGTGTCATGTTGTAGAGGATGGGGTTTAGGGCTGAATTAGCAAATGTGAAGGCCACCACCCAGAAGAAGAGGGACGGCCAGATGACCAGGTCTTGCTTGAAGTTTTGGATCAGGATGAGGAGGATGGTGATGATGATGGGGCTCCACATGATGAAGAAGGAGACCATGAGCAGGAAGAGGGTGCGGAACAGCCGGAAGTCCTGCTGGGACACGCGGATCTGGTGGCTCTCCGAGTAGGCTAGGCTTACTGTGAGCCTCTTCCTTGATGCCTTTGTGATCTGTGGAAAACCAAAACAGGACTGGAGCCACAGGTGACTGAGGGTTGTTGGGGGTTTTGAGTTAGGGGCCCAGGAGGTGGAATCTGCTATCCCCAAGGCACTGAGGCTGTGTGCCTCTGGGACTTTGCATGCCCAAGCTTAGGATGTGCTGGAGAAACGGGACCCCTGGCGGGACTCCTGAGAAATAAAGCAGAAAATCACCTACCTCGTAAACAGAGTTATGAGGGGAAGTGAAAAGCCTGAATTGGGTGGTCTAGAAGAGGGACATTTTCCCTGTTATTTTTTTAAAAGAGGTGACTCTTTAATTATTTGCAAGCACAATGTGCTCAGGATACAAACTCAGACAATGCTATACTGATGGGGAGCAAATGAAGAACATCAGGTCTCCGGCCTTCTGTGCCCTCCATTTCCACCCTGAGAGGTGACTGACATAAGTACTTTCCCATATGGTCTTCTGGAAATGCACCACCACCACACACAATATTCCTGGCTGTGGGATTGCAGGCATCTGCTCTTCCGCTGGTACACAGACGGGCGCACACCACGCACCACACTCTGGGCCTTGCTCTTTTTTCACCTAACAATATATCATGGCGCTCGGGCCACATCTGCACAGAGAAGGCACCTTATTCTTGTTATCTTCTATAAATGGTGGTTGCAATTTATTCAGCCCCTATTGAGGAGTATTTCTTTGGCCTTGTTTGGGGAGGTAGCAGCTGAAGTAGCAGTATGCATACCTTCCCCTCTCTCCCTTTATTAGTCCGTTCTCATGCTGCTATAAGGACATACCCAAGACTGGATAATTTATAAAGGAAAGAGGTTTAATTGACTCACAGTTCTGCGGGGCTGGGGAGGCCTCAGGAAACTTACAATCATGGCAGGAGGGGAAGCAAATGTGTCGTTTTCCACATGGCGGCAGGAAGGAGAAGAATGAGAACCAAGCGAAGGCGGAAGACCCTTGTAAAACCATCAGATTTCATGCGAACTTACCATCACGAGAGCAGCTTGGGGGAAACCATCCCCATGATTCAGTTACCTCCCACCAGGTTCCTCCTGTGACATGTGGGGATTATGGGAACTACAATTCAAGATGAGATTTGGGTGGCGGCACAGTCAAACCATATCACTCCCCTACAGGTTGTTGAGTGGCAGATGGCATAGCAGTGTGGCAGACCAGGCAGAAGGGAGCACTGGACCCCACCCTAGGTTCCTTTCCTTTTCAGGAGCATGAGAAAATGGATCCTAGTCTTGCCTACAGGCCCGGGAGTCAGGGGGTAAGGAAGGATGATGTGATCAGAGGCTGCTCATTTGCTGGAGCAGCTGCTGTCAGGAGCCAACCTGAAAGTGAAGCTGAGTGTGTGGGAAGGGTCTTCCCATACCTGGTGGGAGTGGGTGTGGGAAGGGCCTGCCCAGGGGTTGGAGTGGGTGCTGCTTGGGAATGATCCCCTCAACAGCAGGGCCTGTTGGCACCACCACCAGACACAGGGAAATCAGAGGCAATGACCAACAGAGGGGGCAACCACCTCATATGGGCAATCATGCAAGTTCCTTGTCCTTGTGGGAGACCAGACCACTGGCAGGGCAGCCCATCCTCCTTCTCTGTCCGCCTCCCAGCTCTAGCACCACAGACTCACATCTTATGCCTCGGGCAGGGGAAGCTTTGAACTGACTGTGAGACTGACATTGTAAATAACCAAAAAGTGACTGGAAAGCTCTGTAAATCAGACACAGGTGTCCTTAAAGGTGCCCCTGCCCCAGCAAGACAGAGAAACTGGTCAGAGCACTGCTGGTGATATTTGTGGAAAATGACCATTTTATATTTATGTCCCCTGTTGAGAGGTGGCAACTGGTGGAATGAGCCTCCTCGTGCATATCCTTGCACACCTAGGTGAGCATATCGGTAGAATAAATTCCTACCAAGTGGAGCTGCTGGGACTTCTAATATTTTGTATTAATGAGCAAGGCTGGCAGTGAAGCAGAGGCATGGCAGGCAATGAAGGCAGCCCTGGTCATGTGGGCTTAGAAGGGGATTCTGGACTCTTCTTTCAGGAGATCCTACAGGTGTCCCCCAAGACTCCTGAATCTCAAGACGGGGAGTAATTAGAAGGTAATTAACATCATTCACAGTTCAGGCCAGTTTAACTGCAAGATCAGAATGGCTGAAAATATTCCCGTTAGAATACTTGTAACTAGGCCGGGCATGGTGGCTCATGCCTGGAATCCCAGCACTTTGGGAGGCCGAGGCAGGCAGATCACCTGAGGTCAGGGGTTCAAGACAACCCTGGCAACATGGTGAAACCCTGTCTTTACTACAAATACCAAAAAATGAGCTGGGCATGGTGGTGGGCGCCCGTAATCCCAACTACTCAGGAGGCTGAAGCATGAGAATTGCTTGAACCCAGGAGGTGGAGGTTGCAGTGAGTCGAGATTGCGCCACTGCACTCCAGCATGGGTGACAGAGTGAGGCCCTGTCTCAAAAAAAAAAAATACTTGTAACTAGCTAATTAAAGGATAGTTGTTTGTTTTATGATTCAATGTGGCTGCTTGCTCTGTGTAGGAGTTTAGGTCCACCTGTTGATGGTGGAGACCAGGGCAACAGATGCTGAGTGAACAGCCTCACAGTCATATAGACCTCTAGCCTTACTGAGGGCTTCCATGTGACTGGCACTGTGCCACACATTTACTTCTCAATTGTCACATTTAATCTTCACACCTACTCTTTAGATTTGCGCTATCATTGTTCCCACTTCCCAGATGAGGAAATTGAATTTCAAGAACTTTAAGAAGCGTGTGGAAGGTCACTCCACTGATAATACAGGGTCAGAGCCCCCATCTCTGAAAATCTAGCTCAGTGGGATTAAATATGAGACAAATCACAAAAGGCTCAAAAGGGATGGCCACACTATTCAGCCCTCCCCTCCCCTCGATGGCTCTGCAAGGTGAAGGTTGCTCAGGAGACACAGGGCACCACCTCGGGCTCAAATGCTGGAGGCTGTATTGGCACATCCAAGTCTGGAAATCACTATGTAGAATCAAAATTAGAACTTGTGTTCAGGTGAAACCTGGTTAATCTCAGGAACCTGCGTTGGCTGTTAGATCTAGGAGAATATCAGCTGGGCAGGGTGTCAGGTGGGCGGGCTGCGGAGGAACTGGCACCGCCTCTGAGTAGGGATGTCACTCGAGGCCTAAGCACAGGCTGGGGACCCACAAGGGCTGATTCTGATGGCAGCTTCGTCCCTCTTGCTACCCACAGCATCCTAAGAAGGGCAACGATGTACCCAGGGTCCCTGGTGTAGTGTCACAAATACTTTTTGATGAGCGATGTTGATGAAGGCTCACATTTATGGAGCACCTACTATGTGCCAGGCCCTGACCTATCACTTAGTTTACCTTTTTAAATTCTCCCAACAATTCTGTGACATATGTACTGTGATGATCCCCATTTTACAAATGAGGAAGCTGAGGCTCAAAGAGCTTAAAAAACTTGCCCACCAGTACTCAGCTAAGAAGTTGCAGAGGTAGACTGCCAACTTGGCAGCCTGACGCCAGCCCATTCTCTCTATCATAAACTAGTTCTTTCCCACTCTCTAGTATCTCCGCCTATGGGAATCCTTCTGCCCAGCCTTTAACTCCAAACGCTAATGCCAGGAACTCTGAGAAGGATTCCTGTTTCATCTCCTGCCTGGCATCCTGCAGCATTGTATTTCAGGCACTCATGCGACACTTGCCACGTACACTTATGTGGTAGATGTCCAGGCATCCTTCTTACCTCTGACCCGAATACGGTTTGGATCTGTGTCCCTACCCAAATCTTATGTTGAATTGTAATTCCCGTAATCCCCACGTGTGGAGGGAGGGACCAGATGAGAGGTGTTATGATCATGGGGGCAGTTTCCCCCACGCTGTTCTTGTGATAGTGAATGAGTTCTCATGAGGTCTGATGGTTTTATAAGAGTTTTCCCTGCTCCTGCTCACTCTCTTCTCTCTCCTGCCATCTTGCAAAGAAGGTCCTTGCTTCCCCTTCTGCTATGATTGCAAGTTTCCTGAGGTCTCCCCAGCCAGCCATGTGGAACTGAGTCAACTAAAGCTTTAATTTTCTGTATAAATTACCCAGTCTCAGGCAGTTCTTTAAAGCAGTGTGAGAACAGACGAACACAGACCCCCACCAGACTGCTGGTTCCTTGGGGGATGGGAGCTGAAGCAAGGCATGCATGTGTCTTCTGCAGCCCAGAGCCCTAGCAGGGGCCTGACAATGGCTGTGGGTGACAGACAAACAAAGTGGGCTGACTCATGGGCCAAGTGCAAAAGTGGATGGGTTTTTTTTATTATTATTTATTTATTTATTTTTGAGACAGAGTTTCATTCTTGTTGCCCAGGTTGGAGAGCAATGGCGGGATCTCGGCTCACCACAACCTCCACCTCCCAGTTCAAGCGATTCTCCTGCCTCAGCCTCCCAAGCAGCTGGGATTACAGGCATGCACCACCACACCTGGCTAATTTTGTATTTTTAGTAGAGATGGAGTTTCTCCATGTTGGTCAGGCTGGTCTTGACCTCCCGACCTCAGGTGATTCATCTGCCTCGACCTCCCAAAGCGCTGGAGTTACAGGCGTGAGCCACCACGCCCGGCCTGGATCTTTTTTAGCACTGACAGATGCTACTGTCTCCTTCTCTCCACAGTTCCCACCACTGGTAGGGGGTGAGGAAGAAAATGGGGCTCTGTAACCAAATGTGGCTCCTCTCCTCCTCCTCTCCCCATGCTAGATGTCAAGGATAGTTAACATTGATTCAGGATTGCAAATGTCTCCTGCACTGGGCAGAAAGCTTGATGTGCTTTTGGATTAAACTAAATGCTCAATTAACTTTCAAGGATTAATCCTAATCCTCAGAACAAGCCTCTGGGATAGGTTCTGTGGTTGCCGCAGTTTTGGAACTAAGAGGCCCTGAGAAGACAATTGACTTGCTTGAGGCCGCACGGTCAAGTAGGGGAGTGTACCCCATGCCAGGTGCCAGTGCTCTTCTCCGCTGAGGCACAGCACCTCAACAGAGGTGAACAGCTTCTGGAGAATGTGGTACACCGCCACTGGGTACATGATGAAATGCAAACGCTGGGGGCCCCTTCAGACATTCGGATTGTGTGGAGCTGGGTGGGGCCCAGAAATCTGCAAGTTTCCTAAACTCCCCAGGTGATTTTTGACCACTAAAGTGTTGCAGCTGCTCATCTAGGACAACAGGCTCGGTCTCAAGTTCCCCCCAGTCCTTTGAAGAGAGACCTGTTGGAGACTCACTGCCTCCACACTCACATGAGCTTCTGAAGACCGTGGGGGAGCCGCCACCCCACCTCACACCCTTCTGCCACCCCATGCCAGCAGACCACTGCTGCCAACATGTAGGGATGGGTAGAGGGTGTTCCTACTGATAACGTTGGGCTCCTGAAGGTTGAGTCTCCTCTGGGGGCTGCTTGGTCAATCAACAGCCTCCCATTTAGAATCACTGGACAGAAGATTTCATCTTTCCAGAGATTCCACCTCCCTTTTTGTGACCAGCATGCAGGCCCCCAAAGCTGGGGAATGCAGGTCAGGCGTGGAGAAAGGGCTTTGTGTTCACTGTCTAACACCTCGCATTCTGCGGAAACAGATTTTGTTTCTCAGTTAAGCCCTGAGACAGGCTGAGGGTTTTCCATCTGCAAGCCATAGACTCACTTATTCGACAAATATTTATAAGCTCCTGCTATGTGCTAAGCACTCATAGGTGCTGGACACACAGCAATAAGCAAGGCAGCTCCGCCCACGCTGCTCTTCCATTCTGGTGCGTATGTGGGCAATGAGGGGGGATCAATAAACATCTACTGTTACAAAAGGGTAGAGGCATCTCAGTTGCCATGGCAACAGTTGCTGGGCAGTGACGTCAAGCCAGCCCCAAACAGTGGTTACAACCTGATCTGAAGGCACTTAGGAGTTGCTGGGAGGTTATTCCCTTGGGAAAACTGTTGATTGGAAAAAATCACTGAAGATGTATGGCATGTCTGAGTAACAAGGAAAGAGGAAGCAGGGAGGGCAGAAGGGTGAATAAGGCCACTGCCTCAAGCACATGAAGCAGCCCCTGAAGGGTGGGCAGTAGGGAAAGAGCCAGGGCAAAGCCTGCTTTGAATTCTTGCCCAGGTCAGAACCAGGAAGGAGGGTGGAGACTTTAAAGCAGGGTTTCCAAAATGGCATTCCATGGAGCACCAGCGCAGACAGATGCTCTCTGGAGAAAAGGGGGTTCTGTAGTCACGTTTAGCAATGATACCTATTCTATTACTGTGTGGGAGATCCTCAAAGTATATTGGCATAATAAACATTCTGAGAAGTCCTGCAGCAAAGAATCCCATCTAGCCTATCCCAGCATTTCCCAAACCCTTTCTAACACCTAACATTCCCATGGCACTCTACAGAACATTCTAGAAGACATACTGCTTTAGAACAATAGAAGACCAGGGTGATGTGAAAAAGAGACACTTCTCAAGCCTGGAGATGAGACCTGGGTTACAGGAACTAGTGACAGGTGAGAAGTGGGACTGGAAGGGCTGTAGTTATGTATCCCATGGCTTCAAACAATTTGTGAATTGTCTGTTATTACGCTAATTAACATTGATGTTCAATTGATTTTACAGAGTTATGTAAAACCAAGCTTCACAGAAAAAGCTTGTACAGAAAAGCTGACTCAGTATCTCTGAGTTAAGTATATCTTCACAGAGGAGGAGCTGCAAACTGAGGCCCTGCCCAGACACTCCATCCACCTGGTATAGCTTGCCTGCTTCCAAGTTATCAGCCTGGCAAACTCATGGTACCAAGTGAGGACAAATGTCATAGTCCTCCTGGGAAATGGGCAACAGTGAATCTTGCTAATAAGGTGGAAAGTAATTTTTAAGTGATATTTGGATTAAAATTGTGATTTTTAAAACATTATTATATCTGCTCTTTCATTTTATTGTGTTAATCCACTGAGGCATATTTGGCTCCTGCAGAAACTGAGGATCACATTACTTAAGTGACTTGCCCAAGGTCACACAGTGATACAGCCTAGATTAGAACTCCTGTCTTAGGACTCTTTGTTCAGTGATTTTCCCACTGTCCAAGAGACTACCCTATAGACCCTTTCAATGTGATCCAAGGCTTATGCCTCATTCATTCAACAAATATTTATTGAGCACCTACAGTGAATGAGTCAGGCTCTGATCTAGGCATAGGAATAAAGCAGTGAACAAACCAAAACCTCTGCTCTCATGGAGCTTGCATTGTAGTGGGCAAGATAGATGACTGTCATAAATGGAATATGACAGGTGTAGTAAGTGTTTGAAGAGAAATAAATCAGGATAAGGAATTGGAGATTGATGGGGAGACTTTTTGGTGAAGCGCTTTTTGAGTAAAGACTAAATGAAGTGGGGAAGTGGCCCATGCAGAAATCTGGAGAAGAGAGATCCAGGAGAACAAGTGGCAGGTGCAAAGGCCCTGGGACAGAAGTGCACAGCACAGCCTCAAGGCCAATGTGGACACAAGGGAGGGTGAAATATGAAGGTGAGAAAGGCAGCAGGGCCAGACCACACAGGGCATTCAGGTGAGGATGGTGATAGAATGTAAATTCTATATTTGACCTGTTACTCTGTGACTCAGAGTGCCCTTTCACCGCACTGTGAGTCATGACAGCTCTTGCATCCAGGAACTGTTCTGAGGTCTGTGATGGGGAGAAGTGAAGGTTGGCTGTGGGTTTAGACATAAGGTGGTTCAAGAGTAAATTGCTGTTTAGAGGTGGGTTGCTAAGAGGACACCTGCCCCAACTCCTCAGGTCTCATAGAATTTTTCCAGGTAGACCCTGGCCTTGAGAAAAAGATGGGGGTGGGTGGAAAATCATTCCTCCCTCAGCAGGCAGCTGAGAAGCGTGAGGTACGAGTGAAAAGGGGCAGACCACAGCCCTCTTGGCCCCTAAGGAACTCAGGAGTGAGACCTCCAGGAAGGAGATCAAATGCTGCCGCCCCTTCCAGCCGGCTAGTCCTGCTCTAGCGTCAATTCCTTGTTCCTGATGTGCTCCAAATCTGGGCTGTTGTTTATTCTCTTGCAAATCTTAGCAGCACCTTTTCCCAGCATGCTCTGAGACAAGGGTCGGAAGAGCAGCCCTGCCTAACAAATCACGACCGTCATAATTTATTCATCGCCTGCGACAGGCAGGCATGGCTCTCTCTGTCCCATCAGTAGCATCTCCTACATGCCTTATGACAACTCTACACTGCTGGCATTATGTTTGCCATTTTGCAGATGAGGAAACCGAGGCCCAGAGATGGTAACTAACCTGTCCAAGGCCACACAGCAAGTAAGTGGCAGATTCAAGACTCAAACCCAGATTGTTAAAATAACACTGTCAATGTCAAGTCTCTTTGTCTGTCTTCACGGTCTTTTGTTTTTTTTTTTTTTTTTTTTTGAGACAGAGTCTCACTTTGTTGCCCAGACTGGAGTGCAGTGGCGCAACCTCAGCTCACTGCAACCTCCTCCTCCTGGGTTCAAGCGATTCTCCTGCCTCAGCCTCCACAGTAGCTGGGATTACAAGCGCCCACCACTACGCCAGGCTGATTTTTGCATTATTAGTAGAGACAGGCTTTCACCATGTTGGCAAGGCTGGCCTTGAACTCCTGACCCCAGGTGATCCGCCGACCTCGGCCTCCCAAAGTGCTGGGATTACAGGTGTGAGCCACCACACCTGGCCTGTTCTTCTTTCTTATACCCCTTATTCATCCCTTACGTTTGTGTATCATTTAACAGTTTGCAAAGTCTCAGTATCTTCCACCTTGTGTTCAGTTTCTCTGCTTTCAATATCAGCACCTTTGTCTCCTCCCTCTTCCCCTTTTATGTCAAAGCTCCTTCTGCATAGAGAATGTGTCTTGCTTGGTTTTAGCCCACCTCCTTTCCCCCAAGCACTGTGCACAGGGCAGGCCCTTAACACATGTCTGAGGAATTAATGCATTGGGACTCTAGGGTCAGACTGACTGAATTTAAATCCTGATTGCCACTTACAGGCTATGTTACCTTGGGTAAGTTACTTAACCTCCCTGTGCCTGGGTTTCTTCATCTGTTATTCTTATCGGAATTAAAGAGTTAGTTCCTGGCATAGCATAGGATCAACACTATGTAAATATTTGTTAAATAAGTTCTACATTTATCTTCCTTTTTCTCTCACAAAGTTCTACATTTATCTTCCTTTTTCTCTCATTTTAACTTAACAATAATAGCTAACACTTATATAGCACTATCATATGCCTGGTTCCGTCGCAAGCACTGTCCAAACCTTAACTCCAGGCCTGAATCTGCCTCCTGCACTTGAACAAGCCCCAGGCTGGGTGTCACTTTAGGGGTCATTGGGTGGGCAAGAGTCTCATGAGTGACATGGAGGGGCCATCTCCCACAGGACCCAGGGATTAGCAGACCTGGATGGAGGTTGGCCTGGCTATGGGTTCTGAGTATCTAAGAAGGTTACAGACCCTCAACTGCAAAGAAAAGGCCATAAAAGTGACCAGACGGCGAGCAGGCCCTACAGGGCACCACTTCAATGTGCCTACTTGCCAGATGACCCACACATGAGACACTGTAAAACCAAGATTCAACAACTATAAACCTCCACGAGGGTTCAAGGGCTTTGCAGTAAACCTTCTAAAATGGGCATAAACATGAATGCACCCATGCTGTTTGCCTGGGCAGGCAACTTACTCACAAATGGGCTGCCTTAAGAGATATAAAACAGGCTGACTCGTCCTTTTTATGTCCCTGTACATATTTGTTTTGAAGGTAGAGATCATTTCCTGTTTCAGTGCACATTTGAAATGGACATTCCCTGGGGGTGGGTGGAGTAGCGACTGGAAGATAATAGGAGGGACTTCTGGTAATATTCCGTTTCTTGACCTGGGAGCTGCTTTCATGAATGCACTCAGTTAGAGCCTATACCTATGTGTTTTTATATATGTATATAATACTTCAATAATATGTTTTTAAAAGTATGCATTCTCCAGTATTGCAGTGTTTGCGATGGGGAAAATGGACACAGCCCAAAAGACCACAAAATAAATGAAGTCACATCTGTAGCCACTAAAAATAATGAGCTAGAGATATAGGAATGATGTTGAAAGATGTTAAGATATAATGTTAAGTGAAAAAAAGGAGTTACAGAGCAGGGAGTATTATCTCATATCTGAAAAGAACATTGAACAGTGTCAGATAACCATTGGACCATTTTAACCTGCAATTTCATGTGGTTCATCAAATACACACACAGTATACATGACACATACATAAGCTTATAAGAAAAATAACCTGAAAAAATACATCTTGAGTTGTTAAGAAGGTAGAGCAAGTTTTCAGTTTCTGTGTTATTTACATTTATGTGTCTCTTTCATTTTAATTTAATTTTTTGTAATGACCTCGTATTACTTTAGTGATGAGCAAAAACATAGTCACAAAGATATAACTTAAAAAAAAACACCCTCTCCTTCCTCAGTGCTGTAGACCTGGGCAGTGAATCAAGATTGAGCTGGCGTGAACTCTTAGGTGTTCTCGAACCCCAAATTCTAAGATTCCAGCAGAAATAACCCCAAGTCTGAGTGAAGTTCAATGGTAGCACTTAAAACAAACATACCTGTAAAATTTTGGAGTAACTGATCACAATGACCAGTCCTGGCACCAAGAAGTTCAAAGTAACAAAAGACACATCCCATGAGATCTCTCCAGCAATGGTGGGCCAAATCAGTGTGCAAATCAAAATTTCCTAGTTACAAAAAGGAAAAGAACATCATGTGAATGCTGGCTTCTTATTGGCCTCGGGCTCAGTCTTACTGAGGGTTTCCTGACACTTACTGGTTGCATTTCCCACTTATACAACTAGTATGACACTGAACCCCAGAATCCCTCCCACTGCCCACCACAATTCCACTTACAAAGCACTTGCCCCTGACCCTCAGAATAGCCACGATTGTGTTTCCCGTTCTCCAGGGACAGCAGCTGAGCCTCAGGCTTACAGGGTGGTTAAGAGTTAGAGTCGGATCCCAGGTGTGGTCTTTCTATTTCCCTGGGCTGACATGCAAAGGGCTTTTGAGCCTCCTCTTCCAAGCCTGCCATTTTACAACAAAGAAAACTGACCCCTGAAAGGTTACAGAGATTGGAAAGGACATGCTACATAACAAACACATCGAAACACGAACTAGGTTTCCCTGTAGTCACACTGTGTAAGCCAAAGGCCACAGAGTCTGTGCTAAAGCATTAAGTGTTCATGCTGAGGGTGCTCAAGTCTAAAGTGTGTCAAGCTGCGTCAACCTGGCCGTCTAGAGCCCCAAGGCAAAGATTAGCCTCCACTCACAGACAGTTCAAGATGTAAAACCAATGGAATATGGCAGAAGAGCGTGAAGGTTCGTGATCTTGCTGCTATCACTAGGTTGTATTGATTCAAATGTTTAACACTAACTGCAAGAACTGAAACATATGGAGACCTTACTGAATAGTTACAAATAGCTTCTGCAACAATTTCATCCAATGAATAAATAGGCCGGTGAAAACAGACATATATCTCTGTGTGTGTGTGTGTGTGTGTGTGTGTGTGTGTGTGTGTGTATACTAACTCCCCACATATAAAATTCCTATGCCCAATTGACTACAGAAACAAAACTGTTTAGAAAACAAGTGGCCCTAATACATGCATACAAAACAGATTTTTAAGAGCACATGCTGTGTAAAAAGACCATGTTATTGATTTTGAAGGGCCAAGGCATCTTAACCAATGTCTAGGAGTAGCATTATCATCTGAAATACCGTTCATTCATTCATTCACTTGACCAATATTCATTGAATGCTCCACTAGGCCAAAAGCAGAGAATTTTTAACAGTGAATCAAGACTGGGCTGGTGCGAACACATGGTAGGGGGAAGTTTATTAAAGCTTCACACATTTTGGTAATTGGAAAGAAACCTGCTTTTTTTTTTTTTGAGACAGAGTCTCGCTTTGTTGCCAGTCTGGAGGTCTGGAGTGCAGTGGCGTGATCTTGACTCACTGCAACCTCTGCCTCCCGGGTTCAAGCGATTCTCCTGCCTCGCCTCAGCCTCCCGAGTAGCTGGGACCACAGGCGTGCACCACCATGACCAGCTAATTTTTTTCTGTATTTTTTAGTAGACAAGGGGTTTCACCATGTTAGCCAGAATGGTCTCAATTTCCTGACCTTGTGATCTACCTGCCTTGGCCTCCCAAAGTGCTGTGATTACAGACATGAGCCACCACCCCGGGCCAGAAACCTGTTTCTTTCAAGGATCTTCTGATTACTAGCAGTGAGGCTACCACTGCTCTCTAGAACACCCACACCACCCTCTTTTGTGCTCAGGCTTCTGCCCACTATGGACCCCTTGTTCCAAGACAGCAGTAGCAATACATATGAGCAGATATGCTAAAGCACCAATCGAAAGAAACGGATTCCAGCCCTGAATGTGATTTGGTCTCTAATTCCTGTTCCTGTGATGGAAAAATTTTAAGGGACAGTAGAAAAACAGAGGACGCCCAGAAGCTTTTCTTAAGACCCCCAACTCTTTCCAAAAGCCTTTTCCAGAATGTCTGCCAAAATCTCTCCAGGGTTAGCAAGACTTTTGTGGAGGATATAATGATAGAGCAAGGTGTTCTCTCTACGGTAGGAATGAAAGAAAAAAAGCAGGTCCCTAAACCATGTGCTTCTCTGATCCCAGTGTGTTGAAGAGAACGTATATGTGTGAATGAGTATATAGCCATCCAACATACACACTGTTTTTCACATACACTCACATGCTTGCATGCACAGAAAAAAACATGGATGGATACAATCCAGAAAGTGAAGTGTCTATTTCTAGGCGGGACTCTCAGATTGTTTTTATTCTTGTGGCTTATCTGAATTTCCTAATTTTCCATGATGTGCCTGTATTACTTTTATAAAAGAAAAAAGTTGATTTATAAGTGAAATGATGATCAAACATGAAACACAGACCACCATGATAGTTCTGCAAACTTTACCAGCTATTTTTCTACAGAGACAATGAACCTGTCCCACGAAGCTCCCAAATTCCGTGACTTTAATAAAGACATTCTCTCACCTTTTGATTTGTGGCTGTTGCTCAGGGCAGGAAGTGTGATAAGGAAGTAAGATAAGAACTCTGCCTAACACCCTCACACATGAACTGAGAGGCAGTGCAACTGACTCGGAGGCCTAAATGATGGATTGGTATGTTCTTTAGAAGGTTTTATATGGTATTGTTGACTAAATGCACTGTCTGGTCTCATTAAAAAATAAAATAACAGGTGCCATGCCCACAGAGATCCAAGTTGGTGTCATAAGTTGGTTTCTGTGGGAAAATCCATTTGGTTTAAGTCGTTTTGATTCTAGATATTCTCCCGCAGGCTGTGACATGTAGAGGAGTTAGGCAGTATGTCAAGTCTGTAAGGTAGGGGTGTGAGTCTTATCATATTCTCTGTACTTTTTCTGCACATGTGAAATGTCTCCTGATTTTAAAAAGCGAACTTGGAAAACAAAAGTGGCAGGTTTGCCTTGTTACTGAGTTACAGAAGCGGAATTGGCAGAGTCAACAATAGTCTTCTTTAATTCATTTGCTCAACCACCCGACTCCAGACATGGTGGCTGACCACAGCGACGCCACGGTGAGGAAGAGCAAGGCGCTGGCCCTATCCTCCAGCAGTGAGGGAGGCAGAGAAGCACTAGGACACTTCAGGACAGAACAAGCAGCTGGAAGTGCCCAGAGAGCCTCAGAGGACCAGAGAGGGCAGAGCCACCCAGGAGGGGTTGTTTCTGCTATGCCTGGAAGGACCGCAGCCAGGGGCATAGGGAGGCCGGAGCTCAGGTGTCAGACCAGAATTCTGGAATGAAATGGGAGGCCACTCACAATGAAGGGATAAGTGTGACTTGGATCCCCCAAATGTGTTCTGCCTCATCCCAGTCTCCACTTCTCCCTGGCTATCTCACCCATTTCCACGGCTCCTTTTGCAGATAAAGCTCCAATCTACTCTTCTCAGCTCCGTGTTTCCTGAACCCCAGACTCACCCAGTAGCCATGAGGACACCTCAGCAGGAGGCCTGGACATCTCAGCAGGAGGCCTCACAGGCACATTAAGCTTTGAAGGTCCCATCCCCAAATGGTTCCACCTGATTCCCGCACTTCCCGAATCAGGGCACAGGGCCGCCATTCTCCAAGCTCCCAGAAACCTGAGCACTGGCCTTCTGCCCACCTCCTCCTCCCCACTCAGAAGGAATCTCTAAGTTCCTCCTTCATCACCACTGACTCACCCACCTATCGCATTTTCACTGACCTGCCCCCAGCCCTTACCAAGACCAGGCCATCACCACTAAGTCCAAACCTCCTACCAGGATGACTCTGGCCCTTCTCCCTCTCCTCTGCCGACCCTTCCAGCACTGTCTTTTGCCCCCACTGAACCTCACGCTGTACACATGCGTGGTGGAGAACCCCTTGCAAGTTTCAGCACTCACTGTTCCTTTGGCCTCCATGTGGACTCTCCTCTGCCTATAATGCCCTCCTGGTCTCCATTCCCTTGCCTGGCTTACTTCCTCTCATCTTCACACTCACTGGGGACACTGCCGTCTCCCAATAGCTTCCTGGACTCCCCACACCCAGCAGAGACCCTTCCACAGCTCTCCACAGCTTGTGCAATCATCCCCTTCCCTGTCTGAAGCCCCCGCTGAAGTGTGTTACTAACGGTGGGGACCAAGCCTGCCTTTTTCCAGCCAGCATCCCAGCACCTAGAATTCTGACTAATACACATTAGGTGTTCAGGACAAAATTGCCAAACGAGATTTTCTAAGGAGACTCCCCTTGTGGATGGGGACATCTGTCCACAGGCACCGGAAATGCTGACCCTCCCCACACTGGCTGACTTACTTGCAAACACTGCCTATTTGCAGATCAGTTCCAGCTGTTTGTTCCAGCTGTTTGCCTATCAGTCCCTCTGATGATTCTTCCTGCAGTACCTCTGGAGACCCTTGATAAATCCTTGTTCCTATGCCTCACCTCTGCCATCAACACGGAAGACTTCAAGATCATTTTAAGAACCTAGGAGTCCTAGTTGGATACTTCCTCTTCTATCAGCTACCCAGCAAAAAAGAGAGAAAATATCAATGCAACAGATGCTTCCTTTCTTATATTTTACAAGTATTCTCTAATGGTAATGAAGGCAAGCAAACTGTGTTTGTTTTCTCAGGCAATCCACACTTGGCAGAGACATGTGAAAGTTCACATGACTAGCCTGGTATTAAATTAGGGTAGGGTGGGGCAGTGGGATCAAGTGCCCCAAGGAAGTATAAATCCAAGGGTGATGGCATCCAGAGGGACCCAAAAGAGTGGGGCTACATTCTGGTTCCATCTTTTGCCATTCTGTGACTTTAGAGATTTCCTCTTTTAGAACAAACAAAAGAATATGGGGTGGGGTGACTGTGAGGACCACATTAGGCCAGAATCTAGGACCATCTATGTGCTTCTCCTTGAAGAGAAGGAAGCAGATTTACGTGATTTGTGGCAGGGGCAAGAGGGGAAGGGTGCTCGGTAAATGTTTGCAGAATGAATGGGCAGCACATCCTGGCCAGGATAGACAGTCTTCTCCACCTGCCGATGTGGGTCACCACCCAGCAAGGGCCACAGCACACACAGGCTGGAATCCTGTTGAAGCAGAGTGAGCTGACCTGGCTGAGATGTCAACGTTGCTAGGATGTGTCCACCCTCTTTAAATGGCAGTCTGTTATTTTACAGCAATCAGAAGAATTATACTGTTTGAAGGATGTTTAAAATGTTTATGCTCAAAGATAAGGAAACTAATAATGGCTAGCAATTCTTATGCGCTTAACTGTGTACGCACCAGGTGTTGGCCCATTTACTGAACATGAGTGCCCATGACGATCCAGTAAGGTTGGTTGATACTATAATTATGCCCATTTTGCAGAAGAGGAAAGTGAGGTACTGAGAGGTTACACAGCTAGGATTCTGTCACAAAGCTCCCGAATGGCAGAGATGGGATTTAAACAGAACGTTTGACTCCAAAGCCCACTCCAAATACCAAGTTGTCTCACATTTCTAGGATGTTTATCCCCTCATCTTCTCTTCAGGGGAGTTTTAGAGTCTGATTACCATGAACTACTGGGCACCCATAGCCCACATGGATGAGAGATTGAGTTTCTGTTTCAGGAGGGCTCTCAGGTCGGAGAAGCTCTAAGGGGCAGTTTCCTTGGCCAACGCTCCTTGAGGGGAGAGAGCCAGCATCTGCTTAGGCTTGGTTGATCCTCTCAGTGTGTGGTTTGGGTTAGGAAAATATCCCCCATCCAAAACATCCATATTTAGTCTCAAGTGGGATGGGGCAGGCAGAATCCACAAGCAGAAAGCTGGGAATATGGCGATTGAGAAAACAAGCCTTTGCTAATTTTAAATGTGAGACCCAGTCAGTCTAGACCAGATCCTCCTGTTGCTTTTTTTTTTTTTTAATGACTACACTCCTCCTTTATTTTCTCTCATTCTTTTCAACTTATTTCTTCAACTGCTGAACCTATAAAATGGGATATTTCCTATGTGTTCAGGCAGCAACCCTTAAGAAACTGGGGTTTTTCTGTTTGTTGGGTTCCTGGGCAGGTAGGTGTGAAAGTGTGTGTGTGTGTGTGTGTGTGTGAGAGAGAGAGAGAGAAAGAGAGAGATGGGATGGATGCGGCAGACAGGTAGGAAAGAAGACAAAGAAGATGGAGAGCCAGAAAAGATTGTCTCATTTTTAAAATTTTTTTTAATTTTTTTTTTTTTTTTGAGATTGAGTCTTGCTTTGCTAGCCAGGCTGGAGTGCAGTGGCACCATCTCAGCTCACTGCAACCTCCACCTTCTGGGTTCAGGCAATTCTCATGCCTCAGCCTCCCTTGTACCTGGGACTACAGGTGCATACCACCACACCCAGCTAATTTTTGTATTTTTAGTAGAGACGGGGTTTCACCACATTGGCCAGGCTTGTCTCCAATTCCTGACCTCAAGTGATCTGCCCGTCTCAGCCTCCCAAAGTGCTGGGATTACAGGTGTGAGCCACCGCGCCCAGGGATTTTTTTTTTTTTTTTTTTTTAATTTCAAGCTTTCCCACCTCACCTCTACTAATTTCAGTGAGTAGGGCTCCTGTGGGTAACTAACTCACCTGGCCCCCAGTGCACACCGCAGGTGCATTCTCTCCCAGTGGCTTTGCCCAAATCCCTCTCCAAAGGCTCTTAAAACCAAAGAAGTATTTCAACATTAAAATAAGGGAGGTCTATGTGCTCAGGCATCACAACACAGACCTCCACGGAAGCACCTTGCAGCACAACTGTGACCACTCTGGAAGCACCACAGAGGGCTCTAACCACACCCAGATTCCCTAACAGGGGTACAGTACTAAGTGGCCAAGACACGGAAGGCCCTCGCCTATGCCAAGGCCTTCTCACCCAAACAGTTGCCTGTGTCCCTGTCAGCACACAATTTTAGTCTGGGCTTTGGCTGGGAAGTGACAAGAGTCTTATTTTTTAATGTCATTTGCCAATTAATTAGGATTATACTTGAAATCATTGAAAAAAGGGAGAGGCACAAAATACACATCAGAAAACTTAAGATACCTTCAAGATACATTCTACCTGGTCTTTCATTCCCTGAACATCATTTTCTCCCGTAAGAAAGAAAATGAGGTGAAATACCTCAAGTTCTGTGAGAAATATATAAGTACTGTAACTCGTTGAGGGAATAACTTATAAAAAAAATCAAAGAAACTGATGGCAGAAGCCCAGCCCCCACCTGATCCATGCTTTTAGAGGCATCTGCGTGGCCCACCTTGATTCTCAGGTTTGTGTGGGCTAAGAACAAGCCTACCCACTAAGCCACAGCCCGTGGTCTGCCTATAAATGGCACCCACCTGCTCAGCTAATCCTGGCTTCTCTGGGCCCCACTCGAGTGGACATGGCCACAAGCTTGCATGTTATTTGATCAAGTGCCACAGGCTTAATGGGGCTCCTGCCTGTTAGTCATTCAAGGCCATAAACAAACGAACACCTCACAATGTATTCCACACAAGCATTAGAAACAAGTATTTTAAGTTTATGTTAAAAAAAAAAAAAAACTCGCACAGGATATGGGAGGCAGACTCCATCCATCCTACCCCTTCCCCCATAAAGGGCTGTATGAGAGACTGGTCTGGGAAAACCCCCAGAGAAGCACCACCTCTCTGTTCCAGGCTCTGTAGGGTCACACACCCAGGGGGTGTCCCTGGTGGGCTGTGTGTATCTCCATAACCGAGCCTTCCCCTGATGACATGTAATTTCTCCCTCCCTACTCCCCTCTCTGATCACTTAGAAGGTCCCTCTTTGGGACTGTGATTCCTGTTTGTGTCACGATTACTCAGGGCACCCCATACTCACTCCTACGTGGAGAGGGAGCTTAAGGGTAGGAGATTCCGGGCCAAAAAACCAGTGACCCCGGTAGGGAAGGGAAGGCCAAGAACCAGCCACCGGCAGACGCTCCTGGAGGCTGAGCCCCCAGCGCACAGACCTAGGTCCTTTCCCTCTCTCTCTCCGCGAGGCACGGAGAACCAAACACACTAGGAAGACAGCCAGACAGCCAGACAGCGGCCGCTGTCCTCCACCGTGACTCCGCGTCTAAGTCTACTCTCCCGGGTGGATCTGGGCGCACGAACCCTGCAACCACCGGACAAAGCGGCAAGAGTAAAACACCCGAGCTCGTGATTCAGGACCGCGGGACTCGAGGGGACCCGAGCCAATGTCCTGTACTATGCATAGAACCATATTCAGATCATGGTCACTCCCAGACCGCCCCCCCCAGCCCCCATGACCTAATAATGACAACTATGGACCCGCTACGCAAAACAAAGCTCGTCGGCCCAGCCTTTGTAATCTGCACATTTAAGGAGCCCAGGACACCTTGAAGGTCTAGTGTAATCCTTCCGTTTTGCAGCTGAAAAATACTGAAGACCGCGGAAGGGAATTCCGTCACAAGTCCCCTAAAGACAGTATTGCATCTGAGGTCCCTAGGTCGCACGCGCTTGCCCACGCGCTTTCAAAGCAGGACCATAACCCAGCCCTGGACAGGAGCTCAACTCCTCCTTGAATTACGGGTAAACTTCTGGAAGGAGCCCAACTCCTCCTCGAATTACGGGTAAAATACTCTGGGCAAGTTATTATACACTTCGGTGTGCCTCTGCTTCTCATCTGTGAAATGGGCGTGATAATAACAGTATTGTAACACCTGGCGAGGAATCATGATTCAATACAAAGTGATTGGCCACCCTGCACCCCCAAAGTTCCGTCTCGCTCCTAAACTACTCGTTAATTAACCTCGGAACAGTCATTGCATTTCGCAAGAATTTGGGGGACTCCAGCACATCATTTAGGAGGGCGTGTGCACAGCGTTGTAGTGAGATTTAAGAGATTAAACTTCACAGAGATGGGCACAAGGTTTGGCACAACGATTAAGTACAATAAATGGCTATTGTTGTTGATCATCCTCATCCCAGCTTGCGTCGGGGCCCCGCTTCCCAGCCTGCGCAGGACACCTGCCCGGCACGCACAGAGGGGCGCTCACCTGGTCGGCCCCGGGTAGCCGTTGCGGGACGACTCGGAAGAAGACGCAGAGAGGCAGAGCGGCGACCGCCGAGTAGCCCCAGATGAGTGCCAGCAGCACTGCCCGCGCCCGCCGCCCAGGACCCCGCACGCCGCGCTGCAGGTGCACGATGCACACCATGCGCTCTAGGCTGACCGCGGCCAGCGTGAGCATGGTGACGCTGCCGCTCAGGGTCATCACGTAGAAGAGCAAGTGGCAGGCAACGGGGCCCAGCAGCCATGCCTCGGTCCAGCGCACGGCCAGCACCAGAGGGATCGCACTGATGAAGAGCAGGTCGGCGCAGAAGAGGTTGAGCACCAGGCAGGCTGTCGTGCCGCGGCGTCGTCGGCGCGCCACCAGCACCAGGGCGCACACGTTGCCCAGCAGCGACACTGCAAAGATGAGCGCCAGCACCGTTGTCTCCACTGCGGCCAGCAGTAGCCGGTGGTCGCCCTTGACGTCCGAGAAGAAGGAGAAGCGGGTGCGGTTGGCTTGCTCCAGGCTGCGCAAGGGCGCGTCGCCCGCTGCCCGCGCGCATTCAGTGGACATTCCCCGTGCCTGGCGGCCCGCAGCGGTCTGAGAGAGTGCTCATCTGGGAGAAGACTGAGTGCAAAGGCGGGGAAAGAGGGAGGGAGGTGGTTGCGAAATCTCACCTCTGGCCCCCTCCCTTCTGAGGAGCGCTAGCGCTGGGTGCAGGGAGCTGCGCCCGGGGCGCGCGGGAACAAGGAAGTGCCCGACAACACTGGCTGCAAACACCACAGCTGGGCGGGGAGGTGGAGGCCTAGCCGGAAGCCTCGCGCCCTCTGGCCATTTTAAAGTGTACTCAGAAGCCAGAAAACTCACTTAGCGAATTCCTCGAGCCCCCGCAGGGCCTGCCCAACCTCCTTCATCCTTCAGGGACACTGGATGTGCGAAGCCTTTTGTGAACGGATTTAGCTAAAATTGATTTAAAAGTGTTAGAGCTGGCCTTTGGAGATTATTTTGGCCTGTGTCGTTCAGATTTTACTAAAGAAACTCCATGGGTCTGGAGGTAGATCCTAAAGCAACTTGTAATGAGTCCATATTTTTTGTGGGGGAGAGAGGGAGTGGAGATCTTTTATCACTACTTAATAACAGGTCTTTAGGTGGATTATCTACCCCCTCTACCCCAGATTTTTAATCTATAAAATGGGAATAATAATACCCCATTAGGTTATTGTGAGGCTCACCTAGAGTTTGGCACACTTGGCATACAGTAATTACTCATTAAATGTTATCAAATATTATTGTAACTAAAATGCATATATACTTTGCATTCTGAACAATGACATAAAATGCTTTCTTGTTAAAAAGGGTGAGTCCTTCCAAATTTTTTAATACACTTGCCATCCCAGGAAGACAGATATTTCAAGGCCAGATACACACACAAGCTATTAATGTGCCCCAGGTGCCACAGTGTGAGGAGCACTGGGCAATCCAGTCCTGTTAGAGATAAGGAAACTGAGGCCCAGCCAGAGTGACTTGTCTAAGCTGTCCTCTGGTTAGTAATGAAAGCCAGTCACCTGTCCCCGTCCCACACATTTCCATCACACCACTGCAGTCTGGTTTTCTGTAAATGAGGAAGCTGGAGATGGAAAAGTATGCCTGTGGCCTAAGATCCAGTGGCCACTTCCCCAACCAGCCACCCTCCTACCACCCACACCTTCACCCCCTCTCCCCTCTGCCGTATTACCAGGCCTCTCCCAGTTGCCCATTCTGTCTTCTAATTGTCTTTCTTAAGGTTGGATCTTAAGAAATCTAAGTACTGACTGGGCGCAGTGGCTCATGCCTGTAATCTCAGCACTTTGGGAGGCCGAGGCGGGTGGATCACTCAACGTCAGGAGCTCCAGATCAGCCATGGCCAACATGGTGAAACACTGTCTCTACTAAAAATACAAAAATTAGCTGGGCGTGGTGGTGGGTACCTGTAATCCCAGCTACTTGGGAGGCTGAGGCAGGAGAATTGCTTGAAACCAGGAGGTGGAGGTTGCAGTGAGTCAAGATCACACCACTGCACTCCAGCCTGGGTGACAGAGCGAGACTCTGTCTCAAAAAAGAAAAGAAAAGAAACCTAAGTACTTCAGGCTGGTTGCATCAGTTGCAAGTACTGTCTGGGGAGGGGATCCATTTGTGTGTCTGCTTTTCATGGTACCAAACGGGTCTGAGCTGATAATGTGACTTCTAACCTGAGAAGTAGATGCTCAGCTTGAACACTGACTAGGTTCGAGTTGAAAAACAGAACCGGTTTGCTTCCTGAAACAGTTGAAAAAGGGCAAAAAATTGAAATAAAGGGAATTCAGACAAATGGGGTTTTGGCAATTGTCTGATTAGGGTCAGGGGATGTTAGTGTTTGTGTTGAGGGAAAGGAAACTATATGTATATGTATGTGTGTGTGTGAGAGAGAGAGAAAGCAAGAGGGAAAACACAGAGAAAGACAGAGAGAGACTGATTACATCACAGGCTGGTGTGATATAGACACAGAGAGGTTTCCCCAGAATGTACAACCGGGGTGGGCTCTCTGCACTCAAAGGCCTTCTCCAACATTAACCTCCTGGGTTCTACCAATGGCAAAATGTTGAGTGCAGAGGCTCATAGACTTTCTCCATTCACAGCACCTTCATGGTACCCCTAGGCTAAAAGAAAAACCAAACAGAAACAGTTTCATTTATTAAGTAGCTGGGTTCAAACAACTTAATAAGACTTTATGTCCTAACAACTTAGTAACTATCTTGGAAAATAATAATACATATAAATTGGGGTAAAAATTTTGTTGTTTCATTCTTTTCTTATTTTTATTTTTGAGAGGAAATCTCTGTCACCCATGCTGGAGTGCAGTGGCGCCATCTCAGCTCACTGCAACCTCCGCCTCCTGGGTTCAAGCGATTCTCCTCCCTCAGCTTCCTGAGTAGCTGAGATTACAGGCACCCACCACCACGCCCGGCTAATTTTTGTATTTTCGAGTACAGATGGGGTTTCACCATGTTGGTCAGGCTGGTCTCAAACTCCTGACCTCAAATGATCCACCCACCTCAGTCTCCCAAACTGCTGCAATTACACACACCCGACCTGTTGTTTCATTCTTAAATAACCACAGTAAGGCCAGGTGCAATGGCTCACTCCTGTAATCCCAACACTTTGGGAGGCTGAGGCTGGAGGATCACTTGAGCCCAGGAGTTCAAAACTAGCCTGGGCAACATAACCAGATCCCACCTTTACAAAAAAATTAAAAAAAAAAAAAAAGATAGCTGGGCATGGGGGCTTGTACCTATAGTCCCAGCTTCCTGGAAGGCTAAAGTGGGAGGATGGCTTGAGCCTGAGAGGTCCAGGCTACAGTGAGCTATGGTCATGCCACTGTAATCCAATGTGGGCAACAGAGAAAGACCCTGTCTCGAAAAAACTTTTTTTTAAAAAAACCAACAACAATAGCTTCCTGATGGGCTGAGTGCACTTGTTACACTCTGCATAGATTTTCAAAACAAAATCATATTGAGCACTGCTATCCTCCTTTCCTGCTCCATGTTGATTTTAATGCAGTCCCTGCTTTTTATCACAGCAACTCCTAAACACTAAGCTTTGTAAAGGTACAATGTCGTGAGTTGAATGCTGGAACTGTGAATTACCTAGCCGAGCTAGCAGTTCATGCAGAGCTGGATGGGTGTTGAATAATGCCATTTCCCTGCGGTACCCGAGCACATGTGGGCACTAGCCTTTGGGGACCAGAGCCCTGGTTGGACAACTCTCTGTGTGACCTTGGGCAAGTTACTGTAGCTTCTTAGAGTTTCAGTCTTCCCATATATGAAAGGGGATAGAGATAGTACTGACCTCGCAGGGTTTGGGGAAGATTAAATGAAGTTCCTTTATGTAAAGCATTTAGCATTTTGGTCACTGAGTGGACACGGTGGGTCAGGCTCTGTGGTCAACACTGTATATGGATTATGGACACAACTCTGCTGACAGTCCCAGTTTATGATACTATTATTATTATTGGAGACAAGGTCCCACTCTGTCACCCAAGTTGGGTATAGTGGCATGGGCATAGCTCACTGCAGCCTGGAACTCCTGGGCCCAAGTGATCCTCCTGCCTCAGCCTCATGAGTAGTTGGGACTACTGGTGCACACCACCATGCCCAGATAATTTTTTTTATTTTTTGGGAGGTGAGGTCTCGCTATGTTGCCCAGACAGGTCTTGAACTCTTGGTCTCAAGCAATCCTCCCACCTTGGTCTCCCAGATTGCTGTGATTATAGGCATGAGCCACCATGGTCAGCCCATTTATGAAATGATTAGAACCTTTTTCATTCTCAAATTGCTCTGGTTTGGAGGATAAAGCATATGGCCATCCTTCCTTTGCGTTTGTTAACTCATTCAATTCCCCCACAAGTTGCAAACATTGGGATTTGAATTGAGACAGTCTGATTCCAGAGTCTTCGCTCTGAACCACTAGAGCGGTGCATCTTAAATGGGGAAGATTTTGCTGTAACCCCCACCCTCGGACATTTTGTCATGTCTGGAGCCATTTTTAGTTGTCATAACTGGGAGATTGCTACTGATATCCAGTGCCAGGGACGCTGCTGCTAACATCCTACAACGCACAAGACATTCCCCATAACAAAGAATTGTCCAGCCCAAAATGTTGATAGTGCTGAGGCTGTGAAATCCTGTGCTCTTGAGATCTCACAAGACTTTACCTCTTATTTTTAACCCTGTCGTGGGGTCACATCTAGTGGCAAAAGCCAAAAATGTTACCATTTTTTCTCATAGAGGTTTCACCACAACCTCTGTGACCCCTTTAACCAACCCATCGGGCTCCGTCTTGTGTTCGGGCCCCAGATGCGCACAGCTGTGAAATCCCTTTCATACACGGGGCTGGGTGTGGCATCCTCCGGGTAGACAGACTTCACATATTCCTTGGAGACTGGACAGCAGATACCCCTAGGCTGATCCATCACCGTGAAAGTCATATTTATTGCCCATGGTATTAGTTCTTTACCTCTTCCACTCTCAGATAAAACCATAGAAACTGAGACAAGGATCCACCAAGCGTAAATCTGGACAGTCTCGTTTCTAAGCTAAAGAGAAAAACAACATTGCAGATGGCTTCTGTACCTCTTTATACTTCCAACCAAACAGGAGGGGAGAGGTGCACAGGGGACTTTTTCTGTGTATACTTTTCTTTTCTTTTCTCTCCCT
>NW_012114422.1:1164502-1171484 GCF_000951035.1 Colobus angolensis palliatus
TTTTCTTTCTGTCTTTCTTTCTTCTTTCTCTTTCTTCCTTCCTTCCTTTCTCTCTCTCTCTCCCTCCCTCCCTCTCTTTCTCTCTTCCTCTCTTTCTTTCTTTCTTTTTTTTTTCTTTCTTTTGCTTTTTTTTGAGACGAAGTCTCTCTCTGTTGCCCAGGCTGGAATGCAGTGGCATGACCTTGGATCACTGCAACCTCCGCCTCCCGGGTTGAAGTGATTCTCCTGCCTCAGCCTCCTGTGTAGCTGGGTTCGAGACCCGTATTTTTAGTAGAGATGGGGTTTTGCCATGTTGGCCAGGCTGGTCTCATACTCCTGACCTCAAGTGATCCACTTGCCTTAGCCTCCCAAAGTGCTGGGATTACAGGTGTGAGCCGGTTTTCTATTTTTCCTCTGGAAAAATATTATAAAGTTGGTATGAAAATGCTTACTGGTTCATTGCTCCCCCTCCAAATCTCTCTGTGAGAGTCTGTCCCTCTGTCTGTGTATGTATGTATCTGTCTGTCTGTCTGTCTATACCTATCAGTTCTGAGACATATGCCTTTCCAGGTTCGGGGTATCTCTTTGCAAAATTAGGATATATTATAGAGCAGAATGCAAAGGTTGCTGACCCTCAGGCAAAGATTTCAAGTCTCTCTCCTGCCTCTTTCCTCCCATGTTGTCAAGGTGAGACCTCTCCCAGATCCCCAGGCTCAACTGCCCTGAGCATTCACAGCTGGGTAACCACCTCAGCCAGGCCAGAGTAGGGTGATGGGGAAAGACCACCTTGTACCCAGATGGTGGTGCAAGGCCCCTTCTTCAAGGAGGCCCATGAGTTCCCAGGTAGACAGGGCACAGGCATTCAGACCAAGGGAATAGCAATGCAAAGGTAGGAAGGCCTGAGAGAGCATCACATGCCTGCGAAGGGGCAAGGGCTCTGGGGTGCCCAGCCCTGTGATCTTCTCCACTGTCCATAGCACACCTATCAGTCAAAAGAAAGGAACCCAAGTAGAAGCTGGAAAATAAGAGCAAGACTCAAGTGTTCAGCTGCCTGTTTGGAAGTTGTTCACACACTAGGGGCCCAGGGCAGGGATCATACCATGTCTACTTTAAACAAGATATAGTGGCCGGGCCACAGCTAGCACACTCAAAGCTTTATATAAGTTAGAAAAATAGGGACTTCCCTGAACAGATGAGTTGGAAGGCATTCCTTCCCCGGGGTTGATGCAGCCAAGGTTCTGGGCGTGGCCAACAGGGTCTGGCTGAGCCCCTGTGCATGCCCCTCAGGTGGGAGTCCTGGGCAGGCTGAAACATGCACTGTGGTTAGAGGTGCCTGTGCTTCGTGGTTTGTGGGCTTACGAGCAGCAATGGCCCTTCTCACTGGCTCTCTCTGCCCACTTGATTGCAGTTTCTGCTCAAGCCCTCAAAGCCCACCCCATACCTGAAATCACCTTCGCAAGATCATAACTGAGAAAATTATGACAGTGAAAGAATCAGACCTAACTGACTCCATCTTGCTTCTAAACTTTAAGCAAGCTGTCCTTGTTCATTCCTGGTCATAGACTAAACTAACTTTGGGAAGGAATTCAGTTCATGGTTTGACTCTGAAACAAAATTGATAGCAGCCCTTTTCCCTAAAAGACCCTCTTCTTGCCTGGGGACTAGTCTGCCTTTGCAGGACTAACAAATTAGCTACAAGATTAGAAATTACAGTTTAGACGTCATGCTGGCTCCAAGATTCTGAATCTCCCCAAATTGCTCCTGGGGTAACATCACTATTGCAAAGCCTAAGATGAGTGCTTGAGATATTCTGCAGACCCTGCTCTCCATGGACCAGCCAACACCACCCAGACCGGTAATCTGGCTCAACCAGTTCTGCCATCACACCCAGGAATAGAAAACAGCAAGAAAAACTCACTTCGACCCTCTATGATTCCATCTCCAACCTGACCAATCAGCCCTCTCCACTTCCCAAGCCCCTACCCGCCAAATTATCTTTAAAAGTTCTAATCCACAGATGCTGGCAGAGACTGATTTGAGTAATAAAAAAACTGCAGTCTCCTACACAGCCGGCTCTGAGTGAATTACTCTTTCTCCATTGCAATTCCCCTGTCTTGAAAAATAAGCTCTGTCTAGGCAGCAGGCAAGGTGAACCCACTGGGCAGTTACATACCCTATCACCGGGGCAGCATCGACAGGGCAGGGCTCATGTGTGAGTCCCACTGAGCCGGCTTTCTCTGCCTGGGAGTGTCTGCAAGCTCATTTCTGCATCAATCTTGCCTGAGAAGATGAAGAAAGGAGAGCAAGGGCCAGCCCTTTAGCAACTGTTGGGGTGGGGGGTGTCCTCACATTGGACGGCCAGGCCTGACCACTGTCGCTGGAGTCCTGGGGTGACTAAACTCTGTTCCTCCCAGGCAGACAAAAGAGATGAAGCCATGCCTCAAAAAGCCCCAGTGTCCTGAGGAGGCCTTAGGAGTCAATAGTCCAGAAAGGATCAGCTCCCCCACTGCTGAGGTAACTTTGGGAAAGAAGGAACAGTGAGGAGTAGGGGGACTGGCAAGGGGGCCAGAAAGAACAATAACCATAATAGTAGTAGTGGTCAGGTGCGGTGGCTCACACCTGTAATCCTGGCACTTTGGGAGACTGAGGTGGGCAGATCACAAGGTCAGGAGTTCAAGACCAGCCTGGCCAACATGCTGAAACCCCGTCTCAACTAAAACAACGAAAATTTTGAGGTGGTATATCACTCTGTCACCAGGCTGGAGTGCAGTGGCATGATCTTGGCTCACTGCAACCTCTGCCTTCTTGGTTCAAGTGATTCTTCTGCCTTAGTGTCCCAAGTGGCTGGGAGTACAGGCACGCACCACCACACCCAGGCACTTTTTTTTACATTTTTAGTAGAGATGGGGTTTCACGATGTTGGCCAGGATGGTCTCGATCTCTTGGCCTCATGATCTACCCACCGTGGCCTCCCAATGTGCTGGGATGACAGGCGTGAACCACAGTGCCTGGCCACTACTACTAATTCTTTTTTTTTTTTGAGATGGAGTCTCACTCTGTCACCCAGGCTGGAGTGCAGTGGTGCGATCTCAGCTCACTGCAACCTCTGCCTCCCGGGTTCAAGTGATTCTCCTGCCTTAGTGTCCCAAGTGGCTGGGAGTACAGGCACGCACCACCACACCCAGGCACTTTTTGTAATTTTAGTAGAGACAGGGTTTCACTATGTTTCACAGGTTTCACATCTGCAGTACAAGATGTGGCTTCACCGAAATTCCACACATCCCAAGGAGACCATTAGCCAAGATATTGCAGTGTTGCGCGATTCCTCTTGCATCACTTTCTCTCTTTTTGGCTTCTTTATTAGCTCTATGTTTCCATTACAAAATGCAAGAAAAATATAAATTTGTCCATCATTCTTCCACACAGCAATAACCCTGTGAGATTGTGCTGTGTAACTTTCCAGTGTGTTTTCTGTACATCCAGGGCTGTCTGTATGCCTACAGGTATTTTATAAAATGGGAGTTATGTTGTACACACTATATTGTAATATGCATTTAAAAATTGTTTCTAGGACCCAGTGCAGTGGCTCATACCTGTAATCCCAGCACTTTGGGAGACTGAGGTGGGTGGATCACTTGAGGTCAGGAATTCAAGACCAGTCTAGCCACTATGGCGAAACCTCGTCTCTACTATAAATACAAAAAATAGCTGGGCGTGGTGGCGCATGCCTGTAGTCCCAGCTACTTAGGAGGCTGAGGCAGGAGAATTGCTTGAACCCAGGAGGTGAAAGTCGCAGTGAGTTGAGATCGCACCACTGCACTCCAGCCTGGGCAGAGTCTCACTCTGTATCAAAGAAAAACAATTTTTTTCCAGTCACATTATTTTTCTATTCTATCCCTCAGTTTCCTTAATGCACACAACTGTCCTGTGCTATATTTAGACCCCAGCTTGGCTGCAAGGTGAAAGGACACAGCTATGCACCACACCCACCCTCCAGCAATAGCTCTCAGAGGCCAGGCTCTGCTTTAGTCTCCACTGGTTTAAAGTGAAATGGGAAAAGTGTCGACCGTGTAGTTTTCCCCAAGGTTAACCACATCCATTTCTACTTGCAAGATTATGTCCTGCATATTTTGCTGTTGTTGTTAAACTTCTCTTTCTTTTAGGACAGAGTATGTGTGGCAGTCATTAAAAACAAAACCAAAAGGACAATCCTATGTTAAAAACTTGACTACTGCTTCAATCTCCAGAGAAACTCAGTCAAGACTCACCAGCCTGTCACATGGTGATAAATAAGGACATATATTCATACAAGCAAAGACCTCCGAATTTCCAGACCCTTTTACGTCCATGCTCTTCTCTCATCTTGAGGACAGCTCTCCAGGGCAGTTGGTATGCTCTCCCATTTCACAGAGGAGGCAGCGGGTGGCCCCCATGCAGCAAAGGGAGATGATCCTGCTTACATGGCTCATTAGCCCCAGTGGAGCAGACTCAGGTTCTCAATTCTCAACCCAGTGACCTTGGAGGGGCTCTTCCCTGAGCTGCAGCTTTGCAACCATGCACCACTGAAGAATGGAACCTGATGGAACATTCTGGAATTCCACTCTGGAAGTCCCAAAGCTACAACACACGTCAGTGGCCAGAACCTAGGCCTGGGCATCTCTGCCACTCCTGCTTACCCGTTGGCCCTTGCTTGGGGCTGCGTGCTTCAGCACTCTGGCACTGCCTGTGGGGTGCAGCTGAAGGGGAAGAGCCCTGAGCCACAAGCCTCACAATTGAACACTTGCAGGAAATGTCTGATACTTGGGTGTGGCCTCCTGGGTTTGATTCCTGTTCTGTAGCTCACTGACTGTGCACCATTGGGCAAGTGACATCACTTCTCTAGATCTCTGTTTCTTCATTTGTAAAATGAAAATAACAATGCATCCTTCAAGACTGGGCGTGGTGGCTCACGCCTGTAAACCCAGCACTTTGGGAGGCTGAGGCAGGTGGATCACTCAAGGTCAGGAGTTCAAGACCAGCCTGGCCAACATGGCAAAACCCCGTCTCTACTAAAAAGACAAAAATTATCTGGGCATGGTGGTGGGTGCCTGTAATCCCAGCTACTCAGGAGGCTGAGGCAGGGAGAATAGCTCGAACCCAGGAGGCGGAGGTTGTAGTGAGCCGAGATGGCACCACTGCACTCCAGCCTGGGCAACAGAGCAAGACTCTGTCTCAAAAAAAAAAAAAACCAACAACAATAGCTTCCTGATGGGCTGAGTGCACTTGTTACACTCTGCATAGATTTTCAAAACAAAATCATATTGAGCACTGCTATCCTCCTTTCCTGCTCCATGTTGATTTTAATGCAGTCCCTGCTTTTTATCACAGCAACTCCTAAACACTAAGCTTTGTAAAGGTACAATGTCGTGAGTTGAATGCTGGAACTGTGAATTACCTAGCCGAGCTAGCAGTTCATGCAGAGCTGGATGGGTGTTGAATAATGCCATTTCCCTGCGGTACCCGAGCACATGTGGGCACTAGCCTTTGGGGACCAGAGCCCTGGTTGGACAACTCTCTGTGTGACCTTGGGCAAGTTACTGTAGCTTCTTAGAGTTTCAGTCTTCCCATATATGAAAGGGGATAGCGATAGTACTGACCTCGCAGGGTTTGGGGAAGATTAAATGAAGTTCCTTTATGTAAAGCATTTAGCATTTTGGTCACTGAGTGGACACGGTGGGTCAGGCTCTGTGGTCAACACTGTATATGGATTATGGACACAACTCTGCTGACAGTCCCAGTTTATGATACTATTATTATTATTGGAGACAAGGTCCCACTCTGTCACCCAAGTTGGGTATAGTGGCATGGGCATAGCTCACTGCAGCCTGGAACTCCTGGGCCCAAGTGATCCTCCTGCCTCAGCCTCATGAGTAGTTGGGACTACTGGTGCACACCACCATGCCCAGATAATTTTTTTTATTTTTTGGGAGGTGAGGTCTCGCTATGTTGCCCAGACAGGTCTTGAACTCTTGGTCTCAAGCAATCCTCCCACCTTGGTCTCCCAGATTGCTGTGATTATAGGCATGAGCCACCATGGTCAGCCCATTTATGAAATGATTAGAACCTTTTTCATTCTCAAATTGCTCTGGTTTGGAGGATAAAGCATATGGCCATCCTTCCTTTGCGTTTGTTAACTCATTCAATTCCCCCACAAGTTGCAAACATTGGGATTTGAATTGAGACAGTCTGATTCCAGAGTCTTCGCTCTGAACCACTAGAGCGGTGCATCTTAAATGGGGAAGATTTTGCTGTAACCCCCACCCTCGGACATTTTGTCATGTCTGGAGCCATTTTTAGTTGTCATAACTGGGAGATTGCTACTGATATCCAGTGCCAGGGACGCTGCTGCTAACATCCTACAACGCACAAGACATTCCCCATAACAAAGAATTGTCCAGCCCAAAATGTTGATAGTGCTGAGGCTGTGAAATCCTGTGCTCTTGAGATCTCACAAGACTTTACCTCTTATTTTTAACCCTGTCGTGGGGTCACATCTAGTGGCAAAAGCCAAAAATGTTACCATTTTTTCTCATAGAGGTTTCACCACAACCTCTGTGACCCCTTTAACCAACCCATCGGGCTCCGTCTTGTGTTCGGGCCCCAGATGCGCACAGCTGTGAAATCCCTTTCATACACGGGGCTGGGTGTGGCATCCTCCGGGTAGACAGACTTCACATATTCCTTGGAGACTGGACAGCAGATACCCCTAGGCTGATCCATCACCGTGAAAGTCATATTTATTGCCCATGGTATTAGTTCTTTACCTCTTCCACTCTCAGATAAAACCATAGAAACTGAGACAAGGATCCACCAAGCGTAAATCTGGACAGTCTCGTTTCTAAGCTAAAGAGAAAAACAACATTGCAGATGGCTTCTGTACCTCTTTATACTTCCAACCAAACAGGAGGGGAGAGGTGCACAGGGGACTTTTTCTGTGTATACTTTTCTTTTCTTTTCTCTCCCT
>NW_012114422.1:1171534-1174096 GCF_000951035.1 Colobus angolensis palliatus
CCACCTGCCCATCTATCCATCCATCCATCCATCCATGAGCCTGGTACATCTCTGAAGAGTGTGTCGGCTTTTCATTTCAGGGTAAGGGGAGAAAGGGACCTGGGCCCACATACAGGGGCAATGCTGACCTGAACAAGCAAAGCCACAAGGAGAAGGAGTGACCAGATGGTACCTGGAGCTTGGAGCTGTTGTCTGGACTCAGAGGTGTCAAGTGACACCCAAATGAGGGAACTGGGCTCCCTGCTCCTGGTGGCAGCTTGAATGATGATTCTTTGGATTTTTAAGGATGAAACTGTCCTGGAAAGGGGACCTTGAGATATAGATCATTTGTCTATTTCATACACACACACATACACACACACCCAATACAGCAATGCTATTGTGGGGATATATATCAGACTTGATGACTGTCCTTTTGAACTCTATCAGGTGACTTGGAAATTTCCCGCAGTATGAGTCCTGCCTCCCCAAGGGAAAGGTCAACACTGGCTTTCCCAGCCTCCCTTGCCCCAAGGCATGTACCCTAAGCTTAGGCCACCAGACATACTGTGAGAGACTTGGCTTCACAGGAGAGGACAAGCAGGGGTTTCACAGAATCCATTTATGGGCAAGAGTTTAGGGCACAGTCAAGAGGCTTCTAGGATCCCATGTCCAGAACCAGTGGTACAAGCCAGGCATGGTGTCTGTACTGTAGTGTGGTGACACTGAATGTTCCACTAGAGTAGCCTTCATCATGTGACATCATTCCAGACTGGGAAGTCTTCACGGTCATTTCTCTGGCCCTCCCATCGGAGAGCCTGTGAATTACATTATACCTTTTTCTGTTTAATCCAGCCAGAATGGGCTTGTGTGCGTGTGTGTGCGTGTGCGCGTGTGCATGTGTAACTTTTGCTCCTCCTGTACTAATGCTTTGTTCAGCCTCAGAGGCCTCTGGCCTGGCTTCATTAGACTCCTGACTCCCCAGACAAATAACCAGACTTAGCTGAGCAGCTTCCGAATGGCAAGGCACATGTCCTCTCTTTCTACAACCCATGCAAGAAGGAGGCTCTAAGGCCTGGCTAACTTTCTCCCAGTTTACTTTTCCTCTCCCCAAACTGCATTGCAAAACCAGCCATTTCCGTCCAGCCAACCACTTCATCTCCCCTTTTTCCTCCTCTCTCGCAATTCCTGTGAAACACACACGCACACACACACACGTGCAAGAGAGTGAGAGAAAGAGAGAGAGACAAAAGGGTGAGGTGAGGTCAGTGACTCCTAGGCCATAAATTCTGTAATAATGACTCTTTGGTGAACTCACTGACACAGTGCTTTCTCTTTTCTCATAATTTGCATTATAGGAATCTATTCCTCATATTTTGATGCATGGAGAAATCTCTTTTTTGGGGAGGAGGGGGAATAAAACTTCCTTTTTTCTTTCTTTTTTTCTTTCTTTCTTTCTCTCTTTTTTTTTGAGACAGAGTCTCACTTTGTGGCCCAGGCTGGAATGCAATGGTGCAATCTTGGCTCACTGCAACCTCCGCCTCTCAGGTTCAAGCGATTCTCCTGCCTCAGCCTCCCAAGTAGCTGGGATTACAGGCATGTGCCACCACGCCTGGCTAGTTTTTTGTATTTTTAGTGGAAGTGGGGTTTCTCCATGTTGGTCAGACTGGTCTCGAACTCCCAACCTCAGGTGATCTGCCCGCCTCAGCCTCCCAAAGTACTGGGATTACAGGCGTGAGGCACTGTGCCTGGCTCAACACTTTCAATCTGGGAGATGTAGTTTTGAGTAAAACCAGGTCTTTTAAGGTATTTTAAGTGGGATTCTAAGTCAGTTTCCTTAAGGAAATGTTTTACATAGGTTGATGTCATTGACCAAATATTTACTTTATTTATGGCTGCATTTTTGAGGTCTGCATTATGGCATCTTGTGTATCCATGCTTATTTAAGGGTTGAATCATACTTCTCGTTCCTCAGTGATTCTACCAGAAATTCCAAAGATAAAAAGCCAGGCAGCTCTCAGACGCAAATGATTGAAACCATTGTTTCAAAAAGACCATCTTTCACTTGCTCTAAAAACGTCTGCTGAGCGCCTACAATGGGCCAGATCCCAGTGTAGGCGTGAGAGATGGGAAGGGAAGACAACCTGTGACCTTAAGAGGTCTACAGTCTGTTAGGGATCAGGGCTGGGGAGAGGGTGGCAGGCCAGTGAAAGACTAATACTGAGAGAGAAGGGTTAGGGAAGAGAGAGGCACAAGAGACTGCAGAGGGGAATTGCTCTTTTTCACTTCTTAGTTGAGTTACTCTCCTGAAAACTAAAGTCAGATTAACAAAAGAAAAACAAGCAGAAGTGTATTAATGTGTGATGTACCCATTATGTGAAAGAGGCCTCAGTTTTAGAAGTATCCCTTTCCACCAGGCACAGTGGCTCATGCCTGTAATCCCAGCACTTCGAGAGGCTGAGGCGGTAGGATTCCTTGAGCCCAGGAGTTTGAAACCAGCCTGGGCAACATGGCAAAATCCTGTCTCTACAAAAAATACAAGAATTAGCCAGGTGTGGTGGTGCACACCTGTAGTCCCAGCTA
>NW_012114422.1:1174586-1182215 GCF_000951035.1 Colobus angolensis palliatus
CCACCCACCCATCCATCCACCAGCCCACCACCTGCCCATCTATCCATCCATCCATCCATCCATCCATCCATCCACCAATCCATCCACTCACCAACCCACACATTCACCCACCCACTCATCCATTCATCCACCTATCAAATCCTCCACCCATCTATCCACCTACCCACCCATCTATCCACCCAATTATCCACCCACCCATCCATCCACCCGCTTATCTACTTACCCACTCATCCATCCAACTGCCCATTCACCCACACATCCAGTATGGAAAGATTTATGTCCTGCCATCAGGCAAGTAGAGGGTGAGGTAGAGTGTTCCCCTGTGTTTTAAGGGTCTTTAATTTAACAATCCTCAATATTTTAGGGAGAAATATTTTTATTTCCTTCAAGGTCATGGAAACCCACAGAAGGAGAGCCTTCCCTGCCACATCTTTGACCAGACTTGCTGGCCTGGTTGGGGAGTAAGTGGAAGTTAGGTGGAGTGGCAAATGCCCACCCAGCAGCCATTCCCAAGATCCTCCTTCCCTGACATGTGGGGGTGGCTGTTTGCGGCTCACAATACAATGTGTTCATCTTGCTGTTTCCTTTCCTGGGTCAATTGCCTTTGCCAGCCACCTCTGCAGTAGGTGAGGCCATGGGGCCAACTTCTAATAGGAAGGTGAGCAGAGATGCGGCACTTCCCATCTGCGGCAGTTAAAAACCGTTGCACAAAGGCCAGGCGTGGTGGCTCATGCCTGTAATCCCAGCACTCTGGGAGGCAGAGGCAGGCGGATCACCTGAAGTCAGGAGTTCGAGACCAGCCTGACCAATATGAAGAAACCCCATCTCTAATATGATGAAACCCCATCTCTACTAAAAATACAAAAAAAAAAAAAAAATTAGCCGGGCATGGTGGCATGTGCTTGTAATCCTAGCTACTCAGGAGGCTGAGACAGGAGAATTGTTTGAACCTAGGAGGCGGAGGTTGCAGTGAGTCGATATCATGCCATTGCACTCCAGCCTAGGCAGTAAGAGGAAAACTCCGTCTCAAAAAAACAAAAACAAAAACAAAAACCGTGCGCCATTTCTGTCTCTCTCTTCCCCTGCTGCAGTGATGGTGGATGCTACATGTTCCAGACGGTAGAACACAAGATGAAAGAGGGCCACCGAGACACAAAGATCGTCAGGCAAGCAAGAATTAAACCTCTGTTGTGTTCAGCCACTGAGATTTCAGGACTTATTTCTTACCGAAGCGTAGCCTGGCCCATCCTAATACATTATATATCCGTTTCTAGTCAATGACATGTAAGGGACATGTGCTGTGGAGTTTCCTTATAGATATTTCCATTTCCAAAGAATGGATTTTCCAATAAAACAAAAGAAGCATATAAGGAGTGCTCATTCATGACCCTGGCTAGCTGTCTTCTTGGTTTTGAAGAAAAGTCTCATTAGAGTGTGAGACTTGGAACTGTAGCAGTCCACATGTGAACTTGAGCAGAGTGATAGAAATGAGAGTCCAGAGCCCCAACCCTGTGAAACTGCTGATCTAAACTGCGAGCATCTGATTCCATACTTCTTTTTAAAAAGACAATAAATGTCCTGATGGTGTAAGCATTTTCTGTTATTTGCATTTGAACGCATCTGCATTGATACTAGTTGCAAGTGAGGATGAGAGATGGTGATAATGGACAAGTGAAATGAATGGAGGTTCTGGGGGCAGGTCATGTCACTTTCTTCTCTCATATTCTCCCCAGCTCTATCCACACCAGTCATTGCTGAAAAATGAAAATAATCCAGGACAGTATTTGCCATCTGCAGTGTGCTTTCATATACATTTTCTGGCTTTAGGGTGATAGAGAAGTGGCCACATAATGTAGGGGTTGATAGCTCAGCCTCCAGAGGCAGACACACTTGGGTTCAGATTCTGACTTGCCACTCTTTTAGCTCTCTGACCTTGGACAAGCTCTCTAAACATAGCTTTCTCGTCTGTATAATGGAACCATTATAGAAACTCTCATATAGTGTACTGTGAGAATAAAATGACATGACACATATGAAGTGTTTAACGTATCACCTGGGATACTAAAAACACTTAATACACAGGAGACCCTGGAATATACTGGATTTTAACTTTCTTTTCTTTTTTGAGATGGAGTCTCACTCTGTCGCCTAGACGGGAATGCAGTGGTGCAATCTTGACCCATTGCAACCTCCACCTCCTGGGTTCAAATGATTCTCCTGCCTCAGCCTCCTGAGTAGCTGGGATTACAGGCACCTGCCACCATGCCTAGCTAAGTTTTGTATTTTTGTAGAGATGGGGTTTCACCATGTTGGCCAGGCTGATCTTGAACTCCTGATCTCAGGTGATCCACCTGCTTCAGCCTCCCAAAATGCTGGGATTACAGGCGTAAGTCACCGTGCCCAACCTGGATAACATCCTAGGATGTTATGGGATAGGCATTAATATTCCTATTTTGGAGTTGAGGAAACTACAATTTTTTTTTTTTTTTTTGAGACGGAGTCTTGCTCTGTCGCCCAGGCTGGAGTGCAGTGGCCGGATCTCAGCTCACTGCAAGCTCCGCCTCCTGGGTTCACGCCATTCTCCTGCCTCAGCCTCCCGAGTAGCTGGGACTACAGGCGCCCGCCACCACTCCCGGCTAGTTTTTTTATTTTTTATTTTTTAGTAGAGACGGGGTTTCACCGTGTTAGCCAGGATGGTCTCGATCTCCTGACCTCATGATCTGCCCATCTCGGCCTCCCAAAGTGCTGGGATTACAGGCTTGAGCCACCATGCCCGGCCGAAACTACAATTTTTACAGAATTTAAGAGACTGGCTCAAAGTCAGAACCAGAATTTGAATCCAGGTCTGGTAGTTCCCTTTTCAAAGCTCTTTGCACAGTAACATGATGTAAAACAAGTAGTAAAACAAAAGAAAAGTTTTAAATTGATTGGGCTGGGCATGGTGGCTTAAGCCTGTAATCCTAACACTTCAGGAGGCTGAGGCGGCAGGAGGATTGCGTGAGCCTGGGAGTTCAAGACCAGACTGGGCATCATAATGAGACCTCATCTCTACAAAAGAAATCTTTTTAAATTTTGAGGTGTTTCTCTTTTGAGTGCCAATAAAGAGAATCACTTCCATAAAGTTCATTCCTTCAAGGGAAGAAATTACTACTGTAGCATATATGCAACATATTGTTAAATTCATTTAACAGATCAAAATTTAATTAACAGATTGTTAAGTTTATGCCGATAATAATATACTCTACAAGGTTATTTCTTACTCCTCTATTATCAGCTTCTCCTGCCCCTTACCTCTACCTTATAAAAGTCAAGTGAAAATGCATACCTTCATAACCCAAGCAAGGTAGCACATGTGCCGTTATGCATAATTTGTGAATCAAACGGAATAATAGCCTTTTTCCCCCAAGGCTTTTCTTCTCCTTCATTAAAACCTTTAGTTTAGAGGCCACGCCTGTAATCCAAGCATTTGGGAGGCTGAGGGCAGGGGATCGCTTGAAACCAGGAGTTTGAGACCAGCTTGGGCAACAAAACCGGACCTTGTCTCTGCAAATAATATAAAATTAGCAGCTGGTAGCTACTAAAGATACAAACATTAGATGGGCGTGGTGGTGCGCACCTGTAATCCCAGCTACTCAGGAGGCTGAGGCAGGAGAATTGCTTGAACCTGGGAGGTGTAGGTTTCAGGGAGCCAAGATGGCGCCATAGAACTCCAGCCTGGGTGACAGAGCGAGACTCCGTTTCAAAACAAAATGTAGCTGGGCACACAGTGGCATGTGCTTGTAGTCCCAGCTACTCAGGAGGCTGAGTGGGAGGATCACTTGTGTCCAGGAGTTTGAGGATGCAGTGAGTTAAGATTGCACCACTGGACTCCAGCTTGGGCAGCAGAGTGAGACCATGTCTCCAAACAACAACAAAAACACCTTTGTTTATTATCTCCTCTGATAGTTCAGCATTTAAAATAGTTTACTTACTGTATTTTTGAAGCTAAGTGACTCTCAACATTAAGTTAATAGAATATGAAGGAACGCCTTTCACTTTATCAGAAACTGGATTGATCTACTGCTCTTCCTCTACAGCCTCATCCTTTGACATCAGAAAGTGACCAATAAAATACAGGGCATGTTTTTCTTTAAGCTCTGCCCAGTGACTCACTTGCAACCTAAGTCCAGGAACAAATACTATTAATATTGAAATAGCGTTTGTTTTCTTAAACCTAGCTCAGTGTCTCGCACGTCCCTGTGAAGAGACCACCAAACAGCCTTTGTGTGAGCAACAAGGCTGTTTATTTCACCTGGGTGCAGGTGGGCTCAGTCTGAAAAGACAGTCAGTGAAGGGAGATAGGGGTGGGGCTGTTTTATAGGATTTGGGTGGGTACTGGAAAATTACAGGTTAAAGGGGGTTTTTCTCTTCCGGGCAGGGGCGGGGGTCACAAAGAGCTCAGTGGGGGAGCTTCTGAGCCAGGAGAAGGAATTTCTAAAGGTTAATCGCTCAGCTAAGGTGGGACAGGAACAAATCACAATGGTGGAATGTCATCAGTTAAGGCAGGAACCGGCCATTTTCCCTTCTTTTGTGATTCTTCACTTGCTTCAGGCCATCTGGATGTATACTTGCAGGCTTGGGCTCAGAGGCCTGACACTCCGTCATCACCTTGTTTGGAAAGCCTGTCCTTTCTTATCCTTGGAGTGACTTTAATGGGACATTGACCTCATTGTGCTGCCATTGATCTGCATTGATGTCTGCCTGGCCATGGCTCTGCCGAAGACAATCTCTGCTTTACTCTTCTCTCCATCTCTAGCCTTGCACGGCACCTTGCCTGTTGCAAATGGGTTAAATATTTGCTGAAGCAAGTGACAAGGTCAGTGCTTGATACATCCCCTGAAAGGGATGAGATTTCCTCAGGAAATTTACCTGTAATACCTGCTAAAATGTTTTAGTGGGAGATGTGCTGCTCCTGGGGTGAAATCAATCTATTGAACCTGGCAGGTGAGGAGGTGAAAGCCACGATCAGATGCTAATTCATTCTCCTCGGTGCGTGCCATTCCTTCTTTCTATGGTTGCTTGATTTGGGTGACACAACATGAATGTGATTCTCTCTGAGTGCGCCTATCTACTTCTGGACCATGGGATAGTCCCCAGGGCTCAGTCTTCTCTACTCCTTTCTTTGTCATCTCTCTGGATTCTGTCTAGGCACTCTACAAAAACCCCTAGCTTGGTCTTGATCTTTCACCCTTGTTTGGGTGTTACCACAAGAGCGGCAGGTGGGATGGCAGACAGGATGCCCCTTGGATATCTAGCTAATATTTCCTAGTCAACCATCAAAGCCAAAAATAATTAGATTCAAAAGCAGAGAGCACTGCACAGAGGACAAAGAAGAAGAAGGGAACCAAGCCAATAAACCACTAGGTTTGCCTTAGGAAGATGAAGCACTGGGGGGCTTAGAAGGAACCAAGTTGCTGGAATTGTGGCATACAAGCCCAGATGGTAGGGGCCCTAACAACCATTGCCTTCGGGAGCCTGGGCCTCCTTCCCTCTCCTGCAAATCTGCTCTGTGACCTTGGAAAAGTCACTTTCCTCTCTGGGACTCCATTTCATCAGGGTTAAGTGAGATCAGAGTTTCCCAATCTTAGTAATGCATCAGAATGCTTTGGAGAGCTTGTTAAAAATGCAGCTTCTTCCAGATGTTCTGATTTAGGGGAAGCCAAGGAACCACCGTTTTCAACAATCTCCATGAGTGAGGGATTTCCTGGACCAAAGACACTGGAGTAGATGATCTCACAGTTCCTTTCCAGCCCTGACACTCCCTCCGTTGTTTGGTTAGGGGAGCAGAGGGTAGCCAGGAAATGCTGGCAGCCAGCCAGCTCTCTGTCCAAGAAGTGTAGCCAGGAAAGAAGCCAGATGGCAGATGGAAGGGAAGGGTCAAGGAGGGCGGTGTTCGCGGTGTCATTCAGCAGCTCTTTAATTGAACTGGACGTGGGGAGGCCTCCGGCGTAAGACCCGGGAGGGAACCAAGAACCTTCCTTGGTTTTCCTCCCACCCCAGCCTGAGCAAATCACTTTTCTTTTGCCTCATTCAGATGCTCCAAACAAACACAAATCGAAAAATGTGTTTGTCGCACAGTGTTAAAACTTTTATTAAATTTCATATTTTAAAATCCCAACAAACAAACAAACAAATAATATTCCAGATTTCTCTTGGAAAATCTAAAAGGATCAACCACACTGGACTCAGAGCGCCCTGGGACATCAGCTGGCGCTGAGCAGCTGCGCCCCCTTTGGGTGAAAGCGTGCATTTCCAGCCTCTGCCATCGTCAGTGGCCTGCCTGACTCATGGTCCTTACCTGCCAGGCCCCCGTCAGAGGGGGCTCCCCTCACCCTGAAATTTATTCTGGGATAAGCCAGAACAGCAGAGAACTGCTGGATGTGACTGGACATTGCCTGCCCCTGAGGATTATGGAGTAGCCTCTGGTATTGAGGTTTCTCGCCTATGTGTAAAGGTATTAAGAAATCAGTGGGGTCGGGCACGATGGCTCATGCCTGTAATCCCCAGCACTTTGGGAGGCCGAGGCGGGTGGATCACGAGATCAGGAGTTTGAGACCAGCCTGGGCAACATAGTGAAACCCCATCTCTACTAAAAGTACAAAAAATTAGCCAGGCGTGGTGGCAGGTGCCTGTAATTCCAGCTACTCGGGAGGCTGAGGTAGGAGAATCGCCTGAACCCGGGAGGCAGAGGTTGCAGTGAGCTGAGATCGCATCATTGCACTCCAGCCTGGACAAGAGTGAAACTCCGTCTCAAAATAATAATAATAATAATAATTATCAGTGAGGTGGGACTCACTGCTGTGTTTAGGACAGGTAAACTGCTATGGGACTCACTGCTATGGAGAACATAGATCACTACACTACATGGTTTCTTCTCTGTGGAGCCCCAGTGGAGGAATGGATTTCTTTAGTCTCAGTACCTGGAGTGCTATAGTTATGTTTCTTCTGAGGATCAGTTGTGTTTTTAAGTCCTCTAAATGGTGTACAGGATGGTTTTTTTTTTTTTTTTTTTTTTTTATTTTTTTTTTTTTTTTTTTTTTTAATACTTTAAGTTCTGGGTTACATGTGCAGAATGTGCAGTTTTGTTACATAGGTATACACGTGCCATGGTGGTTTGCTGCAGTCATCAACCCTCGTCACCTACATTGGGTATTTCTCCTAATGCTATCCCTCCCCTAGCTCCCCACCCCCAACAGGCCCCAGTGTGTATGATGTTCCCCTCCCTGTGTCCATGTGTTCTCGTTGTTCAACTCCCACTTATGAGTGAGAACATGTGGTGTTCGATTTTCTGATCTTGTGATAGTTTGCTGAGAATGATGGTTTCCAGCTTCATCCATGTCCCTGCAAAGGACACGAATTCATCCTTTTTAATGGCTGCATAGTATTCCATGATGTATCTGTGCCACATTTTCTTAATCCAGTCTATCATTGATGGACATATGGGTTGGTTCCAAGTCTTTGCTATTTTGAACAGTGCTGCAGTAAACATACGTGTGCATGTGTCTTTATCATAGAATGATTTATAATCCTTTGGGTATATACCCAGTAATGGGATTGCTGGGTCAAATGGTATTTCTAGTTCTAGATCCT
>NW_012114422.1:1183155-1187108 GCF_000951035.1 Colobus angolensis palliatus
TTCTTTTGAGAAGTGTCTGTTCATATCCTTTGCCCATTTTTTGATGGGGTTGTTTGTTTTTTTCTTGTAAATTTGTTTAAGTTCTTTGTAGATTTTGTCTTTTTTCTTGTAAATTTGTTTAAGTTCTTTGTAGATTCTGGATATTAGCCGTTTGTTGGATGGATAGACGGCAAAATTTTCTCCCATTCTGTAGGTTGCTTGTTCACTCTTATGATAGTTTCTTTTGCTGTGCAGAAGCTCTTTAGTATAATTAGATCCCATTTGTTCATTTTGGCTTTTGCTGCCATTGCTTTTGGTGTTTTAGACATGAAGTCTGCCCATGCCTATGTCCTGAATGGTATTGCCCAGGTTTTCTTCTAGGATTTTTATGGTCCTAGGTCTTACGTTTAAGTGTTTGATCCATCTTGAGTTGATTTTTGCATAAGGTGTAAGGAAGGGGTCCAGTTTCAGTTTTCTGCATATGGCTAGCAAGTTTTCCCAACACCATTTATTGAATAGGAAATCTTTTCCCCCATTGCTTGTGTGTGTCAGGTTTGTCAAAGATCAGATGGTGGCAGATGTGTGGCATTATTTCTGAGGCCTCTATTCTGTTCCATTGGTCTATATCTCTGTTTTGGTACCATGCTGTTTTAGTTACTGTAGCCTTGTAGTAAAGTTTGAAGTCAGGTAGCATGATGACTCCAGCTTTGTTTTGCCCAGGATTGTCTTGGCAATGTGGGCTCTTTTTTGGTTCCATATGAAGTTTAAAGTAGTTTTTTCCAGTTCTGTGAAGAAAGTCAGTGGTAGCTTGATGGGAATAGCATTGAATCTATAAATTACTTTGGGCAGTATGGCCATTTCATGATATTGATTCTTCCTATCAATGAACATGGAATGTTTTTCTATTTGTTTATGTCCTCTCTTATTTCCTTGAGCAGTGGTTTGTAGTTCTCCTTGAAGAGTTCCTTTACATCCCGTGTAAGTTGGATTCCTAGGTATTTTATTTTCTTGTGATTTTTGCACATTGATTTTGTATCCTGAGACTTTGCTGAAGTTGCTTATCAGCGTAAGGAGATTTTGGGCTGAGAGGATGGGGTTTTCTAAATATACAATCATGTCATCTGCAAACAGAGACAATTTGACTTCCTCTTTTCCTAACTGAATACCCTCTCTTGCTTTCTCTTGCCTTATTGCCCTGGCCAGAACTTCCAATACTATGTTGAATAGGAGTGGTGAGAGAGGGCATCCTTGTCTTGTGCTGGTTTTCAAAGGGAAAGCTTCCAGCTTTTGCCCATTCAGTATGATATTGGCTGTCGATTTGTCATAAATAGCTCTTATTATTTTGAGATATATTCCATTGATACCTAGTTTATTGAGAGTTTTTAGCATGAAGGACTGCTGAATTTTGTCGAAGGCCTTTTCTGCGTCTATTGAGATAATCATGTGTTTTTGTCATTGGTTCTGTTTATGTAATGGATTATGTTTATTGATTTGCATATGTTAAACCAGCCTTGCATCCCAGGGATGAAGTCAACTTGATCATGGTGGATAAGCTTTTTGATGTGCTGCTGGATTTGTTTTGCCAGTATTTTATGGAAGATTTTCACATCAATGTTCATCAGGGATATTGGCCTAAAATTATCCTTTTTTTGTTGTGTCTCTGCCAGGTTTTGGTATCAGAATGATGCTGGCCTTGTAAAATGAGTTAGAGAGGATTCTCTCTTTTTCTATTGATTGGAATAGTTTCAGAAGAAATGGTACCAACTCCTCTTTGTACCTCTGGTAGAATTTGGCTGTGAATCCATCTGGTCCTGGACCTGTTTTTGGTGGGTAGGCTATTATTGTCTCAATTTCAGAACATGTTATTGGTCTATTCAGAGATTCAACTTCTTCCTGGTTTAGTCTTGGGAGAGTGTAAGTGTCCAGGAATTTATCCATTTCTTCTGGATTTTCTAGTTTATTTGTGTAGGGGTGTTTATAGTATTCTCTGATTGCAGTTTGTATTTCTGTGGGATCGGTGGTGATATCCCCTTTATCATTTTTCATCATGTCTATTTGATTCTTCTCTTTTTTCTTCTTTATTAGTCTTGCTAGTAGTCTGTCTATTTTGTTGATCTTTTCAAAAAACCAGCTCCTGGATTCATTTTCTTAAAGGGTTTTTTGTGTCTCTATCTCCTTCAGTTCTGCTCTGATCTTAGTTATTTCTTGTATTCTGCTAGCTTTTGAATTTGTTTGCTCTTGTTTCTCAAGTTCTTTTAATTGTGATGTTAGGGTGTCAATTTTAGATCTTTAATGCTTTCTCTTGTGGGCATTTAGTGCTATAAATTTCTCTCTATACACTGCTTTAAATGTGTCCCAGAGCTTCTGGTACATTGTGTCTTTGTTCTCATTGATTTCAAAGAACATCTTTATTTCTGCCTTCATTTTGCTAATTACCCAGTAGTCCTTTTGTTCAGTGTCCATGTAGTTGTGCGGTTTTGAGTGAGATTCTTAATCCTGAGTTCTAATTTCATTGCACTGTGGTCTGAGAGACAGTTGGTTGCGATTTCTGTTCTTTCATATTTGCTGAAGAGTGTTTTACTTCTGATTATGTGGTCAATTTTCGAATAAGTGTGATGTGATGCTGAGAAGAATGTATATTATGTTGACTTGGGGTGGAGAGTTCTGTAGATGTCTATTAGATCCACTTGGTCCAGAGCTGAGTTCAAGTCCTGGATATCCTTGTTCATTTTCTTGTCTTGTTGATCTGTCTAATATTGACAGTGGGGTGTTAAAGTCTCCCATTATTATCGTGTGGGAGTTTAAGTCTCTTTGTAGGTCTCTAAGAACTTGCTTTGTGAATCTGGGTGCTCCTGTATTGGGTACATATATATTTAGGATAGTTAGCTCTTCTTGTTGAATTGATCCCTTTACCATTATGTAATGGGCTTCTTTGTCTCTTTTGATCTTTGTTCATTTAAAGTCTGTTTTATCAGTCACCAGAATTGCAACCCCTGCTTCGTTTTGCTTTCCAATTGCTTGGTAGATCTTCCTCCATCCCTTTATTTTGAGCGTATGTGCGTCTTTGCATGTGACATGGGTCTCCTGAATACAGCACACTGATGGGTCTTGACTTTTTTTTTTTTTTTTTGAGACAGAGTCTCACTCTGTCACTGAGGCTGGAGTGCAGTGGCACAATCTCGGCTCACTGCAAGCTCCACCTATTGGGTTCACACCATTCTCCTGCCTCAGCCTCCCAAGTAGCTGGGACTACAGGCACCCACCACCACGCCTAGCTGATTTTTTGTAGAGACAGGGTTTCTCCATGTTAGCCAGGATGGTCTCAATCTCCTGACTTCGTGATCTGCCCGCCTTGGCCTCCCAGAGTGCTGGGATTACAGGTGTGAGCCACCACACCTGGCTGGGTCTTGACTCTTTATCCTTTTAAGAGGAGCATTTAGCTCATTTACATTTAAGGTTAATATTGCTATGTTTGAGTTTGAACCTGTCATTACAATGCTTGCTGGTTATTTTGCCCGTTAATTAATGCAGCTTCTTCCTCGCATCAATGGTCTTTACAATTTGGTGTGTTTTTGCAGTGGCTGGTCCCGGTTGTTCCTTTCCATGTTTAGTGCTTCCTTCAGGAGCTCTTATAAGGCAGGCCTGGTGGTGACAAAATCTCTCAGCATTTGCTTGTCTGTAAAGGATTTTATTTCTTCTTCACTTATGAAACTTAGTTTGGCTGGATATGAAATTCTGGGTTGAAAATTCTTTTAAGAATGTTGAGACTGGGCGCAGTGACTCATGCCTGTAATCCCAGCACTTTGGGAGGCTGAGGCGGGTGGATCACCTGAGGTCGGGAGTTCGAGACCAGCCTGTCCAACATGGAAAAACTCTGTCTCTACTAAAAATACAAAATTAGCTGGGCATGGTGGCACATGCCTGTAATCCCAGCTACTCGGGAGGCTGAGGCAGGAGAATTGCTTGAACCCGGG
>NW_012114422.1:1187358-1204162 GCF_000951035.1 Colobus angolensis palliatus
TTGGGGTTGCTCTCCTCGAGGAGTATCTTTGTGGTGTTCTCTGTATTTCCTGAATTTGAATGTTGGCCTGCCTTGCTAGGTTGGGGAAGTTCTCCTGGATAATATCCTGAAGAGTGTTTTCTAAATTGGTTCCATTCTCCCCGTCACTTTCAGGTACACCAATCAAACGTAGATTTGGTCTTTTCACATAGTTCCATATTTCAGGAGGCTTTGTTCATTTCTTTTCACTCTTTTTTTCTCTGAGCTTGTCTTCTTGCTTTATCTCACTAATTTGATCTTCAATCACTGATATCCTTTCTTCTGCTTGATTGAATTGGCTATTGAAGCTTGTGTATGCTTCACGAAGTTCTCATACTGTGGTTTTCAGCTCCATCAGGTCATTTAAGCTCTTCTCTACACTGTTTATTCTAGTTAGCCATTCGTCTAACCTTTTTCAAGCTTCCTTGAGATGGGTTAGAACATGCTCCTTTAGCTCGGAGAAGTTTGTTATTACTGACCTTCTGAGGCCTACTTCTGTCAACTCGTCAAACTCATTCTCCATCCAGTTTGGTTCCCTTGCTGGTGAGGAGTTGTGTTTCTTTGGAGGAGAAGAGGCATTCTGGGTTTTGAAATTTTCAGCCTTTCTGCTCTGGTCTCTCCCCATCTTTGTGGTTTTATCTACCTTTGGTCTTTGATTTTGGTTACCTACAGATGGGGTTTTGGTGTGGATGTCCCTTTTGTTGATATTGATGCTATTCCTTTCTGTTTGTTAGTTTTCCTTCTAACAGGTCCCTCAGCTGCAGGTCTGTTGGAGTTTACTGGAGGTCCTCTCCAGACTCTGTTTTCCTGGGTATCACCAGCAGAGGCTGCAGAATAGCAAATATTGCTGGCTGATCCTTCCTCTGGAAGCTTCGTCCCAGAGGGGCACTCACCTGCATGAGGTGTCTATCAGCCCCTACTATGAGGTGTCTCTCAGTCAGGCTACACGGGGGTCAGGGACCCACTTGAGGAGGCAGTCTGTCTGTTATCAGAGCTCAAACGCTGTGCTTGGAGAGCCACTGCTCTCCTCAGAGCTGTCAGGCAGGGACGTTTAAGTCTGGAGAAGCTGTCTGCTGCCTTTTGTTCAGATATTCCCTGCCCTCATAGGTGGAATCTAGACAGGCAATAGGCCTTGCTGAGCTGCGGGGGCACTCCACCCAGTTTGAGCTCCCCTGCTCTTTGTTTACATTGTGAGCATAGAACGGCCTACTCAAGCATCAGCAATGGCGGACACCCCTCCCTCAACCAAGCTCCAGCATCCCAGGTCAATCTCAGACTGCTGCACTAGCAGTGAGCAAGGTTCCATGGGCGTGGGACCCGCCGAGCCAGGCATGGGAGGGGATCTCCTGGTCTGCCGATTGTGAAGACCTTAAGAAAAGCACAGTATTTGGGCAGGACTGTACTGCTTCTCCAGGTCCAGTCACTCATAGCTTCCCTTGGCTAGGAAAGGGGAATCCTCCAACCCCTTGCACTTCCCGGGTGAGGCGACACCCCGCCCTGCTTCGGCTCGCCCTCCATGGGCTGTAACCACTGTCCAACCAGTCCCAATGAGATGAACCAGGTACCTCAGTTGGAAATGCAAAAATCACCCGTCTTCTGCTTGGGTCTTGCTGGGAACTACAGACCAGAGCTATTCCTATTCGGCCACCTGGAAGCGACCAGGATGGTTTCTTTGTGCCACCATCTGCAAAGCTCAGCACCAGACTCATGGCTGTCTTCGAAACTCCATGGCCTGCCTGGGGAGCTACCCCTACGAGTGACTCCATTTTCCTTTCTTAGAAGTGTCTTTTTCCTACTTATTTTTTATTCTATGTTAGTCTAAAATTTGTATCTTTGAAGAGTCAGATCTTTGATTTTTGTTAGAATAAACCAGAGTTTAAATAAACTTCTCTACCCTATATATACTTTGATTATAGCAGTTTCTACAATGTATTATACTTACCTGTTTAGACGTTGGTCTCTTCTGCTAGACTGTGAAGATTGAGCTGCATTTTATTACCACTTATCGCTAATACTGAGCCCAGAGCTTTGCATTTAATAGATGTTTGAAGAATGAAAGTAAAGATGTTGGAGAACTGGCATAGTGGGAATCCAGGTAACAGGTGGAAGGGTTGAACAAGGCAGGCCTTCTTCTCAGATCAGAGGGGTGCAAGAGACTGGTTGGTGTTTTCCATTTTTCTCTGTAACCCAAGAAAAATTCTATTACTCTAGTTAAGGTTTTATTAAGGCTCATTTAAGGTTATTTCACTTCACACACTTCACTCAAGGTTATTGAGTTTGGATAATATGTAAGGGGTTTTCTGGCATGGTGGAAAGAAGATGGGCTTTGACCATGGACTTGGGTTGGAAACCCAGGAATGTCTTTTTGTTGTTGTTTTGTTAATGTTAGTGGGGTTTTGCTTGAGCTTTCTTGCCCGTCAAAGTGGCTAGCTAGGCCAGGTGCAGTGGCTCACACCTGTAACCCCAGCACTTTGGGAGGCCAAGGCGGGTGGATCACCTGAGGTCAGGAGTACAAGACCAACTTGACCAACATGGAGAAACCCTGTCTCTAATAAAAATACAAAATTAGCCGGGCATGGTGGTGCATGCCTGTAATCCCAGCTACTCAGGAGGCTGAGACAGGAGATTCACTTGGACTCGGGAGGTAGAGTTTGCAGTGAGCCGAGATCGCACCATTGCACTCCAGCCTGGGCAATAAGAGTGAAACTCCAATTCAAAGAAAACACACACAAAAAAATCCAAGTGGCTAGCTGTGGCACTTGATGAAGTAACACGTAACCACAAATTTAGCACATAGTGGGAACCTCAGAGGTTTTAGTTTTCCCCATGAAGTTCTCTTCTTTGAATGTATTTTTCTATCATCTGTCCCCTGCCTTTAAAACATTAAGCTCTTGGTGAAAGCAATGAATCCTGTAACCCATCTATCCTTCCCTCCCTTCTCCATTTACCTCCATCTGCCTTCTGTCTGATGATGAGAATTACATTTGCTGATATTAAAGTCACCAAGGAATCACAAGTTTGTGCGTTTGTTGAGGGCTGGACATGCACACACAGAATGTGGCTCCTAGCATAAATTCCTGCTCAACTACAACAGACTTCTTAAGATAAATAAATAAATAAATAAAAAATAAAAACAAAACAACAAAAAAATACCAAAACCAGTAGATGGTTCCAGTTCTGGTAATGACAGTGTAGCTTTTATCCGATCAACCCACTATTCAATAACAGCTATAAACGCTGGACAAAATATAAAAAACAACTGTTGATGGCAATGAAGAACAACCAAAGGTAGGCAGACACTGGAATGGCCATGGCTCTTGAAAGAAGGGAAACAAAATGTGTTCTATATTTAGCTGGCTTTCCCCCATAAGAATTATCTAGTCCTCACAGTGCATGGTGAAATAGAGCCTAAACAAATGTGGCAGTTTCAGTCTCCAAGAACACAACTGTATATTCTCAAAAGGAAAATAATCCAGAATTTCTGTAATGTATCATCTACAATGTCACTCCTATAATAAAAAATTTAATAGACATATATAGAAACAGAAAAATGTGACCCATAATGAGAAAAATTAGCCAATAAAAATGACACACAGATGACCTAGATGTTGGAATTAGCATCTATAATAACTGTTTTAAGTTGCTATGAATATGCTAAAGAATTTACAGGAAAAATGGACAGAATGGGTGAATAGAGAACTCAGTAGAGAAATGGGAACTCTAGTAAAAGAATAGAGATCCTAGATCCACGCTATCCAACATAGTAGCCCCTAACCACAACAGCCACAATGTGGCTATTGAGCATTTCAAGTGTGGTTAGTCCAAATTGGGATGTGCAGTAATTTTGAAATACTAAATTTCAAAGATTTAGTATAAAATAGCTCATTAATAGTTTTTATATTGATTATATGTTAAGCGATAATATTTGGGATATGTATAGTTAAATGAAATATATTATTAAAATTAACTACACCAATTATTTTACTTTTTTATTTTTTGTAGAGATGGAGGGGTCTCCTTACTGCCCAGGCTGGTCTCGAACTCCTAGCTTCAAGTGATCCTATTCCCTTGGCCTCCCAAAGTGCTGGGATTACAGGTATGAGCCACTGCACCTGGCCTATTTTACTACTTTTGTTGTTGTTTTTTTACTTTTTTTTTTTTTTTTGAGACAGGGTGTCATTTTGTCATGCAGGCTGGAGTGCAGTGGCATGATCTCAACTCATTGCAGTTTCCAGTTCCTGGGCTCAAGTGATCCTCTCACCTTAGCCCCCTGAGTAGCTGGGACTACAGGCATGCACCACCATGCCCAATTTTTTTTTTTTTGGTACAAACAAGAGTTTCGCCATGTTGCCCAGGCTGATCTCAAACTCCTGGGCTCAAGAGATCTGTCTGCTTTGGCCTCCCAAAGCACTGAGATTACAGGAGTGAGCCACCATGCCTTGCCTATTTTACTGTTTTTTAATGTGGCTACTGGAAAACAAAATTACATGAAGCTTGCATATTTCCATTGCACAGCACTGTTCTAGAACTGTAAAATACAATATTTGAATTCAGAGAGGTGAAAATACTAAAATTAATTAATAAATTAATAAGATTCCAGGATGCTACTAGGTCAATATATAAAAATCAATTGTATTTCCAACCCTAGCAACAAACAATTAGAAAATATACATTTTTTTTTTTTTTTTTTGAGACAGAGACTCACTCTGTTGCCCAAGGCTGGTGTTCAGTGGCATGATCTTGGCTCACTGCAACTTCTACTTCCTGGGTTCAAGTGATTCTCATGCCTCAGCCTTTCCAGTAGCTAGGATTACAGGTGCACGCCACCATTCCTGGCTAATTTTTGTATTTTCTGTAGAGACGGGGTTTCACCGTGTTGGCCAGGCTGGCCTCGAACTCCTGACCACAGGTGATCCACCCACCTCAGCCTCCCAAAGTGCTGGGATTATAGGCATGAGCCTGGCCAGAAAATAAATTTTTAAAAGGCCGTTTATAATAGCATAAAACTCAGATTGCTAAGAATAAATTTAATAAAAGGCTAAGCTCTATGCACTGAAAGCTATAAAACATTGCTGACAACTGTTAAAAAAGAACTAAATAAATGAAGAAACACACCATGTTCCTGGATTGTGCAGATGTCAATTTTTGAGAAATTGGTCTGTAGATATATGCTATCCCAGTGGAAATTCCAGGAAACTTTTGTAAAAATTGACAAGCTGATTTTAAAATGTATATGAAAATGGAAATGTCCTATATTAGTCAAGACATTCTTGAAGAATAAAGTTGGGGGACTTACCCTGATTTCAAGACACAATAACACTCCAGCATTAGTCTTATTAATTTTGTTAATTTATTGTGACATTTAGTAATTTAGTTAATTAGTGTAGCTATTACTTAATTTAATATGTGTTAAGATAAATAGGGCCAGGTGCAGTGACTCACACCTGTAATCCCAACAATTTGGGAGGCCAAGGCAGGAGACTTGCATTGGCCCAGGAGTTTGAGACCAGACTAGGCAACACAACGAGACTATGTCTCTACAAAAAATTAAAAATATTAGCAGGGCATGGTGGCATGCGCTTGCAGTCCTAGTACTTGGGAGGCTGAGGCAGGAAGATCACTTGAGCCCAGGAGTTTAAGACTGCAGTGAGCTATGACTGCACCACTGCACTCCAGCCTGGGTGAGAGAGAGGACCCTGTCTCTAAAAATAAATACATAAATAAAAATAAAAATAAATTAGATTGCCTCTGGGAGGACGGGATTCTGGATTAGAAGTAATTAAAGAAACTTTCAGAAATGTTGGTAGAAATAGTCTGTAACTTTATTTGGCTGATGATTACAATGATATATATATATATATACACATCTGTCAAAATTCATTGATCTGCACATTTTGCTATATGTAAAATAATTGTTTAATAAAATACGTAAAATAATTTTTTAACAAAAAGCAACAGAGTGGAGTAATCCTGGCACGGCAGCCCCAGCATGTTGGTTGGGAATGTAACTGTACAATGGAGAGAGATGAACTCTGGGACACACTGAGCTGAGTTTATATCCTTTCTTTACTACTTATTAGTGGTGACCTTGGGCAAATTGTTCAATCTCTGCAAGCCTTAGTTTTCTCATCTGAAAAATGGTGCTGGTGCTAGCATTTTACTTCATAGAGTTGCAAGAAAGAGCTAATAAGTAGATAAAGTATCTAGCATGGTTTCTGCTACAGTTTATAGTCCCCCAGAACAAAACACACCTAAAGGTAAGTGGTTATCTGCCAAGAAAAAAGGTGGACAGTGAAGGAGGGGGAAAAAAAGGCTTTAATTATGAGAACCTTGAAGATTTTCAGGTCTTGGAGATGCCTTTTATTGATCCTTGCTTTGGTAACACGATCCAGGAAAGTAGAATCTTTCCTGCTCTAAATCATCTACTATTCGGAAATATATAAATTCCCCCTCTACAGTAGCAGAGCTCAAGAGGCCTGCCCAATTTTTCCAAAGTGTATTTTTGATATTGGTGCCCAGATGTAGGTGGCTAAAGTGAGCAGGGAAAGCTAAGTACAGCCCTCCAGTGAAACACAGAAAGTACAAGAGTCCTGAAACAGACTCCGGATCACCCTGTGTCTCTGGGAATCTTCAGAGGTCATCAGGCTGCTGCTTCTATTATGGTTTATGTCCTGGCCAGTTATCCCATGAGACCACATCTCTTGTTCCATACAGTCATGGACCAAAGGCCTGGGTTCTCCTTGACTCCACTGCTTACTGGATGACCAAGACATTTTCCACATCTATAAACTAGAGGTAATGCTTTAAAGGTAATGCTTTAAAGTTGTAAGGGGAGCAACTTCCTTATGGCATATATTTTTGCTTTAATACTATGATCTTTGCTATAACATTGTGGATCAGAATAAGAACTATGTGGCTGAATATTTCCATATCTTTTGTTCAGCTATAGTTGAAGATCTTGTGAGCCTGGGATTAACAGTAATGGCAAAATTTTATTTCCATAAACAGATCTGTATAATTTCTATGGTTAGAAAAAAAAAAACCCTATATAATTTGGCATGCTTATTGTTTTGCCTCTGTAACAAATAACTGAAATTCACATTTATTGATAAAGAGTTGTTATCTATTCAAGAAAGATGCCTGAAAGAATCTACTCCTTCTAACTCCTTCACATAGTTTTCGGTTCTGATGTATCCTTAACTGCCTTATCATCTTACACTGAGTGTTAATCTGTAACCCCTGATAAGTCCTTGGGGGTAAAAATCTTAGAATATCTATTTATTGAGTTGTAATGGTACTTTATATATTCTGGATACTAGACCCTTATCAGATACATGGTTTGAAAATATTTTTTCTCTTTCTAATGGTTGTATTTTCACTTTTTGGAGAATGTGCTTTGAATTATAAAAGTCTTGAATTTTTTATTGTGAAAATTTTAAATTTTGATTATGTCCAATAAATTTGTTTTTTTCAAAAAAGAATCTTAGAATATAACACGAATACACTAGACATATTAAAACATTAAATAATTTTATTCTTTTCTCATTTACATAGCCCAGTGGTAAGCATGTTAGAAAACCTGAAGAAATTTAAAAGTTTTTGGTTTACAAATAGCATGTATAAAGATATCTATTCAGATAAACAAAGATCTAATCATTACATTGCCCAGCTTTAAGAATGCCAAAAATAAATAAAATACGGTAAATCAAATGAGAGGGCTAGATGGGTTTATTAAAATTTATTTTAACAATTTTAGCTAACCAGCATGTGCCAATGTAATTCAAGTTACAGTTAGTGCCAGATAATATGGCAGAAAACATTGTGTGTGGCTACTTAAGAGTATGCCTCAAACATCCTGTTTTGTGTGCAGAACAGAGTTGTGGAACACAGCTGGGTTTAGTTTCAATGGTAAGCAGCAACAAAGATCAAGAAAATCCCCAACTTTTCTAGTAACCGCTCTACAATATGAAAAAAAATAGTATCTATCACCACCTCTTAACAATGGACATCAAAATTGGGATTGTAGGTTTTCTAAGTGCTTGGATAAAAAATGCTAACACAGTTAAGATCCTCAGTTAATTATCTTTGATTTTTCAAAATCCCCAAAACATAAGATATTTTGCTTGCTGGTGCATTAACCCATTAGCAATAACCTGAGCTATCTTTTCCTCACCAAGTATTTTAACAGTGCAAAACGTTAGCAGTCTCAGTAGATGCTGCTCACCATATTCTGTCATTGCGGCCTGATGATGAACCATGTCAGGGAGGTATCACTGCCAAGAAAAATGCACAGCAGCCTAAAAGGTACATGATTCACTAGCATGCCAGGGTGTCAAAAGTAGATAGGCAGTTTTATGCAAAATGTGAAATATATAATTCAAAATGCCCACAAGCTAACAGAAAATACAGTATTGAATCTTTTGATATAAAAACAAATACTTATTTTGCTACTTTGAACAGTACTCCACATGGACAAGCAGATCGCGATGCTCGGTGGCTGGATACTGTATATTGCACTTGGGACATTCCACCAGGCTTTCATTGAGTGCAGCAGCGGGACTTTTTGGCGAGGCGGCAACTTTTTCTCTCTTTTCAGTCTCTCCTTGGAAAGTGACTAATGGCTCTGTGATGGCAAACTCATGAAGCTGTTTCTGAAAAACAAGTTTCAAATAATAGAATTTGTAAATAAGGCCCATTGTTCAGCTTTTTTCCATTTTTTGAGACAGTCTCACTCTGTCACCCAGGCTGGAGTGTAGTGGCACAAACACAGCTCACTACAGCCTCGACCTCCCAGGCTCGAGCAATCCTCGCACCTCAGCCTCCTAAGTAGCTGGGACTATAGGCACATGTCACCACGTCCAGATAATTTTTCTTTTTTTTTTTTTTTTTTGAGACGGAGTCTCACTGTGTCCCCCAGGCTGGAGTACAGTGGGGCGATCTCGGCTCACTGCGAGCTTCGCCTCCCGGGTTCACGCCATTCTCCTGCCTCAGCCTCCTGAGTAGCTGGGACTACAGGCGCCCACTACCGTGCCCAGCTAACATTTTTGTATTTTTAGTAGAGACGGGGTTTCACCATGGTCTCGATCTCCTGACCTTGTGATCCGCCCGCCTCGGCCTCCCAAAGTGCTGGGATTACAGACGTGAGCCACGGCGCCTGGCCAATTTTTCTATTTTTTGTAGAAATAGAAAATTCTGCAAAAAATTAATTCTATGTTGCCCAGGCTGGTCTCAAACTCCTAAGCTCAAGTGATCTGCCCACCTCAGCCTGCCAAAGTGTTGGGATTACAGGTGTGAGCCACTGTACCCAGCCTGTTCAGAAATGTCAACTGTTCCATAGGTATTCTAGCTGCTTCAGCACTGTAGACAGATTTTCTTTTGAATTTCAGCTCCTCAGTATTATGGGGACAATATAGGAGGTAGTTGTGAATTTACCCAGATATCTACTGTAATTACCCAAATTACCCAGAAGTATTGGAGTTGGGTGTGTATATGAATATGTCTTATTAGGACACAGAGTCAAATATTAGGTAGGTCTATATACAAGGCTGATTAAATTTGCTAGTTTTGTAAAACAGAGGCAACCTCAGCAATAAAGTACTATATGGAAACTAAAGGCAGCAAGGAATTCTAGGAGCTCAAACAGCTTATACACAGAAATGACTAAGATATTGTATCATACCTTTGAGACTTTACTTTTTTGTGTTTTTTTCCTAAGAACTTGCAGTAGTTAAAAATGAGTATTTTACAGCACAGTGAAGAGGGTGACCAGCAGGAACAAAGTATAGGAAAATTACAAATTCTTTTGCATACCCTCTGCTCCCTACACTTTGAATGGTCAATAACAAAAATGAATTATAAATTTTTATTTCAAATATTATAAATAGGTAAAATCAATGATATACTTAAGAACAGAGCCAAAAATATATTTTCTTTCTTTTATTCATACAGAAGTTACAAATGACTATATTTTTACATTGCTTTCTTTCCTCCTTTGAAAACTGAGGAATCGTATTTGTAACATTTCACCGTCTCCAAGTATGAATGAAATTTAAAATATGTACTAGTGGGACAGACATATATTCAAATGCAGACCCCCAACAAGTTTGGTCCAGAAGCTCATTAGTAAGGTGAGAATAAGTAAGTGAAAAATCATTTCCTCATAGAAATAATATTATTTAAAAGGTTCATGTTTTAAAAGATTATGTTTTCAGAGTGACTCACACAAACCTCATAATACATCTAAAAAGCATATGAACAGTAATAGTCCGTTATCCCTAAAAACAGCATTTTTTTCTTTTTTTCTTTTTTGAGACAGAGTCTTGCTCTGCTGCCTAGGCTGGAGTGCAGTGTCACAGTCTTGGCTCACTGCAACCTCTGCCTCCCGGGTTCAAGTGATTCTCCTGCCTTGGCCTCCCAAGTAGCTGAGGTTACAGGCGCGTGCCATCATGGCCAGCTAATATTTTGTATTTTTAGTAGAGACAGGGTTTTACCATGTTGGTCAGGTTGGTCTCCAACTCCTGACCTCGTGATCTGCCTGCCTTGGCCTCCCAAAGCGCTGGAATTAGAGGTATGAGCCACCGTGCCCAGCCTTTCTTTCTTTTTTAATAGATAAACACAATTTCAGTTCAGGATTCTGTGACCACCCTCTATTCTACCCTTTCACCCCCAGCTCAGGCACTACTTAGTGCCTCTAGCATCACAGCAGCTGGGGTATTGGGGGAATGATTCCAGATGTGATCATGTCCCTCTTTCTGGTCCTCTGAATTGATGCTCAAAGGGCAGTTGCTTCAAATGAGGCAGGGGCTCTGCCTACTGATTTGAGATACATCTAGCTGTTCGTTAAGCTGTATCCTTCTAAGTTCAGAACTGATTTGTTATATAAATGGAAAGATGAAGACAAATTTTAGTTTAATCATTCCAGACTCACCAAGGATTCCAACTGCGTTATTTGATTTCTTGCTTTTCGGAGCTCCTTAAGAATTATATGCAATTGATGCTGCATATGTTGACGGTCGAGTTTTTCATTTTCAAAGTCTAAAGTACATGCCTGCATCTGGAAAAGGCCCGGGACAAGACCATTACAGCTGATATAGACTGTCTAGTTCTCTTGACTGAATGCTCACATTTTCTTATTAGCACAAGAAGAAAATATTTATTGTACTATTGTAGCAAGAATTCACCTGAGCACCATGAAATGTTGATGAACGAGGCAGCTTATGGCTGAGGATTTGGTTTATCCAAGGAGCAAAGCCAATGCTGAGGTATAGGTGAGGGAAGAGCAGCTTAAGAAGTTGTTGATTAGAATGATTCCTCCCTATCCACCTTTTTTAAGGGGGAAGAAGGAGAAGGGAAAGAGATAGCTATTCCCTGGTTTGGAATATACTAAATCTCAGCTTTACACCATTTATAATACATTCTGAGACTAAATGGTGTCTCTCCAAGTTCTGCTTGAAGTTACAAGGTAGCCCTAATTAGGAGATATTGTTAGGCTAGGAACTACAGCCACTGGGGAAGAGCAAAATTTGCCAAGGCCAATATCTACCTGTCAAGAAAATTGCCATCTCACCTCAAGAATCTGTTTAGCCTAAGGACAGTAACAGGAATAAGTGGCTAGCAGAGTCTCTTGAAATATCTTTTTTATTGAAGAAAAAAGACTTTTATTGAAGTATTTTAAAGACACTTTTCACAACTTTCAAATGCTTCTCCATAGAACAGCGTAAACATGAGGAAAAACTGCATTTTCTAACAGGCAGAATTGAAGTTAGGAGCAACCCCAATGAATACCTGTTGTTCCAACAGAGCTACCCTTGTTTGTTCTTCTTGCTGCTTTAGCAGAGTTGTGTAAAGAAACTGGACCTGTAGGATGTAAAGAGAACCAATGTTGTCACATCCGACCTTTCCAGCGCGACCTGGGATGCATGAAAAGCTCACATCACAAGTCTCACATCTCTAACCAGGACAACACCTGCTAGTTGGGGGTGAATCATTCCAGCTGGCCATCTGATGATTATCTATGCCAGCAGCTAAGCAGTATTCCACCCTTGCCGCGAGTTCCCTGAGGCACACAGACTGAATGCTGATAAACAGCACTGAACTCTGCAACGGCCACACCCCCTTTCTTGGAGGTTCTGACATTTCTGAGTAGGATAACATGGGTGGCAGCGCTGGGCCCTTAGCCAGAGTTGGAGCAAAATTTAATCAGTGCACTCAATCTCTCCCTAGTATCACTGCTCATGCCTGTAGACAGAAGTGTGAGTGGTAAAGACTAAGATGGCAGGCCGGGCCCGGTGACTTGCACCTGTAATCCCAGCACTTTGGGAGGCCATGGCAGGTGGATCACGTGAGGTCAGGAGTTTGAGACCAGCCTGGCCAACATGGCGAAACCCCATCTCTACTAAAAATACAAAAAATTGGCCAGCCGTGGTGGTGGGTGCCTGTAATCCCAGCTATTCGGGAGGCTGAGGCACAAGACTCGCTTGAACACAGGAGGTGGAGGTTGCAGTCAGCTGAGATTGCGCTATTGCACTCCAGCCTGGGTGACAGAGCAAGACCCTGTCTCAGGAAAAAAAAAAAAAAAAAAGACTAAGATGGCAAATGTTATAGATGGACTTGTTACTGTCCCATCACCAGCACTCTCAACTTTTGTAGGACTGTTAAAAATTACTATTAAAAGAGGGGCAATATCTAGCATTTTCCTTGCTTAGTTTACAAAGCACTTTCACCTTCTCTCAACTGACCCTCGCCAAAGCCCTATAAGGCAAGCAGAGGTTATTACGAATTTGACAAGTGAATAACCAGTGAGTAGTCAGAGAAGTTGGGTGATTTGCCTAAGGCCATATATGCTGGACTAGAGACTAGGCATAGATTCCAAATAATGTTCTTTCCATGATTCCAGGCTGACAAGCAAAATCTAAATTAGAGTTCCATCAAAGTAGTGTTCAATTCCAATAATCCTAACGTAGCAACTCCAACATTATTAAGATACTGTAGCATAAGGCTATGAGCATAACAAGAACATGGAAGATGCCATGTGAATTCACTTGAGCACATATCATCACCATTAAGATGCCAGTCTAGGAATCAGCCTTGATTCCTCTCATTACTTCACGTCTTCTTTTGGCTTCTCACATATACTGACCTCCTCCTCACCCAGAGCCTTTGTGTGTATAATTTCCTCTGTTGAGAGGAAGTCACCCACTTCACTGGGTCCTTCTCATCATCATGAGAATTTTCTTTCTTTGTCCAAATGCCATCTCCTCAGAGAGGCCTCCACTGGTCCGCAATTTCCCTTTGTCACGTCACCCTGCTACATTTTCTTTAGTTTCCTTAGTTATTGTTTATGGTCTGTTTCTGTTCTGGAATATAAACTCCCATGAGGGGCAGGAACTTGTTTTGTCCCTAGCTGGTTCTCTAGTGGTTATATAGTCCCTGACACTTAGAAAGTGTTCAGTGAACACTCTGAATTATGGATCCGGTTAAGCTTACCTGAGATAAGAGCTTTTCGGATCTCTTCTTCTCTTCTTCAAGTTTTCCCCTAGCAATATCATTCTCTTCCCTGAGTCTCTGTATCTTCTCTGTTTTATGCCTATCATCTTCCAGATGTTGCACATCTGCCTTTCTTTGTGCATACAACAGCTGATTTAAATCGTGAACTTCTTTTTGGGTTTCTTCATATTTTCTTCGAAATTCACTCAGTTCAAAACTCAGCTGAGTTATGGTTTGTCGTTCAACCTCAAGATCTTTCTTTGCACTTGCCAAGAGATCGTTGTAACATTTCTGCTTCTCTTCTTGAAGATAACCTATGACAAACAACATTATGGCACAACTCATTTTATAAAATAAATAATATTCCTGAAAAGTGAAACATCAAACATCTAAATGAATCACACTATTTCCTTAGTTTACAACATGAAGAGTCAGGAGATAGGGGCTATTGTTGATATTTGATGAAATAAAAAACAAGTTCAGGTATATTATTTGAAGTTATAAAACTCACAAATAGAAGAACTAAAAACAGTAACATCTATTTTGTAGGGAGGGAAAGTCTAAAGAAGTTCAATCAACAAATAGGAATACAAGCTCATTATCTATATATGGAGATAACTATCAAAATTAAAAATAGAAATATTAAGAGCAGTTGCCCTGATGGGAGGAAGAAACGGGGATTAGGATGGGAAAGACAGGGCAAGGCCCTTCTTAACTATTACATTATTCTAACAAGTGCTTATATGGCTTTGATAAAACAGACACACAGAGAAAGAGAGAGAGAGAGAGAGAACTGTATTACCAAAGAAAAGAAATTAGACTTAGCCCATAACTAAAATCCTGCTTTTACATAAACACATATTTTACAGAAGCAACTTTGTGCCATTAGGGCTGACAGCTTTGAAGTGCCTCCAGAGACATTTATAGTTTCTTTTTAGCATCAGCTTTGTTTTAAATATTCAAATATGATTCTCCAATCTTATGAATCTTATTCCCCTTTCTTTAGACTTCTCTATAAAATTCAAGGCTTTGGTCCCCTCCAAGCTGTCAGTCTTTTAAGGAGAGCTTTGCATGGAGTTTCTCATTTTTTTTTCTTAGCTTATCATCTAGAATTGCTAAACCTATTTCTTCATTTGTAAAATGAAAATACTGACCTTTCCTGCCCCGCCTCTTAGGGTTTCTCGGAAACTCCACTGAGATCTATGTAAGGGAAACTGCAAAGCACTTGGCAAAAAGAGAGCATCGTGAATAAGAAATTTCATCTTAGTTCTACACCTGAAGTTCAAATGATTTAAGGATCATCTATAAAAGGCATTCTTTCTCCTGGGGTTGATATGAATAAGTGCTGAAGGGAAGCAAAGTGAAAAGAGAATTGTGACAAGGCCAGCTCTGGGGGAAGTAAAAGCTGGAGAAGGACTTTGAAGAAGGGGAAGGCCATTCATGGGTAGAGAAAACTGAATGTGACTTCAGAACTGCCAAAGATCACCCGTTAGCCTGTGTCGGTACTTTCTTTTGATCTGAAAACGTTAGGAAATAAAACTTGCGAAAATGATATTTCTTACTTCAGGGCTACAAGACTTGCTCTTATTTTACTTTCTAACACATATCTATAAAAATCTAAATTTGATGAATCACTGTTTTTGGAAAATGTCAGGCCTATCCCAAGAGAACATTTTTATACCAGTCAGTACCTTCTGATTCAGGCTTTTTTGTCTGCTGTGGGAGTGAATGAGCAGCTGTTTCCGTTTTCTTTTCCAACTCAAAGATTTTTGCTAAAAGTCCTTTTACATAGACTTCCCGCTGCTGATCATACACGAGCCACTGCTGATTTTTCTCCAGAGCCTTAATGGGAAAATGAAAGAAAATCAACAGCAAAATACAAAAACAAAATCTTAAAATGGGCAAGAGAGTCCAAGTGATGTAGTCTTTTCCAACAAAAACTCTCTGGCTCATAGACTAATTCTGGGCAACCATTCTATGTTACATGCCTTCAGAATATATAACAACATGACACCGTCATAGTTTATGTAGGATTAAGTTCATTTGTTTGCTTTTTTCAGTACACAACTTGCTTTGTGTGTGCGTACATATCATTCTCTGTAAACTAAAACACCTTTTGTGGCAGACATGGAGATGAACTGCTCAGAATCCCCCTTCAAGAGCCCTGCCCAGTTGGCTGAGTGCGATGGCTCATGGCTATAATCCCAGCACTTTGAGAGGCCAAGGCGGGTGGATCACCTGAGGTCAGGAGTTCAAGACCAGCCTGGCCAACATGGTGAAACCCTGTCTGTAATAAAAATACAAAAATTAACCAGGCATGGCGGCGAGCGCCTGTAATCCTAACTACTCAGTAGGCTGAGGCAGGAGAATCACTTGAACCCAGGAGGTGGAGGTTGCAGTGAGCCAAGATCACGCCACTGCACTCCAGCCTGGAAACTCCAGTGAAACTGTGTCTCTCAAAAAACCAAAAAACAAACAAAAAAGAGGAGCTCTGCCCAGCTGCATGGTGAGTGCTTAGCTGATTAGCTGACAGCCTCCATCTGTTAATTCCTTCAAGTCCCTGTCAGCTTTTGAGCTGAGCTGGGTTGGCCCAGCCAACAACTGAACAAGTGCCTAACTACTGCTGCCCAACAAGGACTCTGATTTGCAGTACTCTCTGCTCTGGAGCCCGCCATGGGGTGACAGAGACATTGTTAGGTTTTCATCATGGTCTGATGGTCTCCCTGGCATACCTACTTCCTTTTTCCTTGCACAAATCTTGCTCCCCAATAAACCGTTTGCACTCCTAACATCATCTCAGTGTCTTAGAGGATCAAACTTAACAGCTACCTTCTCTCTTTACCACCAACTTTCATCCTTTATATGATCCTTTATAACCCCATTGAAAACTCCAAGCTGGGGTCAGTCACCTGTTTGTATAGGGGTTTCATACTTACAGTGAGTTGAATAATGTCCCTCAAAATTCATGTCCACTTGAAACTTCAGAATATGACCTATTCAGAAATGGGGTCTGTGGGCTGGGTACAGTAGCTCACACCTGTAATCCCAGCAACTTTGGGAGGCCGAGGCGGGCGGATCACTTGAGGCCAGGAGTTCAAGACCAGCCTGGCCAACATGGCAAAACTCTGTCTCTATTTTTTAGCCAGGAATGGTGGCACACACCTATAGTCCCAGCTACTCGGGAGGCTGAAGCAAGAGAATCACTTGAGCCCAGGAGGCAGAGGTTGCAGTGAGCTGAGATCATGCCACTGCACTCCAGCCTGGGCAACAGAGCGAGACTCCAACTCAAAAAAAAATAATA
>NW_012114422.1:1206007-1208364 GCF_000951035.1 Colobus angolensis palliatus
CGGGTCATCTGAGGTCAGGAGTTGGAGACCAGCCTGGCCAACATGGCAAAACCCCGTCTCTACTAAAAATACAAAAATTAGCTGGGCATGGTGGCACACACCTGTAATCTCTGCTACTCAGGAGGCTGAGGTATGAGAATCACTTGAACCCAGGAGGCAGAGGTTACAATGAGCCAAGATCGTGCCACTGCCTTCCAACCTGGGTGACAGAGTGAGACTCCATCTCAAAATAATAATAATAATAATAATAATAATAATAATGTTAATGGTTCTGAAAAGGTAGTCCAAGGACCAGCAGTAGCAGCAGCTGGGAACTTACTGGAAATGCAAAAAATCTCAGGCACTACCCCAGACCTAGCATATTAAGAGTCTGTGAATCTTGCTCAGTCTAGAGCACCATTTCTAGAAGAGTTGGGTTAAATTTTACGCCATTTGTATAAAAGCCTTTTTCTAAGACAGAGGAGATAAGCACAATGTGACCCTTAAATAAGCTGAGAAGATAGAACAAAAAGCTTGGGCTTACATATGCAGTATTTCAAAGTGAATTTCATAAAAAAGAATCATCATTATCTAAAAATACCCTCAGGTGATATCTGAAGCAGTTAGCACCGAGATGCCTAAAAAGCAGATGTAAGCTTCGGATAATGGCATCTATTTTCAGGTACTTTTCTAGAAGAGACACCAGTAAAATTCAAGAAATTTTCTAAGATTCCATCCAGTCATTCTTTCAAATGTTCTAGACACTGAGGATATAGCAGTGTACAAAACATGCAAAAATCCTTCCCTCATATGACTTCTATTCTGATGGAAAGGTCGAACATTAGACAAGAGAAGTTAAATAGATTGTAAATTTAGCCGTAGTATGTGATGAGGAGGGAAAAGCAGGAGAAAGGAATAGGAATTGTTTGGGAGCTATAATTTTAGATAAAGTGGTCAGGGAGACCCCATTCTGTCCACCCCCTGGCCCCAAGAAAGTAGCATTTAAATAAAAACCTGCATGAAGTAGGCAGGAAATCATGAAGACATCTGGAGAAGAGTGTCCCAGGCAGAAGGAACAGAAAGAGAAAAGGTGGTTTATTCAAGGAGTAGCTGGAAAGCCACTGTAGTGGAGATGGAGTAAATAAAGAGGAATGCAGGAGCTGTGTAAGGTATTTCTAGATATGCGCATCTAATGCATAGGTATTAATATACATAGAATAACAAACTTCAGTGTAATAAGACACAGAATTTTTCCTTTTCATTCCAGTTACCTCTAGGTAAATTATGTACTCTGATAAGAGTACTTGGCACCTGGCTAGACATCCAAGCGATTTAAATTCTTCTTTTGAAGATCAAAAAGACTTCAAAGGCTATTTGATAGATGAAGTAAAACAGAAATCTTAAGAACATGCTTATATCAGAAAAGACATGCCAGTAATATTTCTGGAACCAAAATACCAACCTACTGACCTAATACTTAAGTCAGAAACTTTATACTTCATATCTCTAAAACTTGAAAAAAAAATATACTATAAATAGCAGTCCTGTGTCCTCAATTTATTCCATTCCCAACAAAACCCACCAATCCATTTATAAGTTTGAAATAATACAGCTTTACTATATAATTAAAATAACCTCATATCAAATTCTAGAGAAAAGAAGTACTAAGTGTACAAAGAACATGTTTCCTTTTCAACCTATGAAAGCAAACCTTAGTTTCAAGAGAAGGATTCAAACTACAGAGAGATTCTTGCATGGATAAACCAAAAAAGAATACACTACACATTAAATTACATTATAATAATAAAATGGAGGCCAGGAACAGTGGCTCACGTCCTTAATCCCAGCACTTTGGGAGGCCGAGGCAGGCGGATCACCTGAGGTCAGGAGTTCAAGACCAGCCTGGCCAACATGGTGAAACCCCATCTCTACTAAAAATAAAAATTAGCTGGGCATGGTGGCGGGTGCCTGTAATCCCAAGTACTCGGGAGGCTGAGGCAGGAGAGTCACTTGAACCTGGGAGGCGGAGGCTGCAGTGAGCTGAGATCACACCAGTCCATTCCAGCTTGGGCAACAGAGCAAGACTCTGTCTCAAAAAAATAAAAATACCAAAAAAAAACAAGAAACAATAAAATGACTGGGCAAATTAGGGAAATTAGATTTTGATAGAAAAGGGATGTTACTGAAGTATTTGGTGGCAGTGATAATTTCTAGGGCTGTCTACCCTACAGAGACCATGCTGCTGGGCACGGTGGCTCATGGCTGTAATCCCAGCAATTTGGGAGGCCAAGGTGGGCGGATCACTTGAGGTCAGGAGTTCAAGACCAGCCTGGCCAACATGGTGAAACCCCATCTCTAATAAAAATACAAAAACTTAG
>NW_012114422.1:1208791-1211295 GCF_000951035.1 Colobus angolensis palliatus
GATCTAGTAGATGGTGGTAAACCATCAAGTCAGGTGAGAGTTACCAGAGATAACCATTGTCAAAATTAAGATCTCCTGAAGTTTCCCAGACTGGAAACCCTGAGATTTTCTATCTAATCTGACTTCTGTGGTCCTCTGGACCCCCCAGGATTGCCAGAATAGCCCTCAGTGCATATGAATAGCCCAGTGATTTTTACTAAAAAGACAAACACAAAACAATTAGGCTATTTAAACGACATCTAGAAGACATTAAATTGTCAAACAAAAGGTAAAAATGTTTTTCTAGAATCATGTTTTGAATTACTAATAGTATTCATTAGGCCAGGCGCAGTGGCTCACGCCTGTAATTCCAGCTCTTTGTGAGGCCGAGGCGGGCGGATCACAAGGTCAGGAGTTCGAGACCAGCTTGGCCAATATGGTGAAACCCCGTCTCTACTAAAAATACAAAAATTAGCCAGGTGTGGTGGTTCGTGCCTGTAATCTCAGCTACTCAGGAGGCTGAGGCAGGAGAATTGCTTGAACCCAGGAGACAGAGGTTGCAGTGAACCAAGATCATGCCACTGCACTCCAGCCTGGGCAATAGACCGAGACGTTGCCTTAGAAAACAAAAAAGAGAGACCATGCTTAGAGGAAATGATTCTTGAATGTCTAGAAAGAGACTTAAACGAAGCTCACAAACCATTCAGTTTTTCTGTCACAGCACTAACGTTGCCAATTTCTATAAAACTTAAGAATAAGTGAATTAGCCCTCTTTACCCATAACTTAAAAGGAAATAAACTTACATCTTTCAGCTGTATTTCCATTTCATGAATATTATTTATTGATGAGTTGAAGCAGTTTGGAGCCACAGTCTGTAAATAATCCAACATTAGTTAACATCAGACATTCCACAATAGAAGTTGCCTCATTATATTCAGTTCCATAATAATACAGTATACCTCATGGGAGCATCCTGAAATCCAGATCTAGGCTGGGCGCGGTGGCTCACACCTATAATCCCAGCACTCTGGGAGGTTCAGGAGGGCGGATCACTTGAGGTTAGGAGTTTGAGACCAGTCTGGCCAACATGGCAAAAACCTGTCTCTACTAAAAATACAAAAAGAAAACTTAGCCAAGCGTGGTGGCCTGTGCTTATAATCCCAGCTACTCGGGAGGCTGAGGCAGGAGAATCACTGGAACCCGGGAGGCAGAGGTTGCAGTGAGCTGAGATCACACCACTGCACTACAGCCTCGGCGAGAGTGAAACTCTGTCTCAAAAAAAAAAAAAAAAAAATGTCCTGTGGAATGCTATAAAGGTCTTCCCCCAGGTTTGACAAGAATCCACTAAATATTCTGTAGACAAAAATTCCAACCAATGTAGATTAAAATGTTAGCCTGTACTGAAGGAATAAAAAATGTAGGTCAATTGACAAAACTGCAGTAGGAATGGTAGATTATAGAAGTATTGTGTCCATGTTAAATTTATTAAACTTGCTATCTGTGCTATAGTTGTGGGCAAGAGTATCCTCATTCTTAAGAAATACGCATTGAAGTCTATTGCCATACCACCCTGAACACGCTTGATCTTGGCTGATCTTGGAAGCTAAGCAGGGTTGAGCCTGATTAGTACTTGAATGGGAGAAGAAATACACATTGAAGTATATGAGTTTAAAGGGCTGTGGATATGTACAATTTATTCTCACATGGTTCAGAAAAAAATACTACATGTATATGTGTGTAGGTGAGGGTTGAAAGAGGAAAAAGAGAGTGCAAAATGGGGTAACATGTTAACAATGGTTGAATTTTAGTAAAGGCGATATGGACATTATAGGTTATCATACTCATTCTTGTAACTTTTCTGTTAATTTGAATGTTTGCAGACAAATAATTTTAAAATAATTACGATTTATCTTCCCTAAGTTCTATGCTTAAAATTCGGATATTTGAATTTAAGAGCAAGAAACACCTATTAAAACTGTCTTTTGGCTATTTGGTTTGATCTAGTTTATACTAACATAATTCTTAAATAAATACTAAAAGTACTGACATTTGACAATGCTTACGACATAAACTCTATGTAATTATTTCAACTGTCCGCCAGAGTGAAATGGTAACTGAACAATGATACAACTGGGCCTAAAGAAGGTGTACATAAGTTGTTAGGGCTTATTTAAATATAACAAATACTAATTCTGAAAATACATGGGTAAGCTTCTACAGGAAGTTTCTGCAAACTTTGAGAGGGTGATGGAACTAGAACTGCTGGGCTCTCAAAAGCCAAATAATGTGCCAGTGTCGGGGCTGCAAGAAGTGAGATGTCTCTTTCCATGCTCCCTAAGTCCTCCAACTACAATTTTCCTCCTGGTCTCAAAGATTTGCTGAAATTCCAAAGGGAAAACCAGAGCTAAACCACTTTTTGCTCCTCAAATATAAGTTAATGTTTCTGGCTGGGCGCAATGACTCATATCTGTAATCCCAGCACTTTGGGAGGCCGAGGCAGGCGGGTCATCTGAGGTCAGGAGTT
>NW_012114422.1:1211345-1237749 GCF_000951035.1 Colobus angolensis palliatus
CTGTAATCCCAGCACTTTGGGAGGCCGAGGCAGGCAGATCACCTGAGGTCAGGAGTTCAAGACCAGCCTGGCCAACATGGTGAAACCCCATCTCTACTAATAATACAAAAATTACTCCAGCCTGGGCGACAGAGTGAGACTCCATCTCAAAAAAAAAAAAAAAAGTATTAATTATTAGTTAGTATTAGTTCATATAGATTATATGGGACTCAAAAATTATTTCTCACCTCTTTTCATTTTCTCAGAGGAATAAAAGAGACGTAGGTGGCTAGGTAGCCAGGCTGGCCAACAAACATAGAAAAAGCTGTATTTCAGTCTTTTAATAGCTATAAGAGACTTGTGAATACTGGCAAAGAAGCTCAAAAAAATTATTTTTCTCCAAAGATGCTCTATTCATTCACTTTAATATGTAGCCCTTTCTCTCTCTCAATTCAGTCCTCGAGGTGGAAACTATGACAAAGATAGTTCTCCAAACCCCTTTCCTTTTACCCTGGGCACACTATAGACTATGATTCCAGCCTCCCCTGTGGTTAGTGGAGCCACGTTCCAGTGGAATGTGAGCAGAGGTGAGATATGTCAATACCAGGCCTGGCTCCAGAACTCTCCTAGGCAGTTCTCCACAGGCTCCATCTCACAGCTACATACAGAGGTCTTGGTGGGAGCCCATCCTAAAGGAAGGTGGAGCCACTAGAAGGAAGGAACCTGGAGTCAAATGACTCTGTGGAGCAAAGCTTCCTCCACTCCAATCTGGACTAGACTGGCATGAGAGAAAAATAAACATTTGTTGTGTAACACACTGACATTTGGAAGTTGTTATAGAAGTCAGACATGCTAGTTAAATACAGACATCAATATGGGTAGCCCACAAAATTATTATAAGAATACATGTTTAAAAATTATAATTTCAGGCCAGGTGCGGTGGCTCACGCCTGTAATCCCAGCACTTTGGGAGGCCGAGGTGAGCGATCACCTGAGGTCAGGAGTTCAAGACCAGCCTGGCCAACATGTTGAAACCCCATCTCTACTAATAATACAAAAATCAACAGGGCATGGTGGCAGGCGCCTGTAATCCCAAATACTCGGGAGGCTGAGGCAGGAGAATTGCTTGAACCCAGGTGGAGGTTGCAGTGAGCTGAGATTGCACCATTGCACTCAAGCCTGGGTGGCAAAATGAGACTGTCTGAAAAAATAAAAAATAAATAAAAATTTTAAAAATTATAATTTCTACCAAGCTTGTATTTCACATTCCAAAAGTGGAGAAACTAACTCTTGAACTTCAAAGAAAAATTTTAGTCAGCTACTTTGAATCTGACTGTAATGTTTTATGAGTTTCAGTTCCGTGGAAATTCTCTAGAAAAACTTCGCCTTTTTGAACTCATCTGCAGAAACACTCAAACGCCCATCTATGAAAATACACATAAACATATAGGTCTGACCACTATCTCCCCTAAATGGGAAATAAAGTACAGAGAAAGATCCTTAACAGCACTGAGATATATTTGAAAGCTATAGATTTTCTTCTATAGATGATTTTTTTTTTTTTTTTTTTTTGAGACAGAGGCTCACTCTGTCACCCAGGCTGGAGTGCAGTGGCACTATATTGGCTCACTGCAACCTCCATCTCTCAGGTTCAAGCGATTCTAGTGCCTCAGCCTCCTGAGTAGCTGGGATTACAGGCACGTGCCATCACGCCCGGCTAATTTTTGTATTTTTAGTAGAGATGGGGTTTCACTGTGTTGGCCAGGCTGGTCTCAAACTCCTGACCTCAGGTGATCCGCCCACCTTGGCCTCCCAAAGTGCTGGGATTATAGGCGTGAGCCACCATGCCCAGCCTATAGATGATGTTAATGTTAGTATTATCGAATGTCCAAATCTCCAAAAGAATCAAAGGTCTGATCAATAAGTAACCATTTACTGAGCACCTACTGTATATTAGGCACTATGTGAGGCAATTTACATACATTATTACATTTAATTATCAGTATTCCTATCCTGATTTTACTGATGTGGAAACTCAGGTTTAGCTTATATGTTTAAAAAAAAAGAGACTAAGATTTAGGACAGGGGTCTGGAGAAGTCTAGTATTGTCTCTAAGGCTATAAAGGTTAACAAATTTGTTCAGAGTCACAGAGCTGGCAAGCACAAAACCAAAATCTGAACTCACACGTCTACTTCTATATCCTTGTTCTTTCTATGACACTAGTGCCTCTCAAACAAAAGGGGGAGAAAATGCAAGAGCAGTTAGGAAAAGTATACTTGATATTATAATTGTATGTTTCAAATATGAAAAATAACCAAAAAAATGAAGCCTACTGTTTTCATGATACAAACTACAGAAATAAGAACTCGAAAAAAACCTTGGTAATTGTAAATACACAGGAGATTTTGTCTTCTGAATATTCCTCCAGGCAAATCAATGGTACAAGGAGTGGAGGGTACCATATTAACTATTTTTGCTTATAGAGAAGGGACTGGGCTATTAAAAAAAAAGTCAAGTGACCTGTTAGTACACTATACTAATTATTTGTCTCATCATTTGGGAAGCATGTATTAACAAAGTCATTCTTCCTAAGAATTACAAACTGTATCAGAAAGAAAAAAAAAAAAATCTGGGTTTAAAGAAATGATTGGCACCTGTGATAAATGAAGTGCACTGGTTTTGCTTTCAAGTTCAGCAATTCGTGAGGTTGCAGCAGACAACTGTTGTTTCAATACATCTTTCTCTTCAGATAAGGCTTTCAATACCTGCTCCCTCCTTTCACCTTCTTTCGTTGTCTCTTCCAGCTGTTCAAGCAATGCGGTAGTACTATATTTGGCCTTCAGTTGGTCTCTGAGTCGCTGTATTTCTTTGTCCTTCTCTGTGAGTTGATAAGCATTCTTCTCCTTCTCAGCCTCAAAGACTCGAATTTTCTAGATATAAACTAAGAAGAATCTTAGAACAAAGCCTGGTCAAACATCTAGCTAAACAATATAGACTTCAACAAGCATTTATGAAGCATTTATTATATATCAAGTCAGCATTATGCTAAATACCAGGGCCAAAAAAGAGAGGAAGCCAAAGTTTTATGTGCAGATAGCTCACAGAGAAGTAAGTCAATGTATTAATGCAAAATTGTAAGTGCTGTAGTTAAGATAGATTAAAAAATGGGCACAGACATGAAGAAAGGAGAAACCACCTCTATCAAGGGTGGTGAGAGAAAGCTAAAGAAGGGCTAGCTCTCCCGTGAGTATTTGGTAATCATTCTTCCATAATACTGGATCTTGTAAAAACTAAAAGCTAAAAGTGGGTCACACAAGATATACACGCTCATTAATGAACTTGAATCAGTGGAACTTAAAAGTTACAGAATATTTCAGCAGGAGAGGGATGCATTCGTTAACCTGCTTACTTTTGATAAATGATTCCATGTTGAATCTAGAAGGTGATCTCTAAAGGAATGCCTAACATCTTCAAAAATTCGCAAGATATGTAAACTGCTGCTGGCAGAAAGGAAAAAGTCAAATAAAAAGATAATAGAAATAAATACTAAAATTATAGGCTAACAGGGTCAAAACAGCATGAAGTTAAAACTTGCATTTAGGAAGGAAAAAGCAGCAGTTGTTCAAATACAAAAGGGGGAAATATAAGTTTAGGGGGATGCTTATTCATTTGAAAATGAGGGGATTTTAGTTGGCCACAAGCTTAAATCAGTAGTACGAGACAGATATAGAGTCATACAATTTTAGGCTTTAATGGAGTACAGTATCCAGCTAAGTAGATGTAACACTACTATTTCAATCTGTGCTTGCCAGAACATATTTAGGATAATGTGTTCAATTCTAAGTGCATAATTCAGGAGGGATATGAATAAACTAAAAATTGTTCAAGATGATAAGCCAGAAAAGCTGAAGAATATGAGCTTGGTCTGCAGAAAAGTTAAGAGGAAGCAAAATTTCCTTACATATCTAATAAGTTGCCAGTTTGCATAAGAAAAATAAGACTTGTTCTGTGTAACCTTAATAGGCACAATTAGAACAAATGGGTAGAAGTCATAGGAAGTTTAATTTCAATTGATTATAAAGGAACAAAGTACCCAGTGCTTCTCAAAAAGTGGAATGAAATGAAAGCTGTCTCTCAGGGAAGCAATAAGATTCCTTCACCAGATTGCAAAATAACCTTCATATCTGTGGATTGGTGATGACTGTTTTCTCAATGCTTGAAAAAGCATTTACCTCAATGTATGTTGTTACAAAAAATAAACCAGTTTTATTATGTGCCTGTTTAGAGAATTTAAAGAAATCAAATGGTATAGTGTTTAACCATTTATTTTGTTTTGTTTTATTTTATTTTATGTATTTATTTTTTGAGACGGAGTCTCGCTTGGTCACCCAGGCTGGAGTGCAGTGGTGCAATCTCGCCTCACTGCAACCTCTGCTTCTTGGGTTCAAGGGATTCTCCTGCCTCAGCCTCCCAAGTAGTTGGGATTACGGGGGCATACCACCACACCTGGCTAATTTTTGTATTTTTAGTAGAGACAGGGTTTTGCCATACTGGCCAGGCTGGTCTTGAACTCCTGACCTGAGGTGATTCGCCTGCCTCAGCCTCACAAAGCGCTGGGATTACAGGCGTGAGCCACCATGCCCGACCTTAACCATTTATTTTCTAAATACAAACAATAAAAGCACTTTTGCAAAATAATTAAATCCAAATTTGTGATTATATTTATGATTACATTTTAAGTCCCTCTAGTTCTAAGTTCCTAACTTCCTTACTGTCTATGCCATAACAAATTATAAATTAGTGAATCTGAAATATAGTTGAACAGAGTATAAATACCAACACATCTAATAATTTTTCCTTCAAAAGCCTGAAAATAAGAATTACTTGGAAAGCAGCCAATATGCATGATAAAATATGTTTTAAACAAGGAAATTTGAACACTATTTAATACTCTGAAATGGACAGATTTGATTTTTTACATTTAGTAAATTAACAGGAAAACCAGATTATATAACTGTTGGGTAAATATTTTCTCTTCTCCCACAGTAAAAAAGAGACATAAGCCCAGCACAGTATCCTTAAAGTACATCAACGAATAATACAGTACTCCAAAAAAGCATGGAATGGCCAGACACAGAGGTTCACACCTGTAATTCCAGCACTTTGGGAGGCCCAGGCAGGAGGATTGCCTAAGGCCAAGAGTTTGAGGCTGCAGTGAGCTATGATCAAGCCACTGTACTCCAGCCTGGGCAAGAGTTGAGATCCAGTCTCAAAAAAAAAAAGTATGGAAAATCGAATGCTTCTAAGTTACGCTATCAATTTAAAAATGGCAAAAATAGCCAGAATGTTCCACAATCTTAAATACAGCATAACAAAAGTTATCAAGAATATTCATTATCAAGAAGCTATAGGAAAAATCATGGATTAGGTAATTACTTTGTTTTAAATAACTGAAAAACAGACCATACTAAAGGTGAAACAGACCATGTGAAAGGTGCAAAACTATTAATCACAATGTCTTTATTTCCAAAACAAACTTAGTACCTGGTAACCTAAAAACACATACTCAATTACATTTAAAAGGTAAGAGGTTAGTAATGACTAAAGTACATCTAAGACTTGGCAAAGTCAAAGTAGGAATTCAAGATTCTAAACCCAAGGTCAGCTTTCCAAAACTAATCAACTGGACAAGACAGGGAACACGGTAAGAGTAAGAAGGTAGCATCAGGAAATCTTCATGCATCGCTTTCTTGGAGAGCTTACAATTTAAAGGATCAGAAGACCATTTACCTCCAGAAGTCTGTGTCTCTCTTTATCAGTCAGCTTTCCTTTCCCACTTGTGATTTCATCCACCGATGTCTTTAAATGCGCTATTTCTCCCTTTAATTTTTCTAATGTAGTTTCGGATTTGGAGTTATTAGGCTTCGATCCCCACTTACTTTTAATTAAATCTTTGGTACTTCTGGAAGACATCTCTGAAATGGTCTGTAAAAATAAAAATCAACTGTATAATTCTGAGTTTAAAAATTTAAATCTCAAGTTTGCAACAGGTCTAATAACCTATCTGCTGTAAATAGAAATGATATATCCAAACCAGCAGGATATGGAGAAAGATGGATGGAGGCTTCCGGGGTATTGTAACTTTTTTTTTTTTTTTTTTTTTTTAAATCTCAGTTGGACTTAAACGGGAGTATTCACCTTCTAAAATATGTCAACTTGGGCCGGGTGTAGTGGCTCACGCCTGTAGTCCCAGCACTTTGGGAGGCCAAGGTGGGTGGATCAAGAGGTCGGGAGTTCAAGACCAGTCTGGCCAATATGTTTGAAACCCCATCTCTACTAAAATTAAAAAAATTAGCAGGGCATGGTAGTGGGTGCCTTTAATCCCAACTACACGGGAGGCTGAGGCAGGAAAATCGCTTGAGCCCGGGAGGTGGACGTTGCAGTGAGCCAAGATGGCACCATTGCATTCCAGCCTGGGCAACAGAGCAAGACTCGTCTCAAAAATAAACAAACAAAAGTGTCAATTTGTACATTTATGTTTTGTGTGGTGTTCTATATGTGTAATTCTTCAGTTAAAAAGTTTTGTTTAAAAACACAGTGAAGGGGTCCCCAACCATTAAATAAAGCCTGAAAGAAGTAGGTCACTATCAAGGACATATCTTGGCCCAAAATAAAAAGCTGTTGGTAAATAATGTAATTCTGAGTATATAGGCACTGAAATGTCATTACTCAACATAGGTCCTCTGTTTTAGAAGACAGCCTAGTTCAGATCTATCTTAATAGTCATTTGAGAGAGCACAGTGGGGAAAAGTGAAGAGAACCTAAAATAAGACATTTACAGGAAAAGAGGCATAACATTCAGGGGAGTCAGGCATGAAAAGAATAAGGGGCCAAATTAAGTAAGGAGAAACTCAGTATCTGCTAACAGTACTAGATGACAGTTTAGAAACAAATATATCATATAAACTTTAGCAGGCAAAAATCTAGTGAGGCATACAATGCACATAAATAGTATACAAAAGTAACTCTAATTAGGGAGGTTAAAGAACATTTTTCCACTTCATGCATCCCAAGATAAAATAATGGCAGTGTGATTAAAGGATATAAAGGAGTATGAGCCCATTAGTGCATTCAAAAATTACTATAGCGCCTACTATTTACCAGGTATCCTAATACATGCTGGATATAAACTGGTTTAAAAAAAAAAAAAAAAAGACATGTTCCCTGATGTCATGGGGCTTTCAGTGTAGTACAGGCAGGCAGTAACAAGGAAACAAACAAGGGTTCATGAATTCTCAAACTGTAATAAATATTACACAGGAGAAGTACAGAGATAAATGATATCAGTAAAAATAGGAGAGACCTCCTTAGAATGGTAGCGAAGTGACTTTTAAGATTGTCCTGTGTTAAATCAGAACATCTCCACATCTAAACTGTGGAGACTGAGAAGAAATTATCTATCAAAAGGTTAGTCCTGGATTTTTGCCATTATAAAATGAAAGATTGAGGTAGCTCATCCATCAGTTGAAGAAATGCAAACTTATGGCGTCTCTGTCACCTACTGCCACAGGAAGTTCTTTCCTATGTGTTTCTGTTGATAACATACTGTTGACTTGATATCGTGGGTCGTAGGACAGAAACCTACTTTGCTACCAAGTCACTGAGACACAGAATGATGGAAATACAGATCCGCAGAATGTGAAAGAATCCCGAAACATCTGCTTCCTAATCTTTGGACAGAAACTCTGGCAGTGAATGAATGACTACCGTTTCTAGCCTCTGGCCCAGACGGTTTGGATCTACCCCACCACCTAGTCCCACCAACCTCCTTTCCCTGTATTTTCTTTTCTTTTTTTTTTTTTTATCTCGGATCACTGCAACCTCCACCTCCCGGGTTCAAGCGATTCTCCTGCCTCAGCCTCCTGAGTAGCTGGGACTACAGGTGCGCGCCACTACGCCCGGCTAATTTTTGTATCTATTAGTAGAGATGAGGTTTCACTATATTGGTCAGGCTAGTCTTGAACTCCTGACCTCAAGAGATCTGCCCGCCTCGGCCTCCCAAAGTGCTGGGATTACAGGGGTGAACCACCGCATCCTGTATTTTTCCCTGTATTTCCTATTCCAGTCATCCACAGGGTTCCCACAATTCAAAGCTTCCTCAGCATGCCTTCCCTCTGTGAACTCTAATAAATGATATAGCTGTCCCACCCCCCACCCCCACACAATCTGGTTCCCAATTACACTCCCCGCTAACCTTTTATTTTTTTCAATTGTTCAACTGTTGTTTCAAGGACTGCACTTCGATTTTTTTTTTTTTTTTTTTGGTCACCCACAGAGCCTAACAGCAAGCGCTCAGAAATGATTGGCTGATTGGCTGAAGTGACCTAAGTCATGCTGGACAGGAGGTGACAAAACAAGCGCTTCCATCCAGTAAACGGTACGAGGCATCAATTACAAGCCGCATATTCTACAAGGCGACGCCAATCTTTAAAAATTCCCCCATAAAATCTCACTTGAGGAGACAGACAGGAAAAGAGAAACTGCAAAAAAAAAAAAAAAAAAAAAAAAAAAAAAAAAAGGCACTAGGTTTCTCAACTCTAAAATAAAGATGTTTGAGGAAGACACAAGTAAAGTGCTTGCCAATCGGAAAAAGCCGTCCTAACGAAAGACCTTGGGCAAGTCACTTGGCCTCTCTGCGCCTATCTGTAAGGAGATGATACCCACCGCCAAGTCCAAAGGAGCGATCCAGAGAGAACGGTCTTGAGGCGCCCAGCCGGGTGCTAAGCACGAAGTGAGCGCCAGGGAAAAGGACTGTTATCAGGGCGGGCAGAGATTGAATCCCGTGGACGCGATCTGCCCACTGACCTGCCCTCCCTGGCGGTCTGGACCGGCCCGGCCCCGGGGCTGCGGGTCCTGGCCGCCCCTCGCCACCGTCCGCGGTCGCCTCCCTTGGGCCAGCCAGCAGCTGAAGCGAAGCCCGGCGCTCGAGTCGGCCGAATCACACCATCAGGCGCGGATGTCGCTTCCGGGAGTTTGAATCCCGCGGCTGCAGGGCGGGGCACGTCACTGCCGGCTGGGCGCGGCCCGCAGGAAGGAGGAGCAGGACGCGCGCGGCGGGAACGCGGCGCTCCGATTGGCTGCCGCCCTTAAGGGGCGGAGATTAAACATGGAGGCGGGCCGAGGAGGGGCGGGGGCCGCGGGGCGGGACCGAGGTCTGGAACACCCTCTCCCCGGTCTGCGGGCTAATTCTGGGGCTCGGGGATTCTCTGCTGGCTCAGACCTAAACAAGCATGGTGTCACGCAGTCAGGGGCTGGTTTTGTGTTTATACGCTTTTAGGATGAAGCAAATTGCTATTTTTGATGGGATAAAACCAGTGACAGGGATGAACTAGTTCTGCGCTCTTGAGCATAGTTTATCCCTGCGTGAAGTGCGGCCCCTCCTGTCCTGGGACACCGGGATTTCACAAAGGAGCACAGCCCCCTTGTCATCCCCTCGGGTATCACTCTGTCGCCCACGCTGGAGTGGAGTGGTGCAGTCATAGCTCACTGCAACCTCAGTCTCCCGGGTTCAAGCGATCCTCCTGACTCAGCCTGCGAGTCGCTGAGACGACAGGCGCACGCCACCACTCCCGGCTAATTTTTTATTTAAAAATTTTATAGAGATAGAGGGGTGGGGGGGGAGTGTCTCACTTTGTTTCCCACTCTGGTCACTAACTCCTGCCTTCTAGTGATCCTTCCACCTCGGCCTCCCAAAGTGCTGGGATTACTGCCAAAAATCAGCAGCACAGGAGGGTGTGTTAACGGGAGAGCTGAGAGGCACGCCCAGGCTGAATGCTGAGATTATGAACGCTAGCGGGACGGGCTTTCAGGCCAGACTGCTACCCTCCAGCGTGATATCTATCTATGGATCGATTCCAGCTCTTGATTCGCCACTTTGAGAACGTTACCGCTGAAAGAAGCACAGAAAGTGTTTGGCAGGGCCTCCCTGTCTCTCCCAGACCAAGCATAAACTCGCTGGAGATTTAAAACAGTAGATACACAGTAGCAAAACATCCTAGGAACGCAATGTTACACAAAGGTTAAAAACTCTAGATTAGGACTTTCTAGATTTAATTCGTTACTGCCTTGACTAGATGCGTCTCCTTGGATAAGTTTATTTAACCTATGTGAGCCTCGGTTTCCCGATGTGTAAAATGATGCAAATAATAATATTTACCTCATAGCTCGGTTATAAGGATTAAGTGAGGGAATCCGGCCAGGTGGAATGGCAAATTCCTGTAATCCCACCACTATTTGAGGACGGGGAGGGAGGATTGCTTGAGGTCAGGAGTTGGAGACCAGCCTGGGCAACACAGAGAGATCCACCCTCACGCCACCCAATCCCTGTCTCTAATTTTAAAACCTTAAAAAAAAATTTTTAAATGAAGGAAATTCATGTAAAGTGCTTAACATTTAGTAAATGCTCAATTGATGTTAGCCATTGTTAAACAAAAGGCAACACTCTCAAATGTTACTGAATAGAATGGATGAGAAAACCATGTAGGGAATTTTAAAGAATCAGAAAAACAAAAGGAAAACAGAATGTAAAACGACTTTCGGTACTTTCTTCCAAGGAGCTCCCATTTCTGATGGGAAGGTGAACTAAAGTATCAGGTGGGATTAAGGTGGGAAAAATCAGGGCAAAATATAAATCATCGTGTGAACATTATTCATTGCCCAGAGTTGAGGGGCAAAATAAATTTCCGCAGAAATTTACAAAGATTCTTAAAGAGATATAAAGAAAATTTACAAAGATTCTTAAAGAGATATAGAGAAAAACATGTCCCTGTTCACCTTTGAGCCAAATGGGGAGCAGAAAATGGAGGAAAAGGAGGAAGGACCCTGGAGACAGGTGGCACCTGGCAGACTGGCACCTTGGTAGCCAGGACCCAGGCCTGCTGTGCCAGACACTCCAATTCCACACCTGCCCTCCAGGACCTTCTTTTCTGGCTAAAGGTCGCCCTGTGAGTGGGGACCTTGAGGAAGAGGAGCAGAACAGAGGCTCATTGGCCTGGGAGTCTTGTTAAATTCCCTAATTGCCACTGCTAGCCCTGAAATGGAATGTTTGCTCTTTACAGATAGGGGCTGCCAGTCATGAGGTTGTGAGGAGCTGGTAGTTTCCACAAGGTCTCACAAGTACTTTGATGTTGATAGTTCACTCAGGGATAGTCTAGCATGAAGATTAGGAAACTCATCTTTATTCATATAAAGAGAAATGTAACAGCCAAGCCGACTAGATATTTATCTCAGCAGGTGAGCTCATTTTCTTCCCAGTAGGAACCTGTTCTTGGGAAACCAAAACAGGATCAAAAGGCTGCTGAATGGGTTTAAAGTTATTAAATGGAAATAGGGAGGCTGTTGTAGGTTAGAGCACCTATCACCTTTGAAGGTTACATCTTCCAAGGCAATGCTGATGAACACACAAGCCCTCACCAGCACGTAGTCCTGCACTGTCCAAGAGAACTTTCTGCAGTGATGGAAAGGCTCCTCCTGATCGATCCAATATGGTAGCACTAGCCATAGCTGGCGACTGAGTGCTTGAAATGTGGCCACTGTTATTGAGAAACTGAATTTTTAATTTAATTTAATTTTAATTTAAAAACTAATAGTTAATTTATTGAAAAACTTTTGTTTTTCTTATTTTTCTTTTATTATTATTATTATTTTATTGGAAAACTTTTAAGTATGTTTGGAACAACCTGGGTACAAAAACCTGTTTTTTCAATTGCAGATTTTATGAAATCTACATATAGATCAGGTATTTCTGAGGAAGATTTTATGTCCAAATTGAGGTGTGTGAATATACACAGCAGATTTCAAAAACTTAGTATGAAAAAAGAATGTAAAATATTGCACTAATACTTGTTTATATTATTACATGTTAAAATAATATTTTTGATATATTGGGTAAAATAAAACATATTAAAATTTATCTCACCTAATGTGTTTTACTTTTTTTGATGTGACTAGAAAATTCAAAATGATAAATGTGGCTCATACTATATTTCTATTGCATAGCACTGGTATGCACACAGTAACTATTCTTTAAATGCAGAATAAGAAGAAATGAATAAACTCTTGCCTCCTTTCAATCTGATTTCTCCTTAGCAGGGATTTTTTGTTTTAAATAATGCAAATGCAGTCTTGTCACATATTTCCCAATGCAAACACAACACGTTTGATTGATTTGCCATTGTTCTTAAAATAAGGAAAAAAAAATCCTGCATCTGTCCTCTGGGGCCTAGTGGAGACCAGAGTCCCAAACCAGTCACGCCTGACACCTTTCATTCCTTGACCAGGCAATCTCCTTACCACCTTGGGGCTTTTTCACAGACCCGGTCTAGAATACTCCACTGTTATCTCCTTTTCTACTTCCCAGGTAGATCTTAGTTCTCACTGCTGCAGGAATGTCCTCGCTTTAGCTTGTACTTCTCCAACCATTCACCACAATTATAATTGCACATTTATTTGTGAGTGATTCTTTGATTGGTATCTTTCCCCCTCACTAGGCTGCAAACTTCTTGGAGGTAGGGGCCACATCTGATTTTGCCAACCACCATATCCCCAAGCACCTAGAAGAACCACAGTGACTGAGTGAATTAGATCAAGGATGAATTGATCAAAGTCTCATCTGATCTAAGCTATTATGGAGAAACAGACAAATGCTTTACTCTCTTTCCTTTCTGTTATCAATATTCCTTAATTACCTAAAAGGATGCACCTTACCTAAAAGAATGCACCAAAAGCATGCTTTTAGAGCTCAGCACCTTTTCAGGGTAGACCCCCTGCTCTTTCCTAAAGTTTATCTTCAGCCAGGAAGGGCTGCATTTTAAATCGGCAAATAGGGAGACCCCTCCCCCACTCAGCATTTAGCTGTGATCACTGCAGCTCTATCAGCAAGCAACATATCTGAAAATCATTTCAGGGGCAGGCGGCTAATATCATATGAGAGAATTCTTCTTAGGCAGTCAGTGATACTTCCTGACTTGGTTCTTGATTTGGGGTGCATCCTATTTTGAGAGGGCAGGCCCCTGACTGCTCTGCCTGCTTTAGGTTTATTTTATTTTATTTTGTTTTGTTTTGTTTTGTAGAGATGGGATCTCACTTATATTGCCCAGGCTGGTCTCAGACTTCTTCAAGCAATCCTCCTGGCCTCAAGCAATCTTCCCACCTTGGCCTCCCAAAGTGCTGGGATTATAGGCATGAGCCACTGAACCTGGCCTATTTTAGCTGCTATTAAAATTTAAGTCTGTATGGTTATTAAAATATTTCATTTGTAACCAGGGTATTAATAGACAATCCAATCGCTCCACTTCCCTACTGAAAAATATATCTCCAGTAGGTCCCCATCACCATGAGGTATGTATAAGAATGAAGAGCACGGGCTCTGGAAAAAGACTGCCTGCATTCAGATCCTGGCTTTACTTACTGTGAGAACCTAGGCAAGGTGCTTAGCCAAGCCAGGCCTCAGCTTTTTCGTCTGTAAAATGGGGATCCTACCATAGCACTGACTTCACAGGGTGGGGTGGTGGAAAGATTCAATGAGATAAAATGCTTCAGATGGTGTTTGGCACGTAGTGAGTACTTAATAGATGTTACTGAGCAAATAAGGCTCTCTGAGCTGGTAACTGCCTGCCTGCCTAGGTTCAGTGCTTGACTGTTTCATGTCATACAAGATGTTCCACCAATGAGGAATGTTCCACCAACCTCAATGAGGAATGTCTTGAGGTTCCAAATGCTCACCATGTGTATTTAACTCTATTTCAGATAATACAGTCAGGCACACACACATACACACGTACCAATCCAACCATTAAGATTCAGTCGTTTCCAGCTGTCACCTCCTCCAGGGAGCCTACCATGCTTGCCCTCCCCTGCCCTACAGATACCTACCTATCTCTTCTGTTTATCTCTTTCTATCATTGCCCTCACCACATGATGCTACAATTATCTGTGAGTTTCTTGCAGACCAGAAATGTGTCGTATTCATTTTCGTAGTTAGCATTGTGCCTGGCACCAAGTAGCGTTCAATAAGTGTTAGCTGAAAAAGTCCATGTGTGCATGAATGAATGAGGGCTCTTCCAGAAGAACAGCTGGGAGCCATTTGTCTATCAAACATTTTGATGAATAATTATTGTTTCTGTAAAAGTGAGCACAAGACTTAAAATTATTCCACTTTTGGGGGGGAGGAGGGAGGGATTGCATTGGGAGTTATACCTGATGTAAATGACGAGTTGATGGGTGCTGACGAGTTGATGGGTGCAGCACACCAACATGGCACAAGTATATATATGTAACAAACCTGCACATTATGCACATGTACCCTAGAACTTAAAGTATAATAATAATAATAATAATAAAGAAAAAGGTTTTTTAAGGAAAAAAAAAAAAATTATTCCACTTTTGGCCGGGTGCGGTGGCTCAAGCCTGTAATCCTAGCACTTTGGGAGGCCGAGACGGGTGGATCACGAGGTCAGGAGATTGAGACCATCCTGGCTAACATGGTGAAACCCCGTTTCTACTAAAAAATACAAAAAAACTAGCCAGGCGAGGTGGCGGGCACCTGTAGTCCCAGCTACTCGGGAGGCTGAGGCAGGAGAATGGTGTAAACCCGGGAGGCGGAGCTTGCAGTGAGCCGAGATCCGGTCATGCCCTCCAGCCTGGGTGACCAAGCAAGACTCTGTCTCAAAAAAAAAAAAAAAATTTTTCCCCTTTTGCCTGTTCTATTTTTTCTAGGTTGATTTTAGAAAATATATTAATATCTTCTTAGAGAAGTGAGATTAATTCCTATCTTATATTTAGCTCCCCAGTTGCCTTGAATGATGACAATATGATGGTGCCAAATGTTATAAAATAATTTATCTCCTCCTGCCCGCCATGTGGACTCAATTGCTGCCAAGCACTTTCTTAAAGGAATGAAATTCAAATATTCTATATATTAACTTATTTAAAGATAGTGTCTTCCACTGTGAGGAACCCTATAATTAAGCCACCAAAAATAGTATTTTAGCTCTAAAAAGCACTTTGGTTATCAGCTGAAACAATGGACCCTTCTGTGCATGCCAATTTAAAAAATGCTGTTAGGTAATACCTAAGATTCTATAAAACTGGAATTGGAATAAGATGTTATGAATCTGTCTTCATTTCTCTTCCACTAAATCCTCTTTGCTACCCCTGCACTTTGTTCTTCACATCTAGATTTTTTGCTGAGTCTCCCTTCTCTTCCTCTCACATTTCTCTTTCTCCATCTCTTTTGTCTCACTGTTCCAGGGCAAGTGTAAGGCCACTCACCTAGATTAATGCTTGAGTTTACTTGAGAGAGGTGAGAAACAATGAAACAGAAATCAGAGATCTCAGCTGAGGTGAAGCTGGGAAGGGAGTTTGACTCAGAATATACTAGGTTTGAATGCTGGCTCAAGTTTTTTGTCACTTCTGTGCCTCCATTTTGTCAGCTATAAAGATGACCACAGGAGTTCTGTCTCACAGAGTGGTTGACAACATCCAACGATTAGACATGTGACAGCACTGGCATGCGAGCCCCACTAGCTGGGGAGCTCCCTCAGGTCAGAACTCTGCCTGGCTTATTCTCTGCTGAGGCCCCGGCACCTAACTCCCCATCTGGCTCGAGTATTTATTGAGCAAATGAACATATTATTGATGAATTAATGGTCGATGGTCACTCTGTGTAAATTTACTCTTCCATGATATTTCCCAAGAGAAAATATTTTTTCCCTAAGTGTTCTCCTTACGGTGTTAGCTGGAATCTTGTAGAGTTTCAGAAGTTGTTCGTATGAGAAAAAGAGGCCCTGTTAGCTTTTTGGATTTGAACAAAGCTAAAGAGAAATCTTCTATCCCTTCATTCCCCCTTTCTATCTCCATTTATAACACAAATGAGTGTGTGTCTAGACTTGAAAAAAGTAGGGACAGTCCATAGAGAGGACACCAGGATAGAAGAACTGAGTGATTGGCACCTCCCCAGTCTCATAAGATGCAAGGAAAATTCCAAGGCTCACCAGAGACAGTCACTCTTACCTTCTTGGCCCTAGGAAGCTGGTGAGCTCAGAGGACAAAGACCTTGAGAGCAGATGGTGTCCAGGGAAGGCGATGCCACACTGTGTTAGTTTCCTCTGGCTGCCATGACAAATTACCCACCACAAACTGGATGGCTTAAAACAATAGCAGTTTATTCTCTTACAGTTCTGTGGCCTGGAAGTCTGAAATCGATGTGTTAAGGCACTATCTCTCTGAAGGCGGTAGCGGAGCATCCTTCCTTGCGTCTTCCTAGCTTTTGGTGGTTGCTGGCAATCCTTACCATTCACTGACCTGCATACATCACTCCAATCTTTGCCTCTGTTGCCACATAGCATTTTCCCTCTGTGTCTTTGGCTTTATGTCCAAATGACCTTCTTCTTATAGGGACACTAGTCATACTGGATTTAGGGCCTACCCTACTCCAGTATGACCTCATCCTAACTTGATTGCATTTGCTAAGACCGTATTTCCCATGAGGTCACATTCATAGGTTCCAGCTGTGCATGAATTTTGAGGAACGTTATTCAACTCAGTATATGCATCTTAGCAACCACAAAATTGGGCCTCATGGTTTCCAGAGTGTGTAGATGCCACAGGAAAGTTCTCAACCATCTGCTTAGGTTTGAATTTCAGCTCTGCTATATATTAGCTGTAACCTTTAGCAGGCTACTTCATCTTTCTGTGCCTCAGTTTCCTAACTTATAGTGGAGATTATTACCTATCTCATAGGATTGTTTGTAGGACCAAAGGAGTTATTGCAAATGAAGCACTTCAGTCGGGAGCGGCCTGCTGAGCAGGACCCTGGGAGGCTGCCACTGGGCCGGAAGTGGTGGAGAGAGTAGTGGCAGCGCTGGTGGTGAGGAAGCCAGTTGTGATGGATATCAGAACACAGGCACTGTCTTTGTGTAAAGCTGTGCTGTCTCTAAAATGCACATTCACATTCATATCCTACCAGTGAATAGTCCCCACCTAACACTCAACACACACACACACATACACAAACACACACACACACGCTGTTGTGAAGTCAGACTGGAGCCTACTGACCAGTAGTCTGTAAGCCTCTACTCCCTTCTCTAAAAAACACCCACCTGGGCTGGGCACAGTGGCACATGCCTGTAATCCTAGCACTTTGGGAGGCTGAGGCGGGTAGATCACCTGAGGTCAAGAGTTAGAGACCAGCCTGTCCAACATGGCAAAATCCCGTCTGTACTAAAAATACAAAAATTAACTGGTGTGGTGGTGCATGCCTGTAATCTCAGCTAATTGGAAGGCTGAGATAGGAGAGGCGTGCTTGAACCCAGGAGGCGGAGGTTGCAGGGAGCCAAGATTGCGCCACTGCACTCCAACCTGAGCAATAGAGTGAGACTCTGTCTCTAAATAAATAAATAATAAATACCACCTGCCCTAGTTCCTGTTACTGTCTCCTACCCTTCTAATATCTTAAAGCTCTCTTGATCCTCCTACTTCTTAATGAGACACAGCTCATGGACCCTCCTGGAATCTGAGTCAACCCTCACTCCATTCCTCCAGAGTTTTCCCTGGGGTCCTAGGGAGAGAAGTTGTGACTCCAGGCCATGACCCTCAGCTATCATCTTTCCACTCTAAGTTGCTACTTTTACTACTTTCTTTCTTTTGTTTTGTTTTTGTAAAGACAAGATCTGACTCTGTCCCCAGGCTGGAGTACAGTGGCACAATCATAGCTCACTTCAGCCTTAAACTCCTGGACTTAAGTGATCCTCCAGCCTTAGCCTCCCAAGTTACTGGGATTACAGGTGTGAGCCACCACACCTGGTGATTTTCACAATTTTTAACTAAGCAATTATTATTTCCACTGTGAAAGTTTTAAATTATTTTTAAGCTTATATATATACATACACATATATATGCACACATACATATATGCGCGCGCACACACACACACACACACATATATATATTTTGAGATGGGGTCTCACTCTGTCACCCAGGCTGGAGTGCAGTGGCACGGTCTCAGCTCACTGCAACCTCCACCTCCTGGGTTCAAGCGTTTCTCCTGCCCCAGCCTCCATAGTAGCTGGGATTACAGGCGCCTGCCACCACACCCGGCTAATTTTTGCATTTTTAACAGAGACAGGGTTTCACCATATTGGCCAGGCTGGTCTTGAACTCCTGACCTCAGGTGATTCGCCTGCCTCGGCCTCCCAAAGCGCTGGGATTACAGGCGTGAGCCACTGCACCCGACTACATGTGTTCCTATCTTAACAAGGTGGGTTATGGTTATGCTTCGGGTCTCCAGGTATCAACATCAACTTGAGTCTTGTATCCAAAAGTCCTCAAAACACTTGGGTATTCCCCTTCTCCACTCAACAGCTACCTGAGTAAATGGCCACAGGTCCCTTTGGGGATGGGCGAGGGAAATCATTTTCATGCACATTTACCTTGGGGATGGAGGGTTCCTCCACTTGAGGACCTGACCTTTCCTTTAGTCAGTAGGCTTCATGTCCTGGGACTGGTCCAGGCCTGGAAACTGCACAGGAGAAGGTGACTTTGTATAGGGGTAATGGCCCTCAGCATTCTTATTTATTTTGATTGTATTGATCTTATTTATTTTGATTCACAGGCAGGGACCTTGTTTGCCACCCATCTATTTTGCCCCGGGATGCTGTGTTCTCTGTTGATCACCTCCATAATTCTATAAGCCTTAGGTTGGCTGCTACTCCAACCTGGATGTTCATTATGGTAACTCTCACACCTGGCTGCTGACAATAACGTGCCACTCCCTGGCCTCTATTGTTCTGGGTCTTCTAGTCCCTGCTATAGTCAGCCCAGTTCTGTACCAGAATTTCTGACCTCAGTCCTGGCCTACAGAGGACTGAGCCCTTTAGTGAAGCTGATGCTCCTCCACCACTGTGTTCTTTATTGCCTTGGTAAATGATGTGTCCTCCAGGCCCCTGTAGAACACCGTCATCTAGTTGGTTTTCTGGCCTTACATTGTAAATCCACTTGATCATGCCGCAGCATTTCAATCCTTACTGTTTGTCAGGGCAGTGCAGGTATTTCTCCTTAACGTAAGGTGGACCGTTGCTTTTTTCATGTTCCTAGGAGCCGCCTTAGTAGTGTGTTTATACCAACTCTGGGGGCCTTGTGGTATATGAAATCAGCACCCTGGGGGAGCACACCCATACTGGTCAACCCTCTTTTATCCAGATTTGTGTTCCGCACTGCCCCTCGACACAGCACGCTTAGAATTCAGCCCCGTGTGAACTCTTCCAACGTCTGCCAGTCCAATTGGTTGTGTCCTGCCGTTTGTTCAGCAGGTAGCCCCTTTCTGTCTTCAGCAGGCAGGCCTAGCATATCCCAGGCAGCAATATGTTGTTAGGACTTAACCGTAGTTATTGGTAATGGCCAGGGTGGGAGGTGAAGGCAGATCCTGAGAAAAGAACAAGTTGTCTTGCAGGGGAGAGGCCTTCACATCATCTCCAAGGAAGGCAGAGGGGTTCTTGTCTTTAATCTGAGCTCCCCCAGGCTCAGAAGTCGCAGAGAAATTTGGGCATTTAAGGTTCTCAAGGACATCAACCAGATATCCCCATCCTGTGTATCAGTGTCCCAGTCCTTCCCAAGAAGAGCCTTGACCTTATCAAAGTCAACTTGTCTCAGTTGGGGGTTCAATCTTCCTTGGAGCTTGTCGTCTTTTGTGACTAAGTTCTGGTGCTGGTCCTGAGCTTTCCCAGTTCTCCTGCTGCAGGAGAGAAGGCCCCCTGGCTTTCATTCATAGCTAATTATTGCTGATCAATCACTCTTAGCCTTTTGTTACTTTTCCAGAGTGTCAACTGAGTTTGGCAATGGTCCCCTGAATCCAAATCCTTACTTACTGTTTTCCCTGCGTATTTCAACTGCTTGACATTTCACACAGCTAATGCGTTCCCTTCCATTGGTGACACATTTTACAATTGTACTGTGCCAGGGATAATCATTGATGAGATTATCAGGGGTCTTCATTGCCACCTGGGTGGTGGAGGATCAAGCTCAAAATCCCATCTTAGGATCTGCTTTCTTGAACCACTCCTGGCACCCAACTGTGACAGGTTGCATTCCCCAGGGAAAATTTCTGAAATGATATCAGTATACAGGTATTTCTTAAGAAGTATTCATGAGATCAACACCACAGAAGTGGGGAGAAGAAAGCTGGGTCCAACACCGGCTTCTGCTGACCCCATGGGGAACCCAGAGGCTGGAATGGCCCTGTAGATTGTCACCACTTGGGGCAAGGGGACCAGGCCTTTATATCCCTGCGCTGATCAGTCATTGGGAGGTAGGCTGCTTCTGGAAGGAAACACGATCTTGGGTAGGGCAATTTTCTTCAGTGCAGGCAATCCCTAAAGAGGGCTACCAGCTGAGGGAGGTTTTCTGGCAGCTCTCCCAGCAGCTGGGGGTATTTTACCCTTCACTCCGGACGGATATCTGGGCGGTGTACTGTAGCAACTGCCACATTCCCACATTCCATTCAAGCCAGTCCCGTGGCCATGTCTGCCACAAACGGGGTACAGGACAACAGGCTTTGTATAGAAAAGCACTGAAGTCACACAGCACAGGTGCAGGTATGTGATACTTTCCTAGAGATGGCGGGAGTGAACTATATGGGAAACCAGAAGACAACGGAATAATGCTTTCAAATATTGGGAGGAAATGCTTTTGAACTTGGAATCCTGTGCCAGCCAAATTGCCAGTGAAATATGAGAGTAGAATAAAGCTGTTCAAGCAAGGAAGGTCTATGCTTCAGCAATACAAGAAAGTAAACCAAGAAAGAGGAAGACACGGAATCCAAAATAAGAGAGATGCAAAGAGAGGTGAAGGGCAGCTCAGGGATAGCAGCTATGCGTAGCTCCCGAGCAAAACCCTCCACATCAGAGCCACTCAGAAGACTCCAGGTGGGGGTTCAAGATGAAATTCATACAATTTCAATATGTTTGAACATGTTGGAAATTTACACAATTTGGGAAGAGTTTAAAGTACAAAAAACAAAAAGGGGCTAGGCGCAGTGGTTTATGCCTGTAATCCCAGAACTTGGGGAGGCCGAGGTGTGCAGATTGCTTGAGCCCGGGAGTTCAAGACCAGCCTGGGCAACATGACAAAACCCCAACTCTACAAAAATACAAAAAGTAGCCAGGTGTGGTGGTGTGTGCCTGTAGTCCCAACTATTTGGGAGGCTGAAGCAGGAGGATCACCTAAGCCAGGGAAGGTTGAGGCTGCATTGAGCTGAGATCGCACCACTACACTCCAGCCTGGGTGACAGAGACCCTGTCTCAGAAAACAAACAAACAAACAAACAAAAACTAAAAACCGCCACCAACAAGGTATTAACTCCAAAAGAAAGAAAGATTAAAATATATGAAGCATGTTGCAGTATATACTTCATGGCTTGTGAATAGTGTTTACACAATCACAGTGATGTATCTATGCAAATTTATGGTACAGCTATCCTGGGGGGATGGGATACAGAAAGTGTGCACATATGTGGTTGGATTTGAGGAGGGGCAAAAGACAGGTAAGTCCTCATTTTCCTTGTTAGGAAACAGATGATGCCTGATGCTGGAAAGTGAAAAATAGAAGAAAGCATATTACTTGGAGATGTGGAGATAAATACCAAAATAATCAGATGAAAGAATTGAAAACTGGGGCCTCCGGAAATGGAAATGCTGGCAGGAAATGCTAGAGGTAAGGAGAGGTGAACTGCTAATTTTATAACACGCCTGGTAGGGTTTACTTATTTATTTTGAGATAGGGTCCCACTCTGTCTCCCAGACTGGAGTGCAGTGGCACAATTATAGCTCACTGTAGCCTCGACCTCCCAGGCCTAGGTGATCCTTCCACCTCAGCCTCCCAAGTAGCTGGGATTATAGGCACACACCACCACGCCCAGCTAATTTTTGATTTTTTGCCATGTTGCCCAGGTTGGTTTCAAACTCCTGGACTCAAGCAACCCTCCCACCCCAGCCTCCCAAAATTCTGGGATTACAGTCGTGAGCCACTGCACCAGCCTCTGAGAGGATTTCTTGATTCTTTAAAATAAACACAGGTCTGACTTTTGTGAAAGAGCAACATATCAGAAGAAATGATTCCAAGTTCACAAGCTTTCCCAAAGAATTGTAAAAGAGGCAACAGCACACCCCAACCCATTTTATGATGCTAGCATGACCTCCACACCAAAGCTGACCAGGACAAAATGAGGAAGGCAAGTTGCAAGTCAGTCTTATTCATAAACATAGATGCAAAAGTCATACATAGTGTATAAACATATTTGCAATCTAAATTTAGCAATATGAAAGTATAAGATATGACAACCAAGTTGAGTTTATCTCAGGAATGCAAAGTTACTTTAATATTAGAAAATAAATGTAATTGGCTGGGTGTGGTGGCTCCTGCCTATAATCCCAGCACTTTGGGAGGCCGAGATGGGTGAATCACTTGAGGTCAGGAGTTTGAGACCAGCCTGGCCAATATGGTGAAATCCTGTCTCTACTAAAAATACAAAATTATCTGGATGTGGTGGTGTGCACCTGTAATCTCAGCTACTTGGGAGGCTGAGGTAGGAGAATTGCTTGAACCGAGGAAGGGGAAGTTGCAGGGAGCTGAGATCACACCACTGCACTCCAGCCTGGGCAACAGAACGAGATTCTGTCTCAAAATAAAATAAAATAAATGTAATTCACCACATTAAACATAGAATTCATATGATCATTTCAATAAAGTGAAACCATCTGATAAAATACAACTTTATGTCTTATAAAAAGCCTTAAAACTGGGCATTTAAAAGTAGCTGGGCACTTGCCTGTAGTCTCAGCTACTTGGGAGGTGGAGGCAAGAGGATTGCTTGAGGCCAGGGGTTCAAGGCTGTAGTGCACTATGATTGTGCCTGTGAAAAATCACTGCATTCCAGCCAGAAGGACGTAACAAGACTCCATCTCACAAAGAAAACAAAAACAAACAAAAAAAACCCTCAAAGTTTTAGCAACCTAGGAATGAAGAGAACTCCTTTCATCTTAAAAGGTCTAATTATGAAAAACCAACAGCAAACATCATACTTTATGGTGAAGTATGGAAATCTTTCCCTTTGAAATACAGAGAAAGATAAGGATGTCTGTTATTACCACCCCTAGTCAATATTATAATGAAAGGTCTAATCAACATAGAAATAAAAGGGAAAATAAAGTAAGCACAAAGATTGAAAAGGAAGAAACACCCCAGGCGTTATTTGCAGATTCTATAATTGTAATGGTAGAAAATCCATGAGAATTTACTGCTGATTACACTCTCACCGACGGTGTATGAGACCTCCTGCTGTGCCACATTCTTGTCAAGCTCGGCAATGTTAGATTTTTACATATTTTCCCATCTGGTGAGTATATAATAATAACTCATTGGAGTTTTAATTTGCACTTTTCTAATTACCAATGAGGTCGAGTACCTTTTCGTATTTACATTTCCTAATTTATGAAGTGCCTATTCAAATCTTTTACCTATTTTTCCACTGAGTTCTATGTGTTTGTCTTACTAATTTGCTGGAGATGTTTCTGTACTGTGAATACTAGTCCTTTGTAGGTTATGGTTTTAATATCATTGAATTTATCATTATTTCCTTTATGATTTGTACGTTTTTTCATATTAAGAAATCATTTCCTATCCTGGGGTCATATAGATATTCTTCTATGGCTTTTTTTGCTGTTTGATTTTTTCTTTACTTATCTGTTTTAGAGAGGAGGTCTGGCCATGTTGTCTAGGCTGGATTTGTATTTCTGGCCTCAAGTGATCCTTTTGCCTCAGCTTCCGAAATAGTTGGGACTACAGGTGTAAGCTGCCACCACCTGGCTAGATTTTTTTTTTTTTTTGGAGACAGGGTCCACTCTGTTGCCCAGGCTGGAGTGCAGTGGCACAATCATGGCTCGCTGCCACCAGGACTTCCCAGGCTCAAGTGGTTGTCCCACCTCAGCCTTTCAAGTAGCTGGGACCACAGGTTCATGCCACCACACTCGATTAATTTTAACAATTTTTTGTAGAGACAGGGTCTCACTATGTTGCCCAGGCTGGTCTCAAACTCGCCTCGGCCTCCCCAAAGTGTTGAGATTACAGGCATGAACCACCGCCTCTGGGCTGAAACATGCTTTATCTTGCTTAGATTTATACTCCACCTGTAATTGATTATGTATTATGTAAGGTTGGAGGTCATTTGTCTTTTTCTCCCACATGAATGGGTAAAAGGCAAATTAAAACTCCACTGAGATGCTATTATATGCTCACCAGAAGGGCAAATGTAAAAAATCTAACATTGGTAAGTATGACAAGAATTTAGAACAACAGAAAGTCTCCTACACTGTTGGCAAGAGTACCACCGTGGAATATAATTTGGAATTACCTTTTAAAGGTGAAGAAATGCATACACTCTCTGGCCCAGCAAGCAATTCCACCCATAGATTAGACTCTAAATAGACTCATGCACATTTGTACCAGAACAGTCTTGGACTGTTCAGAACAGCACTGTTTGTAACAGCCCCATTCCCTGAACTATCCAAATGTCTGGCAGTAGCAGAATGAGTTCATCAGATCTGGAGGCCAGGCACGGTGGCTCATGCCTGTAATCCCAGCACTTTGGGAGGCTGAGGCAGGCAGATCACAAGGTAAGGAGTTCGAGATCATCCTGGTTAACATGGTGAAACCCCGCCTCTACTGAAGACACAAAAATTAGCTAGGGTGGTGGTGTGCACCTGTAATCCCAGCTACTCAGGAGGCTGAGGCAGGAGAATTGCTTGGTCCCGGGAGGTGGAGGTTGCAGTGAGCCAAGATCGCGCCATTGCACTCCAGCCCGGGTGACAGAGCGAGACTCCGTCTCAAAATAAATACATAAATAAAATAAAATGTCGGAACTCATACAATGAAATGCCATATAGCAACAAGAGTGAAGGAAGTAGAGCTACATGAATGAATTTCACAATATAATACTGAGAAAAAAGAAGTCAAACACGAAAGAATCCATTCTGTATGATTCCATTTCTATAAAGTCATAATACAGCAAAGAATTCATAAAGTATGAACACATGTATGTGTGTATCTATACATATGAATATATGTGTACGTATGTAAAGTTCATAACATGCAAATGAATTTGTGTCACCAAAGGTCATGACCAAGCAAACTTAAACTGGTTTTTTTTTTGTTACTGTTTTTTGTTTTGTTTTTTTTTTCTTCGGTAAAAACTACAAAGAAAAGCAAGGAAATCATTACCATAAAAATTAGGAGAGTGGGCCAGGTGTGGTGGCTCACACCTGTAATCTCAGCACTTTGGGAGGCCGAGGTGGATGGATCACCTGAGGTCAGGAGTTTGAGACCAGCCTGGCTAACACGGTGAAACCCAGTCTCTACTAAAAATACAAAATTAACCAGGTGTGGTAGCGCATGCCTGTAATCCCAGCTACTTGGGAGGCTGAGGCAGAATTGCTTGAATCCGGGAGGTGGAGGTTGTAGTAAGCCGATCACCCCACTTCAATTCAGCCTGGGCAACAAGAGTGAAACTCAGTCTCAAAAAAGAAAACAAAACAAACAAACAAACTAAAAAAACAAAATCAGGAGAGTGGTTACCTCTGGGAGAAGGAGGTGGATATGATATATGGGGTATTCCAGGGGCTTCTGGAGGGCTGGCAATGTTCGGTCTTGACCTGGACACTTGTTAAACTGTCGCATTTATGTAGTATGCATTTTTCTATAAATATATTTCACAGTAAAAATGACAAATAGAAAGCAGCCAGATAAAATAAAAGTAATAATCTCTATATTCCACTAAAACTGCCGACATGTCCACTAAATACAATAATAATGAACACGGCACTGGGTAATTGGTTCTTGGCTTTAAGCCTTTGAGAAACTCATGGAGACAGAAGAATTCTTGTAAGTTAAGTCATGCTTTTTCAATGTACTTGAAACGTTTATTTACAGGTGGGTCTGCTTGACTGTGTGTTCTAAAGCAAAAAGAAGCCCAATGTTTCTTCATCCCAAGTTTTAGCCTTTTCTTCCGAAAGATAACGAGATCCTGATTTAAAGTCAACCTGCATTAATAGAAACGCTATGAGATCACAAATAAGCATGAACTTCTTACATGTGCAAATTACTGTGTACTTTGTGCTAGCCCCATGCTATGACCTTTATCTTATAACAGCCTTTATCCCCAGTTTATAGATGAGGAAACTGAGGAAGAGAGAGGTTAATAAACTTGTTGGCCGGCATGGTGGCTCATGCCTGTAATCCCAGCACTTTGGGAGGCCGAGGCGGGCGTATTACAAGGTCAAGAGATCGAGACCATCCTTGCCAACATGGTGAAACCCC
>NW_012114422.1:1237799-1243341 GCF_000951035.1 Colobus angolensis palliatus
ACAGAGCGAGACTTGTCTCAAAAAAAAAAATAATAATAATAAAATAAAATTTAATAAAAGGCTCATGGTAATTTCAAAAGGCTATTTTCCTATGACACTTGCTTGTCATTGCAGGGGAGGGGACAGGAATGCTGTCATGGCACAATTTGATGTAGTGACTTAGTTTTGGCTAAAGTAGGGTTTCTAACTCTCAGTGTAGAGGCTTTATCTATTTTGTTTGTCATTGGCAAGATTGCCAGCTCACTTCTTGGCAAGAGGGATGGGAGAGAGAGGGAAAGGCAGAGAGAGTGGGAACATGGATAGACATGTGTTTCCTGACCATGCCTTGCTACATTTCTGGTTTCTTCCAGGAGCCTGACTGCTACTCCCAGTCAGTTCCTGAGGCATCTATACCTTTCGCCTTTCTTTTTCCCATTTTCCCCCTTTATTTCTCTTCTTAAACCTCTCCCTCTGAGGATGAGCAAGAAAATGAAAGAAATGAAACTCAAAGCTGGCTGGCTGGGTGTGGTGACTCACGACTGTAATCCCAGAACTTTGGGAGGCTGAGGTGGGTGGATCATATGAGGGCAAGAGTTTGAGACCAGCCTGGCCAACATGACAAAAACCCATCTCTACTAAAAAACACAAAAATTAGCAGAGCATAGTGGCCTATAATCCTGCTACTTGGGAGGCTGAGGCAGGAGGATTGCTTGAACCCAGGAGGAGGAGGCTGCAGTGAGCCAAGATAGTGCCACTGCACTCCAGCCTGGCGACAGAGCGAGACTCCGTCTCCAAAAAAAAAAAAAAAAAGAAAGAAAGAAAGAAAAGAAAAAGGAAAAAAGAAACTTGCTAAGGTGACATAGCTCAGAGTGGTGAGGCAGAGTCTCACACTCAGAGCTGGCTGACTAGCCCCAGGCCGCCTCTTGTGATCTCAGCCAGGCTGCACCGTCTTCATGCACCTTCTGGGACAGAAAGACACCATGGGCAGCTGTAGGTCCAGAAACAGTGGGGAGTGTCTTCTCCATTTTCACTGAAGGCAATTGGCAGCATTTGATGCGCCAGAAAAACTTAGGCGCCCAGCTCTCACCTCTGAAGGTGTTTTGAAGAAATTCTATGTTAAGTCATATATATGTGTGTGTGTGTGTGTGTGTGTGTGTGTGTGTATACATATATGGTAAAGAATCAACTCACAGTACATCAATTCTGAAAAACCATATTCCTTCCCATGCCCGGACCGCGTTTACTTGAAATAAACTCTGTCATTCCTTTGCCGTCCAGTAGGCGGCACCCTTTAGCTGCTTTAAAAAAGCTGAACATAGGGATACTGAGTGGGTGTGTTCAATAGCGTGAGAAGGAACAGCGAAAAGTCAAAAGAAAAAAATGACTAAAGTTTTAAAACTCCATGAAACTCAGAAGAAAATGAAAGCAGTGATGGACAAATCAATTAATTCAGTTTCACGAACCATTGCTAAAAGGCAGCAACGTTTTAGCGGTTTCCTGAGCTACCCGTATTTCTTAGCTCCAAATTCATGTTGGTTTCATTTGTTGCACGGAATTATTTTTAGTTTAAGGTGTGTCCTTTTCACTTCCACATTTCCCGAATTCGTAAGTCTGTGCCTGCGGCACTGCGTAGACGCGGGGAGTTCGGTATCAGTTTACACATTGCCTTCAGTAAAATCCGCCAGAGGTCCACCCATTTTTGCCTTTTCCTCTTCCTAGCCCCGTCCCTGGGAGAAATCCTCCCTTCACTGGGAGAGAACTTCTCTCCCGGGGCGGTGCGACCCGGAGCTCCAGCGCCCCAGTCTGCACTTCGTTTGCTGAAACTTGCTTTCTGCCAGCTAAGAACCATGCTGCGAGTGATTGTGGAATCCGCCAGCAATATCCCTAAAACGAAATTTGGCAAGCCGGATCCTATTGTTTCTGTTATTTTTAAGGGTAAGAAAAAGTTTTCTTCTTTTTCTGAAGCCCTGTTTTGGAATGTTAGTTTCTTGGGTCACCTTCTTGAAAAGTCTGCGTTTAGACGGCTGATGAAGCCAGTCTCTCCAGCTGCGTTTGTTACCTGCGCAGGACAGGGGAGAGGACCCATTTCTGGGGAAAGCATTTAATTTTCTCCAGGGCTTAAGACTCATGGAATGACCTGATATTTTAGCTCTAAGAGTGTGATTTCTGTAAGCTCTTGGTGGAAAATGTATTTGCCAATCCCTAAATTTCAGGTATCAACAAAGGTCTGTATTGGTTCAAAGTAAGTTTCAGTAGTCTTAGATGCATTTTAATTTTATCTGCCTGTGAGAAACGGGTAAAGGAGGAAGAAGAGCAATTAAATTGTTGGAGGCACTATTACTCCTTGAATCAGCCTGACGCTGCTTTGATTGTCAATGGGCTTCTGGGCGGTGGGGTGAAGTTCATAGTTTTACTGAGTTTTCCTGCCCTTTTGTGTCTTTGTAATTGTTTTTGTATCTAGGCAGTTGGGGTGTTTTTTTGTACATTCTGTAGCTTTTAGATTGTTCATTGAGGAAGAACTCTGGACTGCTAGTTTGCAGTTTGGGGATCTAGTTCTATCTTGCTTGCTGAATGACCTTGGGCAAGTTACTTCATTTCTCTGGGATCTCAATTTTCTTTTCTGCAAAACAGGCAAGAAGGGTTTATTTAGACAAGATTATCTCTAAAAGCCACATGGTTGGCTGAGTACAGTGGCTCACCAACCCTGAGCCAACTTTGGGAGGCCAAGACAGGAGGATTGCTTGAGCCCAGGAGTTTGAGGCTACAGTGAGCTGTGATCATGCCATTGCACTCCAGCCTGGGTGTAAAAATAAATAAAAATAAAAGGCTTGACCGGGCACTGTGGCTCATGCCTGTAATCCCAGCACTTTGGGAGGCCCAGGTGGGTGGATCATGAGGTCAAGAAATCGAGACCATCCTGGCTAACATGGTGAAACCCCGTCTCTACTAAAATACAAAAATTAGCTGGGCATGGTGGCGTACACCTGTAGTCCCAGCTACTCGGGAAGCTGAGGCAGGAGGATCACTTGAACCCAGGAGGCAGAGGCTGCAGTGAACCGAGATCATGCCACTGCACTCCAGCCTGGCGACAGAGCGAGACTTGTCTCAAAAAAAAAAATAATAATAATAAAATAAAATTTAATAAAAGGCTCATGGTAATTTCAAAAGGCTATTTTCCTATGACACTTGCTTGTCATTGCAGGGGAGGGGACAGGAATGCTGTCATGGCACAATTTGATGTAGTGACTTAGTTTTGGCTAAAGTAGGGTTTCTAACTCTCAGTGTAGAGGCTTTATCTATTTTGTTTGTCATTGGCAAGATTGCCAGCTCACTTCTTGGCAAGAGGGATGGGAGAGAGAGGGAAAGGCAGAGAGAGTGGGAACATGGATAGACATGTGTTTCCTGACCATGCCTTGCTACATTTCTGGTTTCTTCCAGGAGCCTGACTGCTACTCCCAGTCAGTTCCTGAGGCATCTATACCTTTCGCCTTTCTTTTTCCCATTTTCCCCCTTTATTTCTCTTCTTAAACCTCTCCCTCTGAGGATGAGCAAGAAAATGAAAGAAATGAAACTCAAAGCTGGCTGGCTGGGTGTGGTGACTCACGACTGTAATCCCAGAACTTTGGGAGGCTGAGGTGGGTGGATCATATGAGGGCAAGAGTTTGAGACCAGCCTGGCCAACATGACAAAAACCCATCTCTACTAAAAAACACAAAAATTAGCAGAGCATAGTGGCCTATAATCCTGCTACTTGGGAGGCTGAGGCAGGAGGATTGCTTGAACCCAGGAGGAGGAGGCTGCAGTGAGCCAAGATAGTGCCACTGCACTCCAGCCTGGGCGACAGAGCAAGACTCCGCCTCAAAAAAAAAAAAAAAAAGAAAGCTGGCAAATTGTTGGTTGGTTGAAAAAAATCTGAAGAGCAAAAATTGGATTTAAAAAAAAATTTTTTTAAATTTTAGAATAAGACTGGGTCTTGCTATGTTGCCCAGGCTGGTTATAATTCCCTTGCTCACACTTTCTTCCCACCTCAGCTTCCCAAAGTGTTGGGATTACAGGCATAAACTACCACACCCAGCTTAAAATTGGGCTCTTAAAGGACAAAGAGGTTTGAAAATCTGGCTACTTAATATCACGGACTCATGTTATGTCAGAGTTTATTTACGTGTGTTAGGTTTTATTAATTTTTTGTTTTCTTGAAGCAGTTACATAACAGTGACATAATATGAAGATTTTACATCCTTCATCATTGACATATAAAGACATTAAAATATATTGGGATCAGTCCGATCATGTAATTATTTAAGTCTTATAGATTATAGAGGTATTGGAGTTAACACTATATTGAAATCTGACTTGTTATTTGTCTGGAGTTTGTATGCACTGATGGAAGATTTTAAATGATGAAAAATATATCTAAGTCAATGAATGCAAACAATCAATTGAAAGTGGAAACCTTCAGTGAGGTTGGCAAATATAGTCTATCCAACCAATTACACATTTAACTTTAGTCTCTTTTCTGGCCTCCTTTGTTGATGTAAATCAAGTGGCAAAGTCATTCATTCGTTTAACTAACAAGCAACCTGACAGAGGAAAGGACACTCAACTCAAAGAGTAGGAACATCTGCATTCTAGCTGACATTAACTCAATGTCTGATTTAACTACCTGGGTCTCCAATTTCTCAGCTGTGGCATGATGGGAACTGGTCTTTAGATATCTTCCATCTTTTTGATTCTATAATTTTCTAGTTCCAGGTGTTGAGTTATCTGCTCTCAGCAAGATGTGAAATGCATTGCCTTAGGTGCTGGAGGGGATATAGTAATGAACACAGCTCTCTTCCTTCTTTCAGTCTGTGTCGGTGGTTTAAAATCCTGGTGATGGCAAACCCTTTACAGGTGTGTCCCCAATTTTGAGGACTGCGTAAAATTAAGTAACATTAAGTTCTGACTGAACTGAGGATACTTATAGCACAATACTGTCCATCAGAGGGAACATGGAACAAAGGCAGACACACTTCATAGTGTGTTGTGGGGTAGGGTATGGTAAAATGGAAAGAGCCCTACCATGCCTGTAATCCCAGCTGCTTGGGAGGCTGAGGCAGGAGAATCCCTTGAGCCTGGGAGGCAGAGGTTCCACTGAGCAGAGATTGTACCACTGCACTCCAGCCTGGGAGACAGAACGAGACTCCATCTCAAAAAAAAAAAAAAAGAAAGAAAGAAAAAAGGAAAAAGCCATACCAGAAGATCAAGGCAGCATCAAAGAAAGTCCCTGTGTTAACTGAAATATGTAAACATTTTGCCACTTGGATAAATAAGCAAAGTCAGGGCAGTAAGCAGCTCTTCTCAAACTATAAAACCAGGGGGGAAATGATTGTTAATGGTGATGCTCGCATAGACACTGTGAGGCCCTATTAGGCTATAGCTACGCTGCAATTGGGATTGTGCTCTACTGACAACCAACTGGTTTACAGCTGACCTCAGTCTTTCATGTTAAAACCCTTTCTTTCTTTCTTTCTTTCTTTCTTTCTTTCTTTCTTTCTTTCTTTCTTTCTTTCTTTCTTTCTTT